>NW_006774722.1:1101217-1111146 GCF_000442215.2 Lipotes vexillifer
TTTGTTTAATTATCAAAGAATGTATTGAATAGAAAAATGTATTCTTTCTGCTCAACACTCTTTGTTTCAAGAAACCACATACCACACTCCAGCAGTCCCATAAATCCACAATCATGTGTCAGTCATGGTACCCTGCCCCAACACATGTACAGGGGCGGGCCATGAACCAGGCTGGCCAATGAGAAGACTCCATTCTACTGGGCATGTGACCCAAACAGACTAATCAGGGGCTTCCCTAGGACTTCATGCTAAGGGAGGTGGATCCTCTTTCTCAAGCCATGAAGACCACATAAGGTGGAGCTTCCTGGCACCACTTTCCCCTGATACATGGAGGGACCTGACTGCAGGAAAAGAGAGGGGCACAAACGTGAGAAAAAAGAAGCAGAAGAGAGAACCTGGTGACATCATTTGATCCCTGGAGCCCCTCGACCTAGTGGTACCTTGAATTTTTCTGTTTCACGAGCCCAACAATGTCCAATTTGGGCGACAGTCAGTTTGAGTTGATTTTCTGTCAGTTACACCCAAACATGTCCTGAGTAATATAGAGAATTTCTGTCATTCATTCATTCACTCACTCACTCACTCACTCAGGTGAGAAAGACATCATCCCAAACTTCGGGCACAGAGGCAGCAGCCGTCAGACAGAGTGGCCGAGAGTTGGTCCCTGACGGGGCTGACGAGGGCCACCCAGGAGAAACTGGGGTCTTCAGGGCATGTGCCAAGGAGGGCCCACCCCTGACCGGGGACCTTGGGCGCCCTCCCCCAGGAATGACCCAGCAGATTCGACCACAGCTCCTAAACTCTCTGCTTTTGTTTCAGAGGATTTCTTTTTTGAGTTCTAAAGTCATCATGGATACTCACTCCGCTGGGGGAGAATAAACATTGTCATTCTTCTCTCTTGAGGGAAACCTCTGCTTCCTCCCGTACAGAGATAAACACTTTCCTCAGTGCCACAGAGGCACGGGGCGCTGGGAGGACGGTACAAAGAAGCCGCTGAAACATTGTGTGGAGGGAGCCGCGCCCTCCACAGCCCACCCTCCAGACCCGACTGCTGTGTGTCTCCCAGGAGGATGCACTGGGGGCTCGAGGCCTGCGCCCGTGACCAGCTCCCCCCACCATCCACAGTCCCACAGCCACACAGCAGTCTCACCAGAGGCCACAAACAGAGACTGCGTACCCACGAGCAGAAACACACATACACACAGGTAAACACACACGCATACACAGAAGGCATCCGCTATGAGCCGAAATGGCCTCTTGGAGCAGATATGTCGAAAGAAGTTGGAGAAGGTGCCATAGAAGCACCATGATTAAAAATGAACCGGGAGATTGGGATTGACATGTATACACGAATATGTATAAAATGGATAACTAATAAGAACCTGCTGTATAAATAAATAAATTTAATTTTAAAATGTTTTTAAAAAATGAATATTTGATTTTTGCTTTTCAAAAAAAATCCCTAAAGGTAGTAATAAAGTTTTTCTTTTTTGTATATCAAATATATTAAAAAAAAACACAGAAACACAAACATGCACACACGTACACATACACATATACACACAGGTGCACACAGGTGCACACACAGACACAGTACACTCACACAGACATACACAGATGCATGCACATGCACGCACAGACGTGTGTGCAATTATGGACATGCATGTGTGGACACAGACACACAAATACACAGACACACATGCACAGACACACACCCGCAGATGCATGTGTGCACACCCATGCACACGCAGACACACAGACACACAGCAGAGGGGGCATGGAGGGTGGGGAGGTGTGAGAGGAAAGCGGATCTGAGGTGAAAAGGGACATGATGGCCACCAGCTCCGGGTGTTACCTCGGCTCAGCAGGTAGCAGCAGGGTGAGGAGACTGGGGTCCCCCAGTGTGGACTAGACCAGGCTTCAGCCATCTCTGGATGCACTGGACAAATAGGATTCAAACCCCAGCTCCTCCCAGAGCCCCGCCCCCCGCCGATCCTTTCTGTACCGAGTGGAGATGGCAGCGCGAAGCTCGTTGGGGGTGGCGCGATGAGCCGTGCGTGAAGTGTTGGACGTGAAAGTGTGAGCACAGCACCTGGCAGGGAGCGAGGAGGGGTCCGGAGCAGCCTAGAAGCAGCCCCAGAGGTTAATAATGAGAAAGAAACATCATTTCTGAGTCAGACAGAGAAAGGGGACAGGGAGCTGCACAGTCACAGCAGAAACGGAGAGACGTAGAGCCCCGTCAGCACCGCTGGGGACCCCCGTCTCCCCTTGACAGCATCGCAGGGGTCGGGGTCTTGCCCCTCCCCCGCCACCCACAGTCCAGAGCTGGTGGCTCCATGGCAGTGCTCAGGGACACCAGCAGAGGGCAGTGACAGCCAGCAGACACAGCAGTTCAGGAGCACATGTGTGTCCACCCAGAAATGCAGGGCTGGAGGGCACAGGGGCTTTCCCGGGGCCCCGGGGGGCAAGGGCAGGTCTCGGGGATGCCCGGACGGTCAAGAGAAGAACTCAGCGTCCACCAGGGGAGAGCACCCCACAGCCAGAAAGAGCGATCCCTGCCACGTGGTGAACAAAGGCCCCAGCTGCAGAGTAAGCCTCGTCGGCTTCTTCTCACCCCCTGGGCGCTGACCCCAAAGGTCCAGGAGCAGCGGGCAGAGAAACAGAGGAGCAGAGAGAACAGCAGAGCACAGCGTCCGCTCCCCCAAGACACGGCTCCTATCTCCACCTCCCGGCCCAGCCTGCTTCCTCCGGTCCTCTCCTCGGCCTCCTCCGCACCCCCAGGCTCCCTGAAGGATCTCACGTGGTGCCCAGACCCTGTGCCTCGGAGACCCAACGTGAGTGCCACCTCCTCCAAGTCCCACCGGCCTGAAACTCAGCGCGTCCACACGGCGCCCAGCGCCCTCACCCTCCCACGCCGCTCACCGCCGCCCACCCACCGTGCCCAGCGCCTCAGCAGCACCTGCTCCCCGATCCCCCCCTCCCCCTCCCACCTCTTCCTCTCCCGCGCTGGGTCAGCGGGTCTCCGAGGACAGGCCAGGCCCTGGACCTCCTCTGCTCCACTTCCCCCATCCCATCAGCACGTTGCCCTGCATATTCACAGATTAAGTCGACTGCTCTTCTGCAGAAGAGAAGTTCCCCTTCTCTTGAACTTCACAACTTTTCATTTGTTAAATATCTGCTGGATGCCCTAAAAGCTGTACATTTCGTGCCCATGGAATCCTACAGGATGGGGGCCTTTTATGACCATGTTTCACTCAGCAACATGTTTTTGAGGTTCTGCCTTTTAGATGCCGCCCACAAGTCTGCGGTGTTAAACTAGACGAGATGAGGCCCACCCCTCACGCAGCTCCCCTCTATGAAGGAGACAGAGACAGAACAGTAAGGACACCCCAAATAATTCACTACCGTGTTGATAGGAGAGCCAAGGGGTACTCCAAGGAATGTGCCAGGCCGGTGAGGAACAGCAGGCAGGGCTCACCGCCAGGAGACTGCACAACGGGAGGGTGGGTGGGATTTGCTGGCCAGAAGAGCACCCCAGGCAGAGGGAACAGCATGTGCAAAGGCCCTGCTCCAGGAAGGAAATAAAAGAAGGCTGTGTGCCTGGGTTACGCGTGCAGAAAGGAACGTAGCCCAGAATGAGATCCACAAGAAGTCACGGGGTGGGGATGGGGGGACTTCCCTGGTGGCGCAGTGGTTAAGAATCTGCCTGCCAATGCAGGGGACACGGGTTCGAGCCCTGGTCCAGGAAGACCCCACATGCCGCAGAGAAACAAAGTCCGTGTGCCACAACTACTGAGCCTGAGCTCTAGAGCGCATAAGCCACAACTACTGAGCCCATGTGCTGCAACTACTGAAGCTCACGCGCCTAGAGCCCATGCTCTGAAACAAGAGAAGCCACTGCAATGAGTAGCCTGCGCACCGCAACGAAGAGTAGCCCCCGCTCTCCACAACTAGAGAAAGCCTGAGTGCAGCAACGAAGACCCAACGCAGGCAAAAAATTAAAAAATAAAAGTCACGGGGTAGGGGTTGGGGGAGACTTGAAACCTCCCATCAGGAGCTTTGGCTTTATCTGAAGAGCAATGGGGAGCCATCGAAAGTTCAAAGCAGAGGAGAGATATCACAAATTTGATTTGCAAGATGGTTCTGTAGGGCTGGGTGAGAGGCTCGGCGGTAGAACAGGAGGGATGATTTGCCACAGGCCTCGGAGGCAGGCTGGACGTAGGGGTGGGACAGAGGAAGGGGTGAGTGGGGCTCCATCCCAAGTCGGGGCAGGGGGAGCTGCAGCAGCCAGCGGGATGTCCAGGGCTGGGCACCATCGGATCAGTATTCCGCACGATTCTTGGCCAAAGCAGCGGGTGGCTTTCAGGCCCCAACCTCTTTATCTAACGCAGCTCGGTAATGAACTTTCTCAGGCTGCTCACCAGCTCCTCCGTGCTGCCGGCTAATTCAGAATGCAACTGGCCCGCTCCTCAGGCAGCGGCCACCCAGCTCTTTCATGTCCTCAGCAAACGGGCACCACTGTGAAATGATGTTCCGCTCTCGGCCAATGCATTAAACTTAAGTGTTTCTATAACCAGAGCACCCTGGGCCTTCTTTAATTCCCAAATGATTTTTTTACCCAATTTATTGTCAGGGCTCGATTCAATCAATACTGGCAGGAATTCAGCCCGCAGAGGCGTCTGATTTATGCTTTGCAGCTGCTCCGGGGACCACGGGAGCTTCTGCCCCTGCACCACGGTGCCCCCCATCCGCCAAATTGATGGGCCTGCTGCCCCGCAGGGCTAACCAGCGTCCAAATGACCAACCTGAGATCTGTCAGACCCTCCAAATGCCGTACACACCCTCTCCCTGCCCAAAGGGGCCTGCAGTCCTGCGCCTGAACTGCCCTGGGCCGGCCCTGACCTCGGGACTCCCTGGGGGAGGAAAAGTTTCACAAACTACGAAGGCTCTGCGTTAATCTGGACAGAAACAGACTCTGGGAAGGGGGAAGGCATACGTGCCCTGTATGAATCGGGTCTTATTGCACTAGGGTCAGGGTTTAAATTAGATCCTTATCTTTCGCTCTGGACATATAAAAACAGGATGTGGGGTTTCTTATTCCCAAGGATTTAGCAAAACTTTTGCTTAAAAAAAATTGAAAAAAAATGCCAGAAAGCTTTTTCCCTTCCAAAAGGAGGGTCATGGGGTCTGAAACCAAATATAAGAGGTGAAGGTCTTCCCTCATGAACTTGCTCTGGCAAAAGTTCAATAGAATCACATCCTCTGGTTCTAATTCTAAACTTCCTGGAGGAGGGACAGCAGGCGGGCCGGCTCAATCTATAGCCTTTCTCAAAATAAATTACCAGCAGGTCACGGCAGCAGTACTGTGTGGTTTTTTTTGTTTTTTGTTTTTTGTTTTTTGTTTTTGCGGTATGCGGGCCTCTCACTGTTGTGGCCTCTCCCGTCGCGGAGCACAGGCTCCGGACGCGCAGGCTCAGCGGCCATGGCTCACGGGCCCAGCCGCTCCGCAGCATGTGGGATCTTCCCGGACCGGGGCACGAACCCGTGTCCCCTGCATCGGCAGGCGGACTCTCAACCACTGCGCCACCAGGGAAGCCCCAGCAGTACTTACTAAAACATGAAATTAGTTGACATCCCCATGTTTTTCACTTCCCCTCTCTTTACACAGACTTAGAAAGGCCTTTAGGCAGGGAGAACTGTTCATCTAGGACTAGATAAAGGGGCCTGGGGCCTGGCAAGCCATGTAAATGTGTGGCAGGGCCGGGTGGAAGAGGCAATAGGGAGTGGTAGAGGCCGAGGCAAAATCAGGAAGGCGGCAGCTGCTGCCCTCTGCCAGTCGTTGCCTGGTAGGGGGGACCTGCAGACACCAGGGCTCTTAGCCTTGCCAAAGACTCTAGTGGCCCCCAAAACAGGCACATACGTCCTGTGCCATTAGGCTATGTAAGGACCAAGTGTCCTGGGACCACTGGTATCTGATCAGTGACTATAATCCCACCCCCCCAGAGGGGCAGAGTCCATAAGACTGACCAAAGCTCAATTTACCACCATCCCAAAGGGATCAAGCTCTGGGTCCAAATTAAATTTGCATAAAAATAATCGTTGTCCCTCGTGTTTCTCCCTCGTGACCCTTTTCCTAGTGTGGGAACCAAGCATTTGGTGCCATTGCCTCTGAGCAAAAAGGATGCCCCAGGAAGCTGGAGTCGGTTCTCTCTCTGCTTTTGTTTCAAAAGTCTCATCCACAGAGCAGGGCGAGAACTCAGGGAGAATGGAGCTGGCAGCAAGTCTGAAAGAGAGAAAAATTCCTAGAAAACTTGCCCTCCCACCTCATCCATCCCTGACATGGGCAAAGTTTACCCACAAGGGGGTGTACAGGGAGAGGGTCCCTTTTACCAGAAGCCCCCTTGGAAGGGGACAAGCCCCCCATGAGGATATGGCTGCCTGGAGTATCTAGGCAGAAAGGATGTGAGTCAGCCTCCTGGGGCTGCTATGGCAGAGGAAGGGATAGCAGAGGGGTCCTGGAACCCCAGGAGGTCACGGGAGTAGCAGGGTGGAGTCTTACAGCTTCCTGAGCCCCCAAGTTGCCCCAGCTGGTGTGAGACCAGCTTCATGTGCCCACTGCCCCTGAGAATAGAAGGAAAATGACCGAGAGAGAGCAGGAGTAGACAGGACCCTGCAGACATCACGAGGAAAGGCTGAGCAGTCATTGCACGGACCAGAGTCTGAGGGTCAGACAGAACCACATGTCCCAGCAGAGGCCAGCTGCCCAGCCCTGATGCCCAGGCATGCCGCAAATGCCCTGGGACAGAAATGAAAAGTAAAGTTTTCCTCCATCTCATGCAGCTGGAGGACTTGGACCAGACACGCACCCAGCGGTGCTGAGGCTTTCTTAGGGTGATGCTGCCTTGGTGTGAACGTGATGGAAACCTCAAGGAGAACCGCAGAGCTCAAACTTCGATGCCCTGCAAACCGCCCCCCCCCGCCCCGGGATCTCGTTAAGACGCACATGCTGATCAGATAGGTCTGGAGCGGAGCCTGAGCTCTGCTTTTCTAACAAACTCTCAGGTGAAGCCGATGATGCTTGTCCAGGGACTGTCCTGCAATAAGGAGGTTCTAGAAGGTGCTAAAGGGGACTTCCCTGGCGGTCCATTGGTTAGGAGTCCGCGCTTCCAATGTAAGGGGCGCGGGTTCGATACCTGGTCCGGGGAACTAAGATCCCACATGCCGCATGGCATGGCCAAAAAAAAAAACCTACTTCCTAGAAGGTGCTAAAAGAAGACCCAGAATCCACTGGCAGAATCACAGGGGTTTGCCCACAGGCCTGAGTGCTGGCCAGGGGGTCCAGGCCACCCCACTGGGTGCTTCCGGTGCATTCTCCAGAACTGCACACCCTGGAATTGAAGGTAACTGAAAAAGCACAAAATCTCCATGTTTAAACGTGAGTCCCCAGCCATAAAAAAAGAATGAAATAATGCCATTTGCAGCAACATGGATGGACCTAGAGATTATCATACTAAGTGAAGTAAGTCAGAAAGAGAAAGACAAATACCATACGATACCACTTATATGTGGAATCTAAAAGATGACACAAAGGAACTTATTCACGAAAGAGAAACAGACTCACAGACATAGAGAACAGACTGTGGTTGCCAAGGGGGAGGGGGTTGGGGGAGGGATGGATTGGGAGTTTGGGATGAGCAGATGCAAACTATTATATATAGAATGGATAAACAACAAGGTCCTACTGTACAGCACAGGGAAATGTATTCAGTATCCTGTGACAAACTGTAATGGAAGAGAATATGAAAAAGAATGTGAATATATATATAACTGAATCACTCTGCTGTACAGCAGAAATTAACACAACATTGTAAATCAACTATACCTCAATAAAATAAATTTTAAAAAATAAAGACGAAAAAATAAAATGTGAGTCCCGTGGAGTGTGGTCATGACTGCACAAGTCTGTAAGTTGACCATCAAAAGATGAATGGATGGGGCTTCCCTGGTGGCACAGTGGTTGAGAGTCCGCCTGCAGATGCAGGGAACACGGGTTCGTGCCCCGGTCCGGGAAGATCCCACGTGCCGCAGAGCGGCTGGGCCCGTGAGCCATGGCTGCTGAGCCTGCGCGTCCGGAGCCTGTGCTCCGCAACGGGAGAGGCCACAACAGTGAGAGGTCCGCGTACCGAAAAAAAAAAAAAAAAAGATGAATGGATAAACAACGTGTGTGTGGTCCATCCATATAGAGGAATATTCTTCAGTCATAAAAAGGAATGAGAACTGATACATGTGACAGTGTAATATGTGGATGCACCTTGAAAACATCAAGCTAAGTAAAGAAGCCAGGCACAAAGAGCCGCATATCGTATGATTCCATTGATAGGAAATGTCCAGGATAGGTAAATCGACAGCAACAGAAAGGTTAGTGGTTGTCAGGGCCTGGGGCGACGGAGGGATGAGCAGTAAGTATTTAATGGGCCTGGGGTCTCCTTTGGGAATGATGACAATGTTTTGGAACTACAGAGAGGTGTTGGTTGCACAACTCTGTGAATATAATAAAAACCATTGAACTGCATCCTTTAAATGGGTGACGCGTACAGGATGTGAACTAAAACTCAATCTCAATAAAGCTGCTTTTTCAAAAAGCAGATGGGAGGACAAATTTGGGATGATTCCACTTATGTGAGGTACTTAGAGGAGTCAGGTTATAGCAACAGAAAGTGGAATGGTGGTTGCTAGGAGCTGGGGGAGGGGGAAAGGGAGTTAGTGTTTAATGGGGACAGAGTTTCAGCTGGGGAAGATGAAAAAGTTCTGGAAATGGACGGGGGTGATGGTTACACGATGGTGTGAATGTACTTAATGCCACTGAACTATACACTTAAAAAGAGTCCAACTGGTAACTTCCAGGTTATGCTTGCTTTACCATAAGAATAAAAAAAAAGGTAGCGGGAACAGGTGTTCACAGGGTGAGAAGGGGTCATCTCAAAATTACTCTCTAAGTCCAAAGGCGGAAACAGAACTTCCCAGTGAGGGGGGCAGCTGTCAGGACCGCAACCCCAGGCTTGAACTTGGCATCCTGATGGTGGGACCAGCCTGAAGCTGATCCCCCCTGGAGGTCCCACATCCAGTTCACAGGGAGGCAAGGGACAGGGGACACGTTAAAAGACACCACGGAAACTGGCCTTGCCAAGGACAGTCGTGTCGCCAAGCTGGATGCACTCTCAGCAGCTTTCAGCTCTGATGCCCATGCCCTCCGCCTGCCCCCAGCATTTCCCTCCTCCCTCACCAGCCCCTCCTCTCCTTGTCTGCTGGCTCCCCTTTTCCTGAGCCCAAGACAAAGGAGACCTCCGGCCTCCCTCCTCTGTTCCATCCACAGCCCTCTCCCTCCTGGTTCCCTCGCAGATCCACCTGCTTGCTGACAACCCCAAAAACAGGGGTCTGGCGAGTCTCTCTCCTGTGAGCCTACCCACAGCATCCCCGTGGGTGCTGACACCTCAAACATACCCACTGGAGGGGGTGAAATGGTGCCCCTGGAAAGATGTGTCCAACTGGAGCCTGTGAATGTGACCTTACTTGGAAAAAGGGCGCTTTACCCCCTCTCCCATTCCCACACCTCCAGCACCTGCCGGCCCTGCTCCATCCTCCCTGCCGTCACCACACTGGTTCGGCCACTGCCCTCTGCCACCTGGACACCAGCAATACCTCCAGTGATCTGATGGCTCCCACTGCTGCCCCCTACAGAACAAGGGCAAGATCATTTTCCTGCAGGCCAAGTGGACACACGGAGGGCAGGCCAGGGGGCCGGTGCCGTCTCCCCCTTCCCAAGAGCACCACCTGACCTGCAACACAGAGGCCGAGGGAACAGTCAGACGGAGGAGGAGGGCAGGTCTTAGGGGGTCAGCAGGAAATCACCACTGGCAGTGGCCCAAGGG
>NW_006774722.1:1111191-1118275 GCF_000442215.2 Lipotes vexillifer
AAATCACCACTGGCAGAGGCCCAAGGGGGAATCTCCAAAACCCACTAAGTGCCTGGTACCCCCAACGGAGGGACTTTGGGGGCCAGGGGAGAGCCACACACAGCCCTTCTAACTTCCCCCAGCATCCCGGGCCCACCCCCCGGAGACACAGAAACAGCTGGGCAAGTGCAGAACTGTGGAGGACAGAGCATAGAGGCCAAAGGCCCAGGGCCACCAGCCAGCTGGGGACAGCCCTGAGCTGGGGGAGGAACAGTGGAGGAGACGGTGGTTTCTACTGGGCCCAGGTTGGATTTTTTAAGACTTGCAAAAGATGGCTGTTGATTTATAGAAGTAAATAGCCAAAGGATCTAGTAACTCCCTGAGGCAGGGAGAGGAAGCCCACAGGGTGGGTGTGCAGGGCGACAGCGGAGCAGCAATGAGACCATTCCCGATGGCCTGCGATCAGAGCGGCCTGGAGCCCTGTCACACGTGAGGGCTCAATCATGGCATCTGTTGAACGCAGGGGGGTGGATAGCAGGTCAGTCACCTCGCCTCATCACCAGCACATCCATCTGTCTAAAAGTCCAGGGCTCCAAGCTGCAGGGGACCGATTCATTTCTTTTCAAAGGAAGTGGCTTTGCTCCCCAAGCCTCTGTCACTGTGGGGCAGGAATAATAACACCTCATGGGGTCTTTACAAGAGGCAAATGAGATACTTTATAGGCTGGCCTAAGCGGACCTGATGCATTTTTTTTTTCATCATTTAAATAGAATTCCTAAACCGTCATGAGATGAACCAGGTATGAAATATACTGCAGTCTGCTGAAAGGTGGAGCTAAATCATGAAGTTCTTTGAAGGTGTAATTTGGTAAAATTAGCAATTCTGATGAGTGCTCATTTTTAACCTCAGCCCTTCTCTGGGTGCCATGGCTTATACTTTGGGGAAAATATGGAGGATCTTGAGCTTAAAGATACCTAATTTAGCAAAATTCTTTCTTGTTTTTCTTGTTGCAGACCCTCCTGGGTGATAAGACATTAAACATTCATGAGAGTTGCAAGGAAGGTCCTAGACTTTTCCTCCCTTTGGGGGGTTAAAAAAAATAAAATTTATCTCTAAAGCTGGCTGGCTCTTATTCCTGACCCTAAGACCATTGGTGAGCCCCTGGAGGAAGAATCTTTGGGGGGCCGTATTTCTTTCTAAAATTCTTGTACCATTCATTTTATGTGAAAATACTATCCACGTAGTTACTTTTAAAAATATCCTATACTATGCAAAGATCAAAACAGCATAAAAGAATCGAATGGAAAGTCCTTGGGGTATGATGTCTAAAGGGAGAGGAGAAAATTAAATGCAGCAGGATCTACAACCTGCACAGGGGGCTCTGGACGTACTCCCATCTGGATGGAAGGAACTCTCGGGCGCACCAAGTCCATCCGCGGTCTCGCTACGACACCTGGTGGCCGCCGCGTCCGCCCACCTGAGGCGGCGGCGCTCAGCAGCGCCACCTGGCGGGCGCCCTCGAGCTGACCCTGGGGGGCCTGGAGAGAGTCCTTTTTCTAAACCAAAGACTGAGATTGGAAGAAAATGCTCAGGCCGCCCAGGGACCTGTCCTGCTGAGGCTCTGATACAAGCCGAGCGGACGAGGAGGTGTCGGTGGGGTTTGATTACCTGCTCTGCATCCTGTGTTCTGTGCTGCCTGGTGGTGCCCAGCCCAGTGGTCCGTCCTGGTGAGGCTCTGGGTGGGCACCTCTGCGGTGCTTTGAGAGAGTGCCAGTATTTTCTGCGTTTTACAAGCAGGAAAATGGGCCCTTAGAGAGGTAACTGAGGTCACAGCCGCCAGAAAGTCCTCCCAGGCTGGCTGGTTCACCCCTGGAGAATGATCGTGGTCTGTGATCAGGCAAGTTTAATACTGTCAGGTGCTTCTTAGAACCATGGTCTAGGGTCAGGCATTCTCACTCTGCCTTTTACATGCTGTGTGACTCTGGGCAAGTTGCTGACTTCTCTGAGCCTCAGTTTCCTCAAATGAAAAACGGGCATGGATGGACTAGACCGTGCTCAGTGCCACTCAGCTCCAGCATCCCTGGGAATTTGTCAGAAATCTCAGGCTCTGCCCCCAAACTACTTAATCCAGGATCTCGGGCGGCAAAGCCCAGCAATCTGTGTCTTAATAAGCACTCCCTGGGACTGATTTGCGCTCAAGGTTGAAAACCTCTGGCCCTCAGAATTACTGAAAAGATTAAATGAGATAATTCATGCAGAATGCCTGGCCCGGGATAATTGCTCAATAAATGATTGTTGTGATTCTCAAACTTTGGAGAGCTCAGGTGGGAGGTGGGTTCTCGTCTTTTCCTTTTTCCTATTTTTTTAGTTACAAATGTAGGACATGCTGCTAAACACAGAATTGTTTTATGACCCAGGGATTCCCCTCCTGGGTATGTACTCAAAAGAAACAAGTATTCAGACAAATCTTATACACCCATTTTCATAGCAGCATTATTCACAATGGTCAAAAGGTGGAAACAATCCAAATGTCCATCGGCTGACAAATGGATAAGCGATGGAATATTCTTCAGCCATAAAAACGAATGAAGCACTGATACACGCCACCACGTGGATGAACCCGGAAAACATCACACTAAGAAGCCGATACATAAGGCCACATATTGTATGATTCCATTTATGGGAAGTATTCAGAAAGGGGCAAATCCACAGAGACAGAAAGTGGATTGATTGGTGGTTGTCTAGGGCTGGGGTGCGGGGAGGGAGAAAGTCAGGGGAACTGTTACTGGGTCCAGGGTTTCTTTCTAGAGTGATGAAAATGTTCTGGAACTAGATAGGAGTGATGGTTACACAACACTGTGAATGCACTGAATGTCATTAATGGCAAATTTTGTTATGTGTATTTTACCACCATAAAAAAAAAAGAAAGACAGGCCGGCTGTGATAATTCAGAGCTGTGTAGAGCAACCCCACGGCCCCAAAGTAAGCAATGCTGAGTTTAAGGATCTTTGACATAATTCTCCTCTTGCTCAAATAAAAATGTGCTTATGTGCACATTTATTAGATTTGCCTCCTTTTTAGAATTGTAACTCCATGAGCTCATACGCACTTCCTAGGCAACTTGCTGTTTTTCACTTAATGACACATCACAGACACCCCTCGCGGCTGTCCCTTGGCCTGGACATACAGATCAAGTCATTTTTTTTAATAGCTGCAAAACGTGCCACCGTCTTTCCTGACGGTGGGCATTTGGAGTGTTTCCAGGCACTCGCCACCAGAAACAGTTGCCACAAACATTTGCACACGCGTACCATCATGGAGTGGGGCTTCACCTCTGTAGGATGGACTTACAAAGTGGGGTAGCAGGGCCTTCTGAACACCTACTGTCCAGTCGAAGTCCGGCAAGGCTACAGGGCTCTACAAGCTCCCCCCCCCCACAGCACTAGAGAGAGCCGTGTCCCAGGCACCAGTGTACACACGCATACATGTACATCAGCACCAGGTGTTATCAGTATTTATCATTTTTTCCAATCGCAGATTGACAATGCACACCCACCCAAGGGGTAGAAGGGGATATTGAATTGATGCATTGATTTGATTTGACAACTGGGGAGGTTGGCCTCCCTGTTGCGTGCCCAGGTTTGGGGGATCCATGGACCCTCACAGGACATGATGAATGTTCTCCCCAGAAAAATGTGTGTTTTGTGGACAATTTCAGGGGTTCAGGCACAGAAGCTGTCCGGGAGCCCCTGTGGCTGAGCCCACAGACTGCCGCAGCTCTGACATTTCCGGTGAACACAAACAGTGGTGTTTTTCTAAATGTTAATGGGTTTCTGTGCCCTCCACTGGATGCTCGTGTAGTCAGTACGCACTGCAGAGGCAGAGCTGAAAGACTGGAATTTTCCTCTCACCTTAGAGCTTTGTTTTTCCTTTTCTCTCTCTCTCTTTCCTGCAGAACTGGCCCTGGATTTTTAAGTCCAGAACGACTTTCTGGACCCTGTACTTAATACTAAAATCCGCAAGTTTCAGGGAAATTATTTATCTCCCACTCTAGGAATGATTAGTTCTGGACGGAGACTCTCATTGTATAAGGTTTGCTGAAAATTTATGAGGCTCTCTGGACACCGGGAGTGTATTGATTCCCAGTGAGTAAACATTTTAAGCAAATTAATTGGTGGTAGTAATAATAATAATAATGGATACTATTTTTCAAGAGTCTGCTCTGTGCCAGACATTTCATCCCTCCCATGATGACAGGGGCAGATTTTATTACCCAAATGTTACAGACGAAGAAACTGAGGCTCTGAGAGATGCAATTGCTTGGCCCAATGCCACCCAGCCAGCAGCGGAGGAAAATTCTAAATGGAATCTGCTGGACGCCAAGCCCGGGCCCTTCCCGAGGACAATTCACATTGCTCATCGCAACTGGGCTGAGAGGGAGATGATGGGGGTCCCTGTGGAGGTGACAGTTTGCCCCGAGGTCACATACTGGTTAGGAGTGGAAAAAGGAAAACAATCCCAGCCCACAAATATACTGAAAACAAGACGATGTTATTAAATCCTGGCAAAACACTGTTGCCTGCGGAAGGCTGCTCTATTTGTGTATCTTATAAAAGCTCCCTTTTCGCAAAGGTCATGGGGGGAGTCTGACTTACTAACACCAAGCGGAGACTTTCCTCTTGTCGGAATTAAAAGGATTGAGAGCGATGTGAAAAGGGAATAACTCTCACCCTATGTTTCAGTGGCACTTACTGCAGCATCAGGACCAACTAAAGTCCCCTGAGGTGCCACCAGTGGGTGCCCTTCGCCTCCCTGGGAAAGTCTGGTTGGTGACTACGCTTCAGAGAAGGGAGCGTTCAGGCCTGGGATGGAGGAAGGACTCAGTGCAGCTGAAACCCCCCGGATGAGTCTTTGGAGAGAGACGGCCAGGCACCCAAGCCCTGGGTGGAGCTGAGAGACCCCAGGCAGCCAGGGGTCCGGAGGGACAGCCAAGGCAGATGGAAGCATGGTGGAGGTGCAAGCTGTCACCGTGTTCCTTGAGCGAGCGGTCGGCCTCTCCAGAGGGGCTCCCCGGTTCCCAAGGGCTGTTTTCTAGGCTGACATAAGGCACACTGGTGAGCAGTGTCCCTGACGGAGGGGATGCTGAGGAGTCCTTCTTTGATCATCAACAACTGAGCCCATGACTTCAGAAGGAGTCTGCAGTCAAGCTCTCAGACGAGAAGAGCTAGCATGTACTGAGTACCTCCTACCTCCCAGGCCCTCCCAACAACCTTAGGGACCAGGCACCATGACCACCCTCCAACCTCCTGTACCTCAGAGCAGTAGGGAACGTGCCCAAGGCCACAGGGCAGAGCCACCAAGATGCAATCTGGGGTCCAAGCCCTGTATGTCCACACTACCCCAGTAGCAATTCCACTCTGGCAACTGAGAGTCCAGATTCATGGGAGATACACAATAAGGAGGAGGGAGATGGATATCATACTCAGACAACTGACCGTAGCTCCTTTCCGAGAGGAAGCCTGTCTGTCTCCATGCAGAGGTGAGGCCCACCTGGGTGATGGCAGACCACTGCCGATTCACCACAAAAGACCATCCCCAATACCTCGGGCCTAAAAGGATTTCAGGGTCCTACAAAACCGTTTGAGATCGACCCCTTTAAAAAAAAAAAAAGGACACTAGTATGTATAAAACAGACAATTAATGAGAACCTGCTGTATAGCACAGGGAACTCCACTCCGCTGTACAGTAGAAACTAAAACAACATTGTAAAACAACTATACCCCAATTAAAAAAGAAAAAATGTCTGTTGGCTCCAAAGCATGACCCCCAAAAACTTCAAACGTTGAATGAAATTTTCTGCAAAGTGTAAGATGGTGGCAACCAATTGCAAATCAACTCTTCTGAGGCTATGGACATATTTTATTGAATAGGTGATACAGGCTTGTTTGAATATAACAGCTAGAAATGTTAAGATTGTCTAAAAGGAAGAGCCCCCAGGACCTACAGGACTGTTTTAATGACCCTGCCACAGACTGAGCAAAATGTCACCACGGAGAGTTTGGAACTCACCCAATTGCCGGCCAAGTGTTTAGCTGAATTAGGGGTGACAAAGAGAGAGGGCTTCCCTCCAAAGTTTTGGGGACAAATGTCAGGCAGCTGGCTCTGCTAACAATAAAGACAGCAGAGCAGAGCTCCCGGAAAACACATGACTCTGAGTCACACCACTTGTTAAGTTAAAAGGGTGCCCAGGTCCCCCTGCCAACACACCTCATTAGCTAAATGAACTGACCCTGCTGGATAAGGTTATTTAATATCTGCCTATTGACTTTGGAGAACGTCTGCCACAAACAAGATCTCAGTTTTGATATTGTTGATGCTGAGCTGTATGTTTTTTTCCTGACTATTATTTGTCAAACAGATTGCTGAGCTGGGTCCAGCCACGTCCACTGAGTGTAGAGCCACGTCACCAGCACGGCTCTTATTTGCCACGACAGCGGGAAATGCGGCCAATTAATGTAAAAGTGGAATCCAGTTCTTGGGATGTTAAGTCAGAAAGAAGGGCGGCTGGGATACAGGGCCATTTTCCAGCACCTTGAAAAACAGAACTTCAAAGGTCGAGAGACAGTTGCCACACAGACTGACTCCGGAAGCTGTGTCAGGATATAGGGCTTCAGAGAAACATGTGTGGCCACGGGTGGAAGGGTGGACAACACTTCCCACCCGGCAACACTCATGGCCATTCCCGCCCTGTGGCTACAGAGCCGGGGAAAGTTCCAGTGAGTCTTAGGTTGCTACTACCCGTTTCCCCAGTGAAATGAGTTAGTTTGACTATGGTCGGCAGTCCCAGCCATGTGCCTCAAAGCTCCTACTCCCTTTGTTCCGTACACTGATCTTAACGTAATTCAGCCAACGCTTAAAAATCAGGACTTAGGGCTTCCCTGGTGGCGCAGTGGTTGAGAGTCTGCCTGCCGATGCGGGGGACACGGGTTCGTGCCCCGGTCCGGGAGGATCCCACGTGCCGCGGAGCGGCTGGGCCCGTGAGCCATGGCCGCTGGGCCTGCGCGTCCGGAGCCTGTGCTCCGCAACAGGAGAGGCTGCAGCAGTG
>NW_006774722.1:1118452-1128879 GCF_000442215.2 Lipotes vexillifer
GCTGAGCCTGCGCGTCCGGAGCCTGTGCTCCACAACGGGAGAGGCCACAACAGTGAGAGGCCCACGTACCGCAAAAAAAAAAAAAAAAAAAAATCAGGACTTAGATCAACAAGCCAGGTTTCCAGCTCTGGGAAGCTCTGCAAAGATCTAGCTGCCTTTGGCTCACCTTTCTGCTGCAGCTGAGTGACGGTGCCCCCTTCAGACAAGGGTGTGCGTGTCAGTCCACCCCAGTCTTCAGCCTTCCCTCTCGGCTCCCACACCCAGCTCACTCACCCACAGGGCAGCTTTTGCGGGTGTCGAGCCCGCAGTTCAGCATAGACACTGCCCCACAGTAGGGATGCTGGAGCTACCCCAGTTCTAGCAGGAAAGGAGAAAGATAGCGGGAGGGGGGTGCTTGGACCTCTGGGGATGGGACAAAAGGAAAAAAGAAGCTGCCAGCTCGAATCCTCTCCCTTACGAGCTCATCACCTTTTACACCGTTTCCTCCAAATCCAGTGCCAGCTTATCACCTTTCACCAAGAGTAACCAGGCGCCCCTGTGGAGAACCAAGCTCTTAGATGCCCCCCAGGTCAGCCTGGCTTCTCCCCCCAGCCCCACCTCAGACTCAGGCAGCAGACCCCTCCAGGAAGGTTCAGGAAAACTTCTGGAACATTGCTAGCTTAGGGAGCATCTAGTGCCATGAATTTTACAAACTGAAATTCACAGCTCACACTGCCCACGACCTGGTGACGTTTGCCTGCGCTGGTTTTGTACCGTAACAACAGAGCTACTCTCATCACAGCTATTACCCCTATTATGCCAATGTGTTAGATGGTGTCCAGACCGGAGAGAAGGTAATTGGTTCCCATCACCCCAAGCAGCGTTACTGGATACAATGAACAAATAGCTCAAAATTAAAGGCTGGCATGGGAGCCCATTAGGTCTGTGATGGATTTAGGAAATGAACACAAACTCACCCACTTCCATCAATACCCTCCTCAAGTCATTTGCAAATAGGACAGATGGTTTCGTATTTGATTCAGAGGAACTGCCACGTTTCCTGGCTTTCCTCCTAACCCAAAGCCACTGGCCACCATGGATCTGAACTCAGGAACGTTACCCCAAGTGAGAGTTGACATGCAAACATTCCCAGGTGGAGCTACGTTTTGTTCTCCTTCTTGGATCCAAACCCGGCCTTGACTCTCTGAAAAGCCTTGCTCACGACAGGGTCCATCGGGTCCTTTGTCCCCAGCTTCACCATCCAGTAGAAGAGGAACATCTGCCGCCTGCTCTGGCTGCGGTTCAGGCGGCAGGCGAGGGACGTGGGCGTCTCCCCCTTGGTATCTCTGTCGTTGATGGAGGCCCCATAGTTGAGCTGGAGGCTGATAGAGTCCAGCCGGCTCATGGCTACAGCCACGTGCAGGGGCGTCCTGCCCACGGGGGATCTGCCCTGACAGTTGGCACCTGGGAAATAAGAAAGTTGGCTGAGGGAGGGCCCCCTGCTGGCAGGAGCCAACCTTCTGGAAACCCGTTCAAGAAGAGAAGCATGGGAAGGGCCGAGGCTGGGAAAGGAATGCTTGGAAGAACAAATAACCGAGTGCACGGAGGGGGGCACTGCTGCATCTCCCCCCTCCCACCCAGCATCCAGCACTGCCTTTCCCCACCCCGCAAGCCCATGCTTCTCTTACGGCAGCCAATGACCTTCCTACAATGCCTGTACCACTCTCCCGCTCAAATCCCACTGTTGGCATCTACCACCGTTGGGGCGATGTTCTAGGTCTTTACTGCTCTATCTCACCCACCACCCCCTTGTCACTCCAGCATTACCCCCCTCTGTAATCTTCCTCGCCCGCCCGTGCTCCGCTTACACCAGCCTTCTGGCTTTATCCCGTCAGAATACCTGCTCCCTTATCCTGCCCCAGGATCTTTGTATATGCCATTCCCTTTGCTAACAACACTCTCATCCTTTTTTTTTTTTTTTTTTTTTTTTTCTCCTGGGCGAACTCTATGTTTCTTGAGGTTTCATTCACTTCCTTGGGAAAACCTTCCTTAGCCCTCCTCCCCACAAATCCCCCTGCATTTGTTCAGCAGACATTCTGCGTCTCCAGAACACACCATGCACGACTGACCATAGAATTAATTATTTGTAATAATTTGCTGACTTCCCTTCATAAACTCCACAAGGGCAGAAAACACACTTGTTTTGATCACGGCTGTCTTCATCCCCGGCACGTAGCACGATGCCTGGGAAATGACAGATGATGGGCAGCCTGACTCATGGACAGACTTCACTTCGACTGAATTCCTCACTGCCTCCTGCAGATGGATGGGCTAATGACAGGTGTCCCATACGGACTTGTTGAATTGAATCAAATAGTGGGTAACAGATATCATGACACAGAAAACAAGGCAATTCAATTACATGCAGTTGACATCTCAGTAGCCAGTGTTTATGAGCTATGGCTGGTCGGTAGTTTTAAATAGGTTCTCACAACACTTAGCCTCAGCCCTGGCGCCTCTTCACAGCCACTGTCTGCAAAGGACAGAAAACTTGGCAAAGCTGGCTGTAATTTTTTAACTGGTGCTTTCAAATACATCACAGTTCCATCAGAGGGAAAATGACTTTTTTGAGCTTAACGGACTGCTGGGTTGTGAAAAGCCCATATTTCATCTTACAACAGGAGAAGTGCAGAAAGCAGTGGAGGAAGGAGAGGTGGAGAGTCAGAAAAACCTCTACCCATCACAGACGCGTGGCCCCGGCATCCTGCCTGAGCATCTGAGATGCTTTCCCAGCTTGGTTGGTGGAAGTGGGGGAAACAACACAGAGAGCCTGGGCTCAAGGCCGAAGGCTGGGAAGGAGGGGTCTAACTTGGAGGCTAGTTGATATGGGAAACCCTCAGATGAGGCCCCCTCCTGAGCCCCAAACCATTGACCAAATACCACATTCTTCCTTTTTCCCAAGGAAGCCAGTGGCCTGGGATGTCTGCAACTGTCTACTGTTGGTGAATGGTCTACACCTCAATCAGTGGGCCTCTTTTCCCAAAAATACTCTACATCCAGGGAAGATAAAATGTACTCCCACAGAACCTCAGGCAAAGCCCTTTAACTCGGAGTCAAGGCAGGCTAAGGCTTCTATGTCTATGGACAGAGAGAGAGTGAGAGTAATTGCCCTTTGGTGGAGGAGAGATGAAAAGAGGGTTTGGGGCAAATTCAAAGAGCTTGGAGAAAGGAGACTGGCTAGCCTGCTAACCACCAAGGCAGGGATGCTGGTTTGGGGCTAGACCCCTCGGACCACTGCAGAAACAGGACTTCGGGTGGGAAGAAATAACAAACAGGATGGGAATATCCCCAGTGGAGTGTCTGGTCGGACACAATAAACCAGGAAGCCCTGTGACTTGGTGCCCTGAAAGGTCCCATCTTCCTGAGCCCCAGCCAAGAGAGGGGACACAGCCTCCGATAAGCATGTCCAAAGACCCCCTCAGACAGGGACTGAGTGGCCCGATGGGGACCTTGATTGGTGGTTGACAAACTTGGGTCCAGGAAACCATTACTGAAGGGACCAGGAGGCAAGCCACTGTGGCCCCCTTGCCCTCAAAAGAACCCCACTCTTGAATGTCCTCAGCTGCTATCAGAATTACCGTGTTCTAGAAGGTACTGAACAGCCTCCGAGTGACCCCTGTGTGAGGCAACATATAGCACCATGAACGCTCTCTGAGAAATCCAGTTCTTCCACTGCTTGTCATCAAAATGCTGCGAATTTGTTGTTCGGTAGAAAGCATCTTTGGCAACACCGAGGCGAGACAGCTAGGCGAGATAAACAGAGTTACGCACGTGAGTCTGGGTGATTTCAGAAGTGCAGATGCACCTGGCTGGTGGGTGATGGGACACTCTGGAGGAAAAGTTTGCTTGGGTGCCACATGCAGGCTGGTGATGGGATCAGAGAGCGGAGAAGCTGGAAACAAGCCAGGGGAAGACATGTAACTCTCTCTACACGTCCAGGAAATACGAATTTACCATCAGGCAGGCTCGGGAGGCAGGAAATTCTTCCTGTCCATGTTTTGAAGAGAGAAAATAGCTTTTCTGGGTGTCCAGAGGAAGGGGGTTACGGCTCTGAAGGAAGACCCCAGCCGACACGGCACGGCCTCCCCAGAGGGGCACAGGCGTCTCTGGAGATGTGATGGATCCTGGCCTTCCGGTCTATTTTTGGGTCCATTGTCTCCGTTAACTTTGGGGACACTCTGAACTCTGCTCCCAGGTGAATAACAGCCCTGGGATATAATCATCACGTGGAGAATTAAGGCTCTGAGCACAGGAGGACGACTACGGACGGGCTCCGACAGATAGGAACCCGGTCGCAGATGTGCAGCATCCGGCGTGGGACGAAGCGGGATGTGAGGGGCCCCCAGCGGGGTGACAGCAATTCTGGCTCAAGAGAGGAGGGACTCACCCATCACGCATGTCCAGAGCAAGAGCCAGAAAGTCCAGGCACAGACACAGAGCCAGAGGGGAAGCAAGGGAAGGTAGGGGAAGAGGAGAAAAGCAGGAAGGAACCAGAGGGTTATGCAAAGAGCTGGATGGGCCCCGCCCTTCCTTCTAAGGCTCAGGCTCCAGGGCAGCAGGTCCTGGCTGCAGTCCTGGCCCCGCCTCCCCCGAGTTCACACCCCCTTCCCAGACCTAATCCCAATGCCCCTCCTGCACCCAGCCTTCCCTGATCCCCATCCCAGCCAGAAGTAACCTCTCCGCCACAAGCTCATAGCTTCTCATCCGAATTTATTTTCCAGAAAGAACGTGCACTTGTCCCCTTGTGTCTGAATGATTCATCTTCACTGTTGGGTAGACACCCTGATTTCCTCCTCTTGCCTTCCAACTGCCACCCCAGAGCCCAGCTGAGCACCCAGCTCAAGGCCTGGCCACCCACTGTGTTTCCAAGTCTCTCCCCCTTGGGTGAGGGCAGACCCCCCAGAGGATTTTTTTGCAGCATTGAACACTCTGGGCCACACGTTTCCAAGTGATCTGGCATTCTCCACTGTTAACTTAGGTTTTCAACTTTACAGAGTAGACACATGAATAGAAAACGCGCTGCCCTGGCTCCTTCTGGGGCACGGTGAGTGGGTGACAAGTCACAGCTACGCCATGATGACACGATGACTTGATCATGATGACATGAGTCCTTGTTATCTTTTTCCTCTACTCTGAAACTTTTACCCAAATATTCATATTAAAGACTAAGCGAATCACACACACACACACACACACACACACACACACACACACACGCCCACAATTTACAGCTGGTTCATGAAGTTTAATATCCACTTAAAGACGCATGAAAACACCTTACTGGAATCCCCTTCCACAGCCGCCAAAACCAGTTCCGTCCATCCATCATAATGCCAGATACATAATGAAATAATTCCACCAGGAACAACATCGTGGAACTTCAGCATAGTGTCATCCATCAAAATTCCTACAGGGAATGATTTTTTCTTTAAAAAGAAAAATCGGGCATTAAAGATAAACTCTTACATTGGTTTAGTTAAGAGATTACCTGACCTTGGGTATCACAAGGATAATTTGAGAGCCTTGAGCACTACTTTCATTTGATGACCCCGCATCCGTCTGTTTGTGGTTATTGATGCTTTTTAGAAAATTAATTTGGCTTAGCTCAAAGAGAAGCCAAACCAAAAAAAGAAAAAAATAAGGCAACGATTTATAAGATTCTGTAATTGTAACTTGACCTATGGCAAAAAAATACATGAGTGAATAAAAGTCATTTCAGGAGGCAAACCCTAAGTACAGCTACTTGAACTTGAAATAACTATATTACAGATGCGGTGCAATGCAGTGACACAAGTTACAGATGTTAAATTAAAATACTAACTAATTCTGGTTAATGTTATCATCAGCTGGCTTAAAGAGGTAATAATGACAAAAATTTGTCGGATCCTTCAAATTGTAGTCTGTGGCAGCATTTCTCAACCTTGGCACTCCTGACATTTGGGGCCAGATGCCCCTCTGCTGTGGGGTCTGTCCTGGGCATTGCAGGGCGTTTAGCAGCATCCCAGGCTTCCACCCACGAGATGGCAGTAGCCCACTCACCTAATTGTGACCACTGAAATGTCTCTAGATGTTGCCTAATGGCCCCTGGGGGACAAAACTGCCCCAGTGGAGACCCTATGGTAAGATAAGCATCTCAGTGACGTGGGCTGGAAGAGCTCCTTTCTCTGTTTGGGACGTTCTCCCCAAACAGCCCCTTCCTCATATGAAAGAATGGGGGCCGGGGGGTGGATCCACTCACACTTCCTAAATTCAGGCCCTTTGGGGAAGACCATCAGAATCAGTAGAAGAGGACTGTGGACAATTTTAAGAAAAATGCAGTTGTTTTTACTTTACTTTTTAAAATACACACAATTCTTCCTACATGGCCACCTGGAACCTAGCTGAAGGATAACAGAGTCATTTGTTATCTCCAATAAGCAGTGCCAAGGATGGAACCTCTCAACTCTGCCCAGGTTGGATTATCATTTATTCCGAGTAGAATTCATGAGTTTTTTGGTTTCATGATTGAGCGATTTCTAAGTCCCATTACCCAGCACCCACATGCTCTAAACCTCACGACGAGCCAAGTTCGTCCTCTCCATTTGCTGCAGGAGCGGACGGAGGCTCGCGTGGCCAGCGAACGGCAATGCTGGGACTCCAGACCTGCCTTTCCTCGGGCACCATGTGATGCTCACTCTAGATTCTGTTGGCACCCTTTGGTCCCCAGCAACTCCAGATGGTGGATGTAAACGCGGAATAGTGATTAGCAAATCTGTTAATTAGGGTCTTATTTGTGGTTCTAACACAGAGAATAATCAGTAATTAGCCTAAGTAAGACAACTCGAAGACTTCCTAACAACTTTGGAAAAAATGGAGCAAGGCCATGTTTCCCTGAGAAACACAAGAGCACGATTCACACATGCTAAACAGCTCTTAGAGGAAATCAGAGCACATTCTCCTTCTACAGGCAGGCAGCAACTGCCTTCACCTTAGACAAATACTAATTATCACCAGCTAAATAAATTATTAGAGTTGACAACAGATGCGGAAAGGTGACCCGCCTCCAGGAAGATGTTCACCCCCCTTTAGACTTGTGTCTCTCAGGGTTTTCACACACATTATCTCATTTGATCCTCCCTGGCAACCCTTGAGGTGCGTAAGGAGGCATCATCATTCTGTTATTTATCAGCAGAAGCCCAAATTTCTTCTACTGACGTGGTGTACCTTCTCTCCTTCTTGTTTGCCGTCAACAGTAAGGATGGCAACCAAGCTTGAGAGAGGTCAAGCTTCTAACAGTTGCTAAGTGCTTGCTGAGTGATAGGATTGTGACATCAGTGTTAAGCCACTCCATCCCTTTCATTCCCTCTTAGCTTTCTTGAATTTATTACTCAGCATAGCTCATCGGCAAAAATAAATTAGGGGTGCCAGACATCCGTAGTTCAGGACACGTAATTTTCGAATTACTTGTTTTGGAACTCTCCCTAAGTTCTTCCATAGCTCGCTTCACTCTTAACACATTAAGCACGGGTACGTCTCTTTCCCGATAAAGCCTCAAAAATGCTCCAAAGCATCTTCCAAATACCCCTACAGCAAAGCAAATACACCATGAAACATGCTTAACCCGTCTCCAAGAAGGCAAAGGAAAGGATTTTGGCCTTCAATATACCTTCTGAGTCTCCCGAGTCACTTCTGCCTAAAGGGGGACATGGCACTGAGAATTCCTAGAGCTAATGGGGCTCTGCTTTACAGGTTAGGAAACTGAACCCCGGAAGTGCAGGACCTGGGAACACGATTCTCATGGAGACCGGCTGCTTTCAGACCTCTGTCTCCATGGCTTCCCAGCCCCTGCAGTATAACTGCAGTCTCTCTACAATATTGGCTGTTCACTTTCTCTGTGCAGCAGACCAGAGAGTTTTTTATATCTTCGTTTTCTTGAAGTGTTTTTGCATTGATTTCAACTGGGTGGGGAGATGTTGGAGCCTGGGGGTTTTGATCCTGTTCTCATATCCTAAATACTGCAGGGATCGGATAGGGACAGCCAGGTCCTCAGGCTGAGAGAAGGAGACCGATGGAGGGAGAGATGGGGCTCTAGGGCCCTTGCCCACCACGGGGTGCCTCCCCCATGGGATTTGTCTGGACAGGGGGCCTTGGGGTCCTGATTCAGTCACAGTGAGCTTTGGGCGCTGGGTTTTGATTCCGATTGGGCTAGCTTTGAGCTCCTGACGTCACAAGGGCGCAGATTGAGATTCGAGGTTCTGATACAGACTGGGTCAGTGCCAGTATTCAGGGTTCAAACGTGGACAGGGTTTGTTTTGAGATTTGGGGTCCCAATGAGGGCAGAGTTTGCACTGGATTGAAGGCAAGGTTTGCTTTCTGTCTGGGAGTGCTGGTATGGGAAGGGTCTGTTCTGGGATGCAGAGTCCTTCTGCGGGCAGGACTTGTTTTGGGATTTGGGGGTCTGATGTAGGCCTGGGTAATGTGGCAACTGGGGGTGAGGAATCAGACAGGTCTGCCCCGGGATTCGGGGGTCTCAGGTTCGGTTCTGAGATTTGGAGTCCTAATATAGGTGGGTTTGGTCTAGCATTGGGGGTTCTAGTGTGGATCAGGTTGATGAGGGATTTGGGTTTTCAAATACAAGCAGAGTTTGCTTTGAGTTTGGGGGCTCTCGTGTAGGCAAGGTTCGTTTTGAACTTTGGCTTCCTTACACAGATACGGCTGGCTTAAACCTTGGAGTGCCAGTGTGGACGTGATTTCTGTGGAGGTTGGAGGTTCAGATACGGGTAGACTGGACTTGAGTTTGGGGTCCTAGTGTGCGCAGTTTATCTCATGTCTTGGAGCCCTTCTGATGACACCTGGCTTCGGGTTCTTCTGTTGTCATGGTGAGCTTGGGAACTAGCTTTCAGGTGTGGGCAGAGTCAACTTTGAATTTGGGGGTCCAGATGTGGGAGGAGTTCACTTTGGTCCCTGGCATCCTTACGTAGACAGAGATGGTTGATGGATTGGGGTTCAGATGCACAACTGGTTAAGCAAAGAGCGGGGCTCGGAATTGGGTGTACCTGCTCTGGGATCCAGGGTCATGATCTGGGTAGTAGGCTTCACGCTCTGGAACTTAGGTTTCTGTTGTGAGCCGGGGTCACCTGAGGATTCTATCTGAGGTTCAAACGTGCATATGGTTCGTGGAGAGACATGGGGTCCTGAGGAGGGCAGAGTTTGCTTAAGGCTTTAGTGTCCTTGAGTCTACACGGCTGCTGGGAGGACTTGGGGTTCGGATGGTCACATGGTTAGCCTGGGGATTGGGGGGTTCAGTCTTGAGCAGGTTTGTTCTTGGTTTGGGGGCCCTGAAGTGGGCAGAGCTTGTTCCGAGCTCTAGAGTCCTTGCGTGGACACCGCTGTCAAAGGATTCAGGGTTCTGAGGTAGTCATGGCAACCCTGGAGAGTTGGGGTTCAGTCTTGGGCAGGTGTGTTCTGGACTTGGGGTCCTTGCACGGACGTGGCTGGCTGGAGGGCTGGGGGTTCTGGTGCCCCACAGCCCAGCACTGGGACTTGACGTTTAATTCCATCTGGGGTCCTGACAGGAACAGCTTTGCCCGAGGTTGTGAGGTCCCGCTGAGGACAGGCGTTTCAGACTGGAGGTCTTGTGTGGCACTGCTGGCTTTGGGACTTGGGTCCCTGATGAAGACGTGGGAGTTTGAGGGTCTGGTGTTGGAGGGTCCTGCGGTGGCAGCGTCTGTTTCGGGATTTGGGGTCCTGACGTGGACAGGGTTGGGCTCAGGTTGGCAGGCCAAGCTAGACAGCTGGCTTTGGGCCTGGAGGCCCAGCACAGGCAGGATTTGCTTGCGGATTAGGGTCTTGCTGTGGACAGGGTTTGCCTGGAGACCTGAGGTCTAACGTGACCCTCGGCTTTTCTGGAGCTGGGAAGTCCCTATGTGTCCAGGGTTAGCTGTTCCGAAACCCGGGGTTTCACGGGGGTGGGGTTTGTTTTGACATCTGGGGGTCCTCCTCTGGGCGGGCTTCCCTTCCCCCACTGCGGGTTCAGAGGGTACTGGGCGCCCCGGGTAGAGGGAGTACGCGGGGCCAGGAAAGGGGTCGGGCAGGGGCCGCCTTGGTCCAGGTACTGGAGCCCCTGGAGGTTGAAGGGGATTGCCGGCTATTAGGTCCAGCTCCTCTTTGAGCTCCCGCATCGTCATGTCGCTGCGGCAGCCTGTCACTTGGAACATCTCCCCGGAATCCTCCAGCAGCACCTGCATGACGAAGACGTCTGAGGCCAAGTCGAACGCCAGGCTCGTAGCCTGCCGGGCCCCGACGCGGCTCCGGCCTCGGGCGCGGGCGCGGGGCTGCGCGGGGAGGGGCCGCGGAACGGCAGAGCCCGCCCCCCGGCCGGCCGGCCGGCCGGCCCGCCCGCAGCGGGG
>NW_006774722.1:1128989-1132782 GCF_000442215.2 Lipotes vexillifer
GCCGCCGCCCAGCCCGCCGCGCGTCATCGCCGCGCCCCGCCGCGGCGGCCCCTCCGGGACAGCCGAGCCCCCAGCGCCCGCAGTGGGCCGACGGGCCCGCCGTTAACCAAGGCGGGGCTCCACGTGGACGCGGATGACGCGTCTGCGATAAGGGGAAAAGGGCCCGGGCGCTTCTAAAACACCGGGAGGATGTATTGAGACCCAACCAGAGGCCTCGCCGAGGCCGCGCGCCCCGCAGACCCAGCATCCCCGACTCCTCGCCGCTTCCGAGCTGCTCTCTCCTTCAGTTCCTTGAACCTGGAAGACGAGGCGGCTCGTGGCCGTTGTTAGGCAACTGTGACCTCCTCTCCATGTCTGTTTAAAATACAATCGTTGCACAATTCAGGGCCAACTACCTGTAGGAATTATGCGTGAATAATGCTCTAAATCATCTTTGCATGCGTCGTCTACAGAGGGTGGTAAAGTGCCATGCTTAAAAATCGTTATTTCTTGGCATGAAGGAAAAAACCAACATTGCAGAAATATGACCCCTTTCAAGCCGTTCTGGGCCCAACTTGACAGTGAAAAAACCTGATACTTGGCCACTCCGGAAGTGGGAGACAGACCTTCCTGAAAATTTGCAAAGCTACATCAAAATCCGTCCATGTTGAAAACGTTCTCGAATTCTTGAAGTGAGAAAGGTGCTAATGAAAACACTTAGCAAGGAGGAAATGTCCACTTGGGGAAAAGCTGAGATGGTTCTATTGTTGAGATGCCTTTCAAGGCAGCTGTACCGGTGAGAAACTATCTCGTGCTTTTCCATTAATTCACCGGAGGAGGCCGAGTGCTCAAGAAAACAGGAAGATTACCTTCAGTGGTCAAATCACAGACGCTCAACACTGCACCTAAGAACAATTAATACGTGAAGACCTAAACTGGTGGAGAAGCTACAGGAGAGAACAGCAAGGGCAACCAGAACAAGCTTAGAAAAATCTCAGTGGTTACCAACGAAGAATAAAATGCAAGCTTTCAACATACTTTTTGCAGAGAAGTTAGTCATAAAAATAGCTTTCCACTGGAAAGGCATTCATATTAAATTACAGAAGAATTTTAACACATAAACTGAAAATTTAAAGATTAGATTATTTACCAAACAGTCTCAACAAATCTCTACCAGCACATCTGATTCAGCAGGCAAATCCTACACATCACAACACCAACTGATTTGTTTTTTCCTTCATGGAAAGTGAAGCTCTGCACAGAATACAAGATTCCAGTTGGGTAATTCTACTTGCTGCTAGATCAACAGATTTTAACATGATAAGCTCAATTTCTAGGCAATAAAAATAAATTAAAAATTGCTTGTTACTGAAGCAAAACAATACCTCCATCCATTTACTTTAGGCAAGTACTAAATACAAGATAGATTGATTTTTTTTTTTTCTCAATGTGTAGTCTCCAATGTATTAACTTCACTCTTTGCTGAAGTTGTCAAAATGCTATCCTGGGTTGCAATGTGAAATTCTCATACATGTGCCTTATTTTCTTTGGCACGGTATAGATTCCTTCCTTTCTTTTTAAAGAGTCAGCCCAGTGGAATTTGGGGGAGGGGAAAACATCCTGTATACCAGGAAATTCAATATATAGCTCCAGAAATTTTATCTTTTAAAAAAAAGAAAAGAAAGATAAGAAAAAGATCCAAGGGAAGAATGGAGACAGCTGGCGCGCCCTTTGCAGCTATAGCTCTGGGACCCCAAGTGGGCAGCTCTTTCCTTCCCTTATGCTTGGCTTTGAGAAGATACAAATAGAAACAAGAAAAATAACTTCAGCAAACATGTATGCAGAATTTAATCAACTGTTTATAGAGCCTTGAGTTATTAATTAATGCAAAACCTGTTTAAATTCTAGAGTATCTTTCCCTTAGTCTAAATTTTAAAAGCACGAAATCTAAGTCCTGTGTACTTAGATTTGAAGAGTATCATAATTTAACCTCCCAAATCACTGGTATTTGTGGCCAACTACATAGAGTGATCAGAACTATGATTTCCTATTTTTTGTTAAGATTCTAAAGCATCAGATATAAAGTCAATATCCATGCACCTCAGTGATCAATTTCCCCCCACCCCCAAGTTCTTAAACAAATGATAATATATCCATATAAGAATGAAAATCTTTCTGCTTTATGCCTCTATCAAAGGCCCGTACCTATCTTTACGGAAACAGTTCCTGCAGGAAGAGGAGGGAGTGAGTGCTTGAGGAAAAGTTCTGAGTACAGTTTACAACAAAAGTACAATATTAGAAAGACTGCCATAAATCAGTCTTTAGTAGATTTCTTTAACTATCACATTTTTCAAAAGTAAACAAATTGGGCTATATTTGCAGCAACTCAAAGTGGAGCATAAATTTAAATGATGTGTTTGTTCTGTTCACTGACAGGAGGCTAATCTTAACGTCAATATATTTTCTACCTGTCAAGAGTTATTTACATATGTACAGTATTTCAGTTAAAAATAATACCATAAACTATATTTTATAGGAAAGCATGAGGGAAGCCAAATATACAAGTCTATCAAAGACTTAAAAGCTTCTAATAATGTACTTTATTTTTGGGGGGGAGGTGTTGGCTGGGGGTTAAATAATACAGTCTGTAATAGAGAAAACAAACCGCTCACAGGCCGTCTGATGCCATGGAGGTCCCCCCGCCACCCTCAGTGAGCCACCTGGCTCTACAGCCTTTTTCACAGATTTCCTGATCAGGCAGGCAGGGGCACAGAAGCGCAGCACAGGCTGGGCCACCTGGTACTCCTGCCCGTCCCAGCAGTAGTTCCCGTGAGTGCAGATGGGAAAGGGGTCATCTGAGCACACAACATCAGAGTTTCAGAAATCTGTCCTCCCTGGGCAGGTATGATACAATCAGTTCCCCTTCAAGGTATGGTGAGCAGCATATGCCACACATGAAATGACCAGATTGTGAGTGATCACAGACTGGTTAATTCTGGTTTTCTAGCATGGTATTGTCTACACTATTCCACCACTTTGGTTCTAGGATGGCAAAAAAGGAAACATCTTGGTCCCGGTCGCACTGCAAAGCTAAGACAGTCTGTTCAACGACTTCAAGATGAGGGTTACCGGCATTTCTAAAATACACTAAAGAGAAAAGGACATGAAATTGAATCGCATGTGCCGTGAACTGTGTTCAAAAACATACTCTGGTTTGTTTGTTTTTTTTTTAAACCACGTCTCAGGACAATAAACCATTTTTCATAGAGTAAGTCCTTTAAAATGATAAAATTGCTTGAATCAGAGTATTTCCTAAATTTTAAAGACAAACTTCTAAGAATAGGCATGCATATTTTTTCAAGTATAACTAAAAGTCTTTTAATATTATCTTTTCTTCCCTCCAGTACAAAAGAATTGGCAACACAGAACACAGGAAGGGGGGGGCAGGTTGCTGGCCAGATGGGGTGGAGGATGGGAGGGAAGTGGCAACAAAGTAGGATACGCAGGGCAGGAGATGAGATGTTCTCCCGAATATGTGGTGTAGACGTGAACTATACAAGGGACACAGTCTTATATCAAGTCCTGTTCAGGCTTAAAATAACTGACTAGGTTGGGGTATAAACTTTTTCTGACTGACCACAAAGTTAATACCATTAAAACCTAACCATAGGGCTTCCCTGGTGGCGCAGTGGTTGAGACTCCGCCTGCCGATGCAGGGGACGCGGGTTCGTGCCCCGGTCCGGGAAGATCCCACGTGCCGCGGAGCGGCTGGGCCCGTGAGCCATGGCCGCTGAGCCTGCGCGTCCGGAGCCTG
>NW_006774722.1:1132913-1137734 GCF_000442215.2 Lipotes vexillifer
CGCTAACCCTAAAGCACTTTCGTACCCTAACCTGTACCCTAAACTGTCCCCGTTCCCTAAACAAAAAAAAAAAAAAAAAAAAAAACCTAACCATAGTTAATGACTAAATTGACTACCTTTCATAATCTGTCTGTCATAACTTAAAGTTTATAAAAGTCTCCCTCGTTTCTAGAAGACTATGTAATATTTTGCATTTCAGCATGTTTATTAAATATAAAACTGAGCTATCTTAATTCTTAGTCATTTTATAAATAACATAACTTATGCATAAAAATTAACATATAAATTTATATAATAGGTCTGAAGTGCGCTACCACACAATCTGCCACAATTCCCTAAAGAGGAGGTTTAGCTGCTGCCTGATGAAGTTTAAAATCTGTAAGCTCAGAAAAATGGTCCACGTACCCTTTTCCAACAGTGTATGTTTTAGAGCTTTGGCTAGCAAAACCCTTACGTTTGGCACAGGATCTGATGCAAGCCTTAAAAGGCTGGGGAGTAAGTGTTCAACAAACTGGTCCACAGGGATACACTCCTCGCTCACCACTGCCTGTGATGAAGAGAAAGCCAGAGCCGAAAAACGGACCTTTTTCAATAGTGATGAGCACGGTTTTTCTAAAAACATACACTTCAGTAATTCCAAAGAAGTAATTTCAGGATCTTTTGGTCTGAGGAGTGTGTGTGTGTGTGTGTGTGTGTGTGTGTGTGTGTGTGTGTCTGAATTTTAAAATCTCAACCACCGAATTTGGTTAGAAACACAGTTAACACTTTTATAATTCATTACCAAGCACTGGGGTACATGTGGTGTAATATTTGGTAGGGTAGCCAAAGGCTTTGGAGTCAGACAGGTCCAGGTTCAAAACCTAACCTGGTCACTTCTAGTTTCGTGGCCACGAGTAAGTGGCTTCACCTTTCTGGGCCTCGGTTTCCTCACCTGTACCATGGAGTAGCAATGGGGATGGCAGATCATTTTTGCAAAGGCTAGCGTAGCACCCGCCAACAAGGGTTGGGAACCTTCACGCCTGTTACTCACCAGAGCTCGGGCTTTGAGGACAGGGGCCACGCCTAGCACATGACAGCCAAATCCCAGACCCCAATTCAGTGCCCGGCCCTCTGTGAACAACTAGCATTTACTGATGCTCTACTTACAAAGAGTCGTACGTGGATTCTCCCATTTCATTCTCATAGCCAGCCACGGAAATCAGCCTGAGCCCAGTTTTACAGGTGAGTCCAATGTTGTGGTGATACCCAAAGGCTCAAGACCCACAGGCAGCAGCAGGTGCAGATTCCAAGGCAGGAATGTGGATTCTAAATCCTGTAGCTCTTCCCACTACAGGGTAACAGCAGCAGCTGATACGTAGTAAGTGCTCTCCAGGCTCCTGGCACCGTGCTCGGTTACTCGGATGCGTCAGCTCACTAAAGCCTCAGGGCCACACCAGAACAAGGAAAGGCCACGCAGAGAGGGTGCTGTGCCCAAGGCCACCCAGCAGGGAAGCCATAGACTCAGGCTTCAAAGTAACAGGTTTGGACTCCAAAGTTGGCCCCCCTAACCTCCAGGTTACGACCTCTCCCTGCATTTAAACAGTAATCCATGTACCCACTGGGAGGTTCTCTTGGCTGAGGACACTTTCCTTTTGTTTGTGTTATTGTAGGTTTTCTAAATCTTTAATGAAGGCACACCAAAATACTGATTTTTCTTGAACAAAATTAGTTGGTGCCTTTCCCTTCTGTTTCATCGCGGATTGTCTAAATCTCAGAAAAAGAATTTAAAAATAAAAGCAAAAATATTTCATTTACCCTTTCTCTGCAAAATAGTGGGCAGCACTGACTTCTTCATGAAAGTCTGTGGTATCAGGCCTGTGGTTTGTGACTTTGGCACTGACCCTGCCCCCCACTGCCCTTCTGCACGTAGATGGCCAAAGTACCCCTGTGATACCCCCTGCGGGCCTACGGGGGGCCCTGGTGAGTTCCTCAGTAGGGAGGCCGGGTGGTTCCAGGGGAGGGAAAAGGGGCTGCTGCGGGGCCGGGGGTCAGGTAGAGCCCGATCACAGCTTTACTGTATTACTGACAAAGCTGGGTGACAGGTACGTGCAGGTTCATTCTACTGTTCCCTCTACCTTTGTATATGATAGACCGTGTGCGTGAGGAAAAGTTAAAACTGTTAAAGTAACACTTTAGCAGAAAGAAAATCATGGCTTTACACTTCCTGGGTAATCTTGAGCAAGGTACCTAACCTCTCTGGGCTCCAACTCCTTCAGCTAAAACAACTGGTCTAAAAGTACATGGGTGCACCGAGCTCAACACCTGGCAGACCTTACTGTTAGGAGCAGGTGTAGGATGAGATGCCCGGCACACAGAGGCGATCAAAAATGGCAGCCATCCTCCACAGCCAAACATAAATCATGCCCTCATTTCCAAGATGTTAAGTAGAGAGGGTGACCTGAGGGGTTGACCTTCACCTGAAAGACACGAAAGGTCCCCGAGCTGCCCCACTGCTGTGCCCCTCACCCCACCTTCCTCCTTCCCTACTGCGGCCCTGCACTGGACATGATGGGAGCACGGTCTGGGCCTGGCCCCCACCTCCCTGGATGGAAAATGCCGGAGAGCAGGAGGTTGTTCCTCTTCCGTCTCCAGCATCTAGAGCAGGCCTGGCACACAGTAGGTGGTCAGTCACTATCCATAGGATGACTGCACAGAAGGGCTGGGTAACCCTGGGCAAGTCCCTTTTCCAAACTGGCTTGTCACAATCTCCTGTGAGACAAGGGGGTTTGGTCCACTGCTCCCCAGGTTCCTGGCTAGTCCTCCAGGGCTGAGATTCTTTGTCTGGTGCTGTGTGTTGATATCACACGGCAAACATATGTGCAGGGTAGATGCTCCCCCCAGGCCCTGCTAACCTGACAAATGAAAGCAAACGCTTGCCTTCCGACCCACTTAGAACAGTGCCGGAACCTTAGGATTTCATTGATGAAATTTAACCCCAACGCACTTTCACTGTTGGAATAGAACTTCTGCAGAATTGCTACAACCTGTGAAAAATATTAGAAGAGCGAATTTAGAACGCTGCCATCTACTTGGATCATGAATACTACTCTACGTGGAAACTAGATATTTTGATGCACCCTTCCACCTTTAAAACGAATTTATAAGCACGGGAGAAAGTCATTTTTGTCACAGTGAACATTAGAACACAGAGGAAAAAAGATGTTTAAACATATGGTCACACACACACACACACACACACACACACACACACACTCACACCCATAAAACCCTTCATAAAATGAAATGTAAAAAGGGACTGGCATTAGAAAAATACATTATTAATCTTAAGATTCCAAATTTTAGAAAATGTCCCCTTGCATAACAACTAAATCGTTACCTTTCAGAACATGTCATTTTTATAAAACTTTAGCACCATCAGAGTACCTTAGTAAATATTTTCAAATGAGATTTTTTTTCCTCAGTATTCAGCTGGTATAAGCCCACATAAAACAGGATCGGCTTTTCTTTGCTGGAGTTTTTGCTCACTAACTACTTTTCTACAAAACCGTGCTGGAGAGTCAACCCAGTCTGTGTTGAAAAGAAACACTAAGCCATTGTTTAAAGAGTTTCATACATAAGGTGATTTATCCACAATTTTCATCACTCAAGCATACTGCTTAACAAAAGAGCTATCTTACATACTGATAAAACTATAATACAGTACCTAATTTCAAAACTTAAAAGCTGCTTTCATGGGTAAATGGACAAATTAAGCCCAGAAAAAAATAAAGAAGTTAAAATGGAAGAAACATAGATATTCCTTTTTCTAAAAATCATAAACAGAAAAGGTCATGATTCCTTACTAACTTGAAGGAGATCCACCGAACTTCAGAAACTTTATCTGCACACAACTTTAAGGCAATATGCACTAAATAATCATAAACATCATTGGGATTATAGAGTTCCAAAATCAGTATCAGCTGTCTGAAATTAAAAAAAAAAAAGAAAGAAATTGTTTGGGGGGTGAAAAACACATTATCAACCTCTCTTTATTCTCATTTCATTTTATAGATAAAAATAGCCAGGCTGGGAGATCAACAGAAGCAGAAAGCTGAGTGAAAATGGCCACGCAAAGAAAATTGGGGGGAAAAAAATCTTAATTCTTCATCTCTCTCTCACACACAAATCAAACAGAAAGGAAATAAATTAAACTTTGTAAAACAGAGGCTGAGAAATTTATGAATAGGGATTCAATATTTCAACTTTAGGTTATCAGTTCGAAAGCACATAAAACTTTAAAAATCAGATAACACAAAAATAGCCAGGACGCCGAAGTTCCCAAAGATCACCAGATCAAGGGGAAACAAATGAGATTTCACTGTCTCCACAGTGTTCCTGAAGCTGCAAATTAAATTTTCTGCTTTTGCTGGCAGGCTCACGCACTGTTCACAAGCCTTTTTCAATCCAACAAGGTCCACCTGGAGAGGACGGGAGCACGAGCTCTTTACTCCCAGGGAAAAATTCATAAGATGGCTGGTGGGAAAAACCTACTACCAAAGCTTTCACTGTTTTCTAAAAGGCGAAGGGGAGGAGGGTATGAAAATAAATGGCATTATTTCTACACTGGCAAAGAAAGGAAATGAAAAAGAGATTGGAAGGCAGCTAGAACCAAAAGCCAGGAGTGCCGGTGAATACGTTCATATCAAAAAGCACTGTTTTTCAGAAAAGTGATACCAATATCGTGGGCATGGAAGCACACAATTCATATCAGTGGCTTTGGCTTCAATAACCATCGCAGAGATGTTAGATAGCCCGCGCTCGGCGATAACGCCGTCGGGCGAA
>NW_006774722.1:1137823-1139105 GCF_000442215.2 Lipotes vexillifer
GGCCCCGCCTCCGGCTCCACACCGTCCCCGTCGCTGGTCCCGGGTCCCGGGAAGCCGGTCAGCCGGTCCCCAGGCCCGACTCCATCCCCGGTCTCCGGCCCCAACCCCATCCCGGGGTCCCCAGTCCCCGGTTCCATTCCCATCCCCGGCCCCGACCCCGACCCCGACCCCATCCCCATCCCCATCCCCATCCCCATCCCCATCCCCGGGAAGCAGGTCAGCCCGGCCCGAGACGGACCTCGCCGAGTTCCTGCACTTAGCCGCTAGAGGGCGCGATGCCTTCATGGAAAAAACGTGGGCCTGTTTTGCCTGGGTTCTCTGAGAACATACGCCGGGAACATGGCATAATGACTGAAACCTCAATCTCTCAAATTAAGCATAATGATTAAGGGTCACAGCAAAGAGAAAATCTTTTAGTTTGCCCCTGGCATCGGCCAAATCATATCCTGAATAGCCGCAAAAGCCTGATGGATTTCTACAGGGAAGACAATTATTTGAGAGATTTCCAGTTGAGGGCAAGAAAAATGAAAACTAGAGATACTGAAATAAATCTTGACAAGGTGAAAACTAAAACCCAAACAACACCACGAACAAATCCACTCAATACTGCGGAAAGCACATTATACACCTCGGGACGGAGAATTATTTAAAGTGACACTTTCACTCTTTTAGAATCACTAAAACCTTGAACATTCCTCCTGCTGGCACAAAATGGGGAATTAAATAACTCCTTCACACACAAAATGATGTACAGATCTGAGCCACCTTGGGGGACGTTTTTATTAAATAATCGCTTCATCTGGGTTAGACCTTTTCATATCTCTCACTGTAACATAATTTTCCTTAGTGGCTGAAGTGTATAAACTGCACTGTGCCCTTACACGGAGGGCTACACTCAGAATGTTCAAGAAAGCTTTGGCAAAAACTGCTCTGATTAATAGGAAAATACTGAAGAGCGGGTGATTCATCTTTCATTTGGTTCAAATAAATTGGCTTACAGAACAGCACAACACTCTAATTCCAAAGTGACTCTCGCCCTGCCTGCCTCTGAAAATGAATGTCTCCCCAGAGACTGTGGTATTTGTAACTTAGAGCTTTGGAATTCATTTTATCCCTTAATAAAAACATAATCTCTTTATCCAAAAGAACACTCCTACTGCTACTTTAGAAATCAATTATAAGGTAGGGAAATTAAGAATTATTCCATCTAGCTTGCCTTCTCATAACCCCAAACAGGCTTTACTTACTCTGTCAGTCCATATCGAAACCTCCAATTCCTGCT
>NW_006774722.1:1139115-1141795 GCF_000442215.2 Lipotes vexillifer
CCTCCAATTCCTGCTGTTATCAGTCACTACAAATTCTTGAAGCTGATAAAGATATTCTCTCCTCTTGTCTTCATGAAGCAACTATTTTTTAAGAATGTATGTATAAATAAAAATATATAATCCTTCAAAATGCCCCCAAATAGACTGTTTTATTATACTTCAGATTATACATTTGTCACCGGCCAGAACCGTGCATTTCCCTGATGCCTTGTACTCCATTACCCAGTGTGGCTGTGAATTAGCTTTGCCGTTAACAGACGTCCAACGCATCCCTGACTGCTTCCAACCTTTCTCCCCTGGTTCGTGTATGTGCTTGTGTGTTTCTACACGCCCCCTACTCATCCTTCTTTCACAATTTCCTGCCTGAAAAAAAACCAAGCATGTGTGTGCTTGGAAGATAATGCCCCAGCTGCTTCCCAGGGAGGTGGCACTGCTCGTGTGCTCCTGCACCAGACAGGAAAATCTCCAGTGATGCGGCATGTGCCAGACTCCATCAAGGGCAGATCCTGGTCATGTGGACGCGAGTAATTAGTTTCTCTAGGTCATTTTTAAACTCTTAGTTTTACGCTCATCGTTCCTCTGGGGTGGGGGCGGGCGGGGGGAAGGCGAGAAGGGAAGCAGCGACATGTTGCAAGAAAGAGCCCTTCACGCAGAATCGAGATTGGATTTCAGCTGGGCTCTTCCCTTAGGTGACCCCGGGCGAGTCACACGCCACCCAGGAGCCCAGTTCCTTCTTCCTCAGAGCGTGCTGGGCCATCTGTCTACCATCCTCCATACAATGAGAACTCTAAGGGACAGGAAGATTAGGAGGAAAGATAAAAATATTTACCCATCACTGAAAGAATGCCCACTTTAAGATTTTGGATGATATGCTTCAACAGAAGAAACCCAGACAGCTGTTTCTGATTTTTTTTTTCCACTGATACTTTACATATCCAGGGTTTCAAAAAATTGTATTGGGACTTCCCTGGTGGTCCAGTGGTTAGGAATCCACCTTCAAGCGCAGGGGATGCGGATTCGATCCCTGGTCCGGGAACTAAGATCCCACATGCGCAGGGCAACTAAGCTCACACGCCGCAACTACTGAGCCTGTGCACTCTGGAGCCCACGTGCCACAACTAGAGAAGCCCGGGCACTGCAACAAAGAGCCCACACGCCGCAAAGAAGGATCCCGTGTGCTGCAACTATGACCCGACACAGCCAAATAAATATATAAAAATTGTACTGAGGAGGGGAGATTTGTTTTGTTTTTAATCCTTCTTTCCTACCTTTAGAAAGTCACACAGGTGTCTCAGAACTCCCACGCGCACTTCATCCAGGTCCTTTAAAAATCCATTGAAGATGGGCAGCAGGTCGGCAGCCGTGAACTGATCCCCAAGGATCACAGCCAGCCCGTGGACGGAGAAGGCTAAGGTCCGACGGACCTTCCACTGGGGGTACGCAGAGACATATGGACCACAAAAGGCAAGCATAATTCAGTGTTATCAAGAGCGTAAGTGGCATTAGTGGAGCCAAACTGATACTGCCCGGGGTTGACCACTTAAAGCTTCATTTGCTCAGAGACCAGTAAACAAGCCAATGGCGGCCACATAAAATACAGGTCAGTGAGCAGCCTTGCCGCAGCTTCCCTTTCTCCCTAATTAGATGACCCATCCTACTCTGCGCCTGCCCCTGAAAAGGCTCCTTTGACCTGCACGTCGGAAGCCAGCGTCTCGTACGTATCTTTCAGGCAGTGCCAATTCTGCCTGCCAGCGTCAGCGCCACCCCTGGGAGGCCGTAGGCACAGTGTTTGGCTATGTCGGTATCGACGGTCTGGGCTCGAGCTGGGTCGGTCATGGACACATACTGATCTAGCAGGGGCTGAGGTATCATATCCTGGGAAACGGGAGAGAAAGGGAACCATCATGCTTGCAGTGGGGGAGAACACTCATGAGAGACGAGGACATTGCAACTTGGAGGTGAAAACAGCAAAGCGGGAGTGTAAGAGGAACAAGAGAAGGCGCCTTCCCAAAGCTCGGGGCTCTGGGTTGCACGAATTTCTTGTTCAGCATGTAGTGAGTCAGCTTGGTCTAAAGTTAAAGCAGTGGCCACGCTCATCTTTTCTACATTGGTCCAACACTGGATATCACAGAGCACAGTCTAGAATATCAGCGTTTGGCTGGTCTGGTACACGCAGCTCTGGAGAATACAAACTAGCTCCTCTTTTCTTATTAACTGCCCCCAGCACCTATGGCCAGAGCCACTACACTCTGCTCACTACTACCTTTTTCCAACTGATGGGATACTGCCTTCATAAGACATCACCCACTTACCTTTTTCTCTGCAAGGACAAGGGGATACAATCATTAAAAACCTTTAAGAGAACTTCCATAGCACTAGAAGCTAATCCACAAGACAGAACAAAACCAAACACAGTTCAACAAAGGAAGCTGTCGAAAACTTTTCAGACAAAAAAAGGAGCTAAATGGCTTGTATAAACAGACAATGTACAAAAGCTAAATTCTTTGCTCATATTTGATCTGCTTTATTAAAATACCTTCGAGATTGTTCAGAAGACTTCAAACAATACTTGAGAATTTACTTTTTTTAAGTTAGAGAGGAAATGTCAGCAACACAGAGGATGAGCTAAGACGCGTCATTAACTTTTTTTTTTTTTTTTTTTAATTACGCGGGCCTCCCA
>NW_006774722.1:1141999-1161915 GCF_000442215.2 Lipotes vexillifer
AAGAGCGGCGTTCGGTTCCAACAGCCGTTCTTCAATTTAACTTCCAGAAAATGCAGTTTTGAGTTGTTTTTCTTTTCAAGGAACGAACCTGTGATTTAGATGTATCCTCTTCAAGTGGGCTGCAGCCATGCCTCTGGTCAGTCTCCAAATGGTCACTGGTTCCACTGCCAGGTTCACCTGGACCCTGCAGAGTTGATCGGGCACATGACCAACGTAGTCCAAAGGAGGAAGCTGTCCTACCACTCCCCCTTCGAAGAATCCCCTTTCAAGGCCCAAAATGACTTCTGCAGACCAAGACCACAGCTCCCCTGAAGTCAATGGTGTCCCTCCAGATGTGAAAAAATACATCTGCACAGTTGTGGATGATACCATATAGGTCAGTCATTTCAAGTGCATTTTAATTTCAAGACTGCTTGAGGCCCTTACAAAAGACAGGCTCTTGTTGGTGAGTACCAACAACTCGAGTCTGTATTTACCCTGCTTTAGGTCCCAGGGTCCCCGGTGTGGTTAGCTGATGCCCTTAGGTAACGGTCGCATGTTTAAAGCAGAGGCCACTCCGGAAGGCAGGGCGAGGTCTGCAAGAAATGGTGAAGAGCACCTCCAGCATTTCTCAGGGATGAGAGAGTACAGCGCTCCAGACTCCAGACAGAGGATGGAGAGGCGGCGGGGGGGGGGGACCCATTTAATCTGAGTGAAAAGATGTGGCTGATGAAAGGGTATTTAGTTAGAGAACTGTTCTCAATTTTCACATGTACAAATACCTCTACTGTTTGCTGATGAACCTTTACATTAGGTTAGCAATTAAAATGAGCTGGACCATCCAGCGGTGACATATTGGTCTCTGGTCATTGATTAACATTAACTGAGATGGACCTGACCCTTCTCCTTCAACCATAGCACGGATTTTCCTACTTGCACGTGAAATGTCACACTGTCTACCAGCTTAGTGGATTCTGACAAATCAGCTCAATATATGATCCAGGAAGTCGATTAATACACGGATAGGGGCTTCGTTTGCTCTGAGGCACACGCCACCAGAGCCTTCAATTCCCAAGGTTTTCACTGAAATGTACTGCTTATTTTAACAGAGGACACGATGAAACAGAAATATTTTTGTATGATATTCTGTACATACAATATTTTGTATGATAACCTAAGACCCCAATTTTTCCAAGTTAATAAATTCATATAGATTTTAATAAATAATAGATCATTATTCTTCTTCTAGGAATTAATTTTATTCCAAAGTCTTCGGTGCCGTAGTTACATACAGCACTTATTCCAGGAGCCAAGGTTTACTTAAGGTTTAAGTAAACCACCCCAAGTCAAGGCAACCCCAGAAGGAATCGGGAGGTCATTTCCCCAGAAAACTACCTGGCAGACAAAAGAGACAAGCGGGAAGAAACAGGCCCCTCCTTCCCCTGGGCATCTCGGGACCAAGTTGGTGCATGAAGATGGCGGAGTGGGAGCTGGACCAAGGTCAACGCGAGGGCCGAGGGCGACCAGCCTCCCAGCCTCCCAGCCTCACCTCCTCTTCTGTCCTCATTGCTTAAGCTCTGAGTTTTTTTGTTTCTTTTTCCTTCTTTTGCAACTAGAGGCATCCTGCCTGATCCCTTAGGAACCTAAGAGTCAAATTCAAGAGGCCTGACATCCATTGCCATAAACCAAAAGCCCAGTTATACAGGCCCCTTTAAGATCCTTCACTCAAGACAGCCAACTTGGAGGAATCTGTTCTCTCTTTTCCTTTTTTCACTTCTGTATATGACGAAGAAGCCCGAATACCATCACATCTCCCACGAAGGTAAACGCGACGACACCTTTCTGCTTAACACAGGTGATCTTTATACTCCAGGTAACAAAGGTAACAACGTGAGCTTTCTTGCCTATTTTTTGAAGCAAATCAGCAAAACAGGATATCATCTCATTCCCTACTAATCAAAGGCAACCTTAGTAACCCTTGAACATTTTATATTTGGGCTTTTTTAATTCGTCTTTTGTTTAGCTTCACTGGAGCAGACCAAGGGGGTAAAAGGAGGTGATAAGTTAGTTTAATCACGGACATCAAAATATAAACTGTGTGAATGGAGAAACAACTGGTATTCTGACCCTGGAGACCACAAGTTTGAAGAGATTCTCCATCGTGGCACATGAAAATGAGAGGGTGCCCACACATCATGACTTTACGATCACAGACCCCTTGCTAATTTTAATTCGCTAGTCTCACCACTACCTGTGAAGGACCCCAACTCAAAGGGGTCCATGTGTGAGTTTAGTAGGAATTAGGAAGGCATCAGAGCCTCCTACCACGAGCGAGCTGGAAAGCTAGAGAAACTCAAGGTGAGAAATAAGTGCCAGGCTTCCTTTTCACCCCAAACACGGAGTCCCAGCCTCACGGGGGTTCGTTCCAGACTAGAGGAGAAAAAGTAGTGAGCTACTTGTCTTCTCAAAATCTCCCCTCCAAGGGCTTCCCAGGTGGCGCAGTGGTTGAGAGTCCACCTGCTGATGCAGGGGACACGGGTTCACGCCCCGGTCTGGGAAGATCCCACATGCCGCGGAGCGGCTGGGCCCGTGAGCCACGGCCGCTGAGCCTGCGCGTCTGGAGCCTGTGCTCCGCAACGGGAGAGGCCACAACAGTGAGAGGCCCGCGTACCGCAAAAAAAAAAAAAAAATCTCCCCTCCGAGAAACGGCATCCAGCACCACTCCTGAGCAAGCACGGCTTAAAGGAGGCCCACAGGACGGGCTGGAGGTAATGTGCAATCTCAAAGGTCACTGTCAAATTTATATTCTAGGAGTTGCATGAATTCACCTCCCCTTGCTACTGAAAGATATAAGCGTCGGTTTAGCAGTGAAACAGAGCATTTAGACGGTTAATCCCCCCAAAGAACCAGGTTGTCTTTGGAGAAGAGGGAAGGTGCTTTTGTTCTCCCACGTTTGTTTTTTTCTTTTCTTTTTTTTTTTTTTTTCCGCGGTACGCGGGCCTCTCACCGCTGTGGCCTCTCCCGTTGCGGAGCACAGGCTCCAGACGCGCAGGCTCAGCGGCCGTGGCTCACGGGCCCAGCCGCTCCGCGGCACGTGGGATCCTCCCGGACCGGGGCACGAACCCGCGTCCCCTGCATCGGCAGGCGGACCCCCAACCGCTGCGCCACCAGGGAAGCCCCCCCCACGTTTGTTTTGCAGAGGAGAGTCGGGGTTACCAATCACCTGGTTGATTCGTTGTCTAGTTATCCAAACCATGACCTTAAGAATAAAATTAAACGTGCCATTTATCAATTCTGCCAGGATATATTAATAAAAGAAAACGCAGCTGCGTGATTTCTGTCACATCCTTGGTGGCTGAGGGAGAGGGCAAAGACTCACTGTGCTTTGTAACGTCCTGGCCGCGGCGAGCTCATTCTGCGGGGGTGAAGCCGACGGGGCCGGCTGACTGCCAGAGGCTGGGCTGGGATCTGAAATGGACACCTCCTTGAGCCCTCTGTCGGTGGGCGCTTGGGCTCATTCACAGAGTCTAGCTGTGTGGCAATCAGTGCAGCTGACAATACCTGAACTTGAGCTGCAGGAAGAGAAGTTCCAAGAATTTTAATAACTTTATTTGGTTTGTAGGGATTCACTCACAACAAGACAGGCTGGACGTGGACGCACTGCACAAGCCCTCCCCTTCTGGACGTCGGTCGCCCGGCGCGAGCTCTCACCGAGGCGCTGATGTTTACAGCCATTAACTTTATTCCAACTAAATGCCAGCCACACACAGAGCGTCAAACCTGAACTCGAAAAGCCTCAGTTAGGAAAATCAGAGTTCAATTCCATCATCCTTCACAGAAAGACAACACGATGTTCCTGAACGCTGCTGTCTGGGAGGCCCAGCAACATGGGGGGGGGGGGGCCCCCCCCATTTATAAACCAGGGCGGCCGTTGCTCTGCCACACGCATATACACGCACGCGCGTGCTGGGATCAATCCATCCCCGTCCACACCGACGAGTAAGGGATCCTCCCGGACCGGGGCACGAACCCGCGTCCCCTGCATCGGCAGGCGGACCCCCAACCGCTGCGCCACCAGGGAAGCCCCCCCCACGTTTGTTTTGCAGAGGAGAGTCGGGGTTACCAATCACCTGGTTGATTCGTTGTCTAGTTATCCAAACCATGACCTTAAGAATAAAATTAAACGTGCCATTTATCAATTCTGCCAGGATATATTAATAAAAGAAAACGCAGCTGCGTGATTTCTGTCACATCCTTGGTGGCTGAGGGAGAGGGCAAAGACTCACTGTGCTTTGTAACGTCCTGGCCGCGGCGAGCTCATTCTGCGGGGGTGAAGCCGACGGGGCCGGCTGACTGCCAGAGGCTGGGCTGGGATCTGAAATGGACACCTCCTTGAGCCCTCTGTCGGTGGGCGCTTGGGCTCATTCACAGAGTCTAGCTGTGTGGCAATCAGTGCAGCTGACAATACCTGAACTTGAGCTGCAGGAAGAGAAGTTCCAAGAATTTTAATAACTTTATTTGGTTTGTAGGGATTCACTCACAACAAGACAGGCTGGACGTGGACGCACTGCACAAGCCCTCCCCTTCTGGACGTCGGTCGCCCGGCGCGAGCTCTCACCGAGGCGCTGATGTTTACAGCCATTAACTTTATTCCAACTAAATGCCAGCCACACACAGAGCGTCAAACCTGAACTCGAAAAGCCTCAGTTAGGAAAATCAGAGTTCAATTCCATCATCCTTCACAGAAAGACAACACGATGTTCCTGAACGCTGCTGTCTGGGAGGCCCAGCAACATGGGGGGGGGGTCCCATCCCCCATTTATAAACCAGGGCGGCCGTTGCTCTGCCACACGCATATACACGCACGCGCGTGCTCGGATCAATCCATCCCCGTCCACACCGACGAGTAAAGACCGCGTTCACCCAGCCCCGAGCGCTACTCGTTCCTTCTGTCCACAGCACGGCTATTCGAGACTCTCCTAACAGTGAAGACAACATAGAACAGTGAAGACAACATAGTTCACATGCCTTTCTGTAAACACAAACTGATGTTTCCATGTCTCCAGCCTCCACACACACACACACACACACACACACACACACACACCCACACACTACTGCCTGCATCCTGTTTTCTACTAGTTCAATTCAACAAGAGTCCTTAAAATGTTTAGAGCTTGCAAGGGCTCCCCACTGGGCCCAGGGCAAGGTGCCACCTCCTTAGCGCACCCGAGGCCCTTTCCAGGGGTCTGAGTGACATTTTCAGCCATGGCCAGTTCACAAATACCCAACGGGTAGTTTATTTCTCAATCTTCTGGGGTCCCAGATCCCTTTGAGTGCTGATGAAAACTGCGGGGTCCTTCCTTACAAAGAAATTAAGTCTGCATATGCACACACGATTTTACAAACAACGATTTCAGGAAACTGGAAGAAACCTCTGAAACTCAACCCTCGACTTCTCGAGATGATGGAGTCCTGGCCGTAGCCTAAAGCCCACGTCAAACGTCAGCTGCTCTGCAACGTCTTCTGCCAGATGCTTCCTCCCCCCACAGGCAGGACCGGCTTCCTGCCCTGTGCTGCCCACCCCTGCCCCAGCCCGTGCCACTCCCTATGCCGGGTGGTTGTTTCCATAATCCCCTCAACCAGACCCTAAGGGCTTCACGTCCGGCATTACTGCCCCAGCACCCAGCCCGGGTCCAAGCACTGAATAATGCAGCTTTAGAAATGTGTTTTCCAAAAAGAGACCTTTGTCTATAACAATTAGAAGCGATATGTTACATGTGCTCATTCCTTCAGCAAACACTGACTTAATTTCCTTTATAAATTTCAAGACAAAGAATAATCACAGGGCTAACTGGATTTTCACACTTCCTTTCCCGAAAGCTTCACACATCTTTGCCCGGCAACAGCGGCAAGTGCTGTTTTTTCCAATTTCCCCAACTCAGGGAAGAATACAAATATAGCCCTGTTTAGAGAAAGAAGAGGCATGGTGCTGGATCTGGACTGCAAGGCCTGGCTCCCAGATCAGACGCTCTGTGGGGACACTAGTCACAGAATGAAAAATACCCCAAAGAAGAAGTCGTGCTCTTCCTGGCTGTACAAAGGGAAAAACCTTAAGGTTTAGGTGAGTTAACAGGCTCCAAAAGGAGCACCGTCCTTGGCTGTTCGTAACTAGAAAGGGCTTTGTCACACAGCGAGAAACAGAACCGTGCCCAAGGAGCTAATAAAATTTCCACCGCTCCAGACACGCCCGAGAACTAGCCGCTTTTATCTGAGAACCGGGTCACACGGCTGAAAAGCAAGGAGGCAAAACCCTTGCAGAGACCTGCAACAGCAGGATCCCCGGCGTGAGGGCTGTGCGGAGACTGGGCCAGGCGCCCCTGTGGTGGGTGCGCAGGGTCGATCGAGGGAAGTACGCACACATGGACAACCACACGGGCCCGGGTGACACACAATCCAGAAAGATCCCGTTTTCTCTTTCATTACTGTGGACAACAGCTACCTTGCACATCTGGATCGTTCATCATATGCTCCTGCAAACCATCCAGGACTCTCTGAATCTCGCTCCTAGCCACACAGCTTCCATGCACGGCCTCGGGTGTGCCGCCACCTTCCTCCTGTGGGCCAGCCTTGCTCAGGAGCAGCTCTAAGTCCTTGCTTATGTCAGGGAGAGGAGTTCGCCAATAAAGGAAATTATTGAAAACGTCCTCAGGACTCCCCGGGCGGGCCCAGGAGTCTGGTCCAGGATGGCTGTTGACAGGGAGGTCGTTAATACTGGGGAGCTTCGTGGCCTCGGGGGAAAGCCTGGTCACCTCGGCTCCAGCCAAGACAGAGTCTTCCGTTGGGTTCTCCGTCAGGCCAATTGGAGGAGCTACTGACGCACGGAAAATTGCTGGTGTCCGTGGATGCGCCTTCCGGGGGTAGAGCGGGCCCTGTCTGGCCTGGCTTTGTTGAGCTAGTTTAAATTGAGGGAAGAGAATTTTTAGCACCGTGTGCAATAGACTAGAAGTCAAATGGAGAAACCTCAGACCCCCACCCTCGCGAAGCCAGTCCTCCTCTCTACCTGGCCACCCAGCCTCCCGTGTCTTCCAGTGCCAGAAGTTGATAACCTCACAGAGGATAAGAGGTCCAGTCAGTGCCCTCTGCCCCACTGGGAGTATTACAAGCACTGAAAATGCCACAGGAAGGTTCACCCAATCCCTCCATTACATTCAAGTGGTGCATCAGCCCTGGCTTCCGCGGGCACCCCTTCCGTGGCGAGATTTCATGCACTTACTGCTCATCAGTACCTCCACCAGGGGGCAGGCATTAGAAAATAAAAGGTGCTAGAGCTGCTAAGAACTGGCTGTTTGTGAACCACTTGGAAAGTCTTGATGACGAAGATGTGGCACACAGGCCTGACCTTCAGCAAGAATTCAATGCATTTTGGCGGAGAAAGATGGAGAGGAGGATGCACCAATCTTACGAAGCATCCGTGCCATCCGAGATGTGAATCACCTCCTCTCACGCTGCTGAGGAGGAATATTCGCAATGGAGAGATGCTTGTAAACTACCTCGAATGGCCTGCTTAGTATGCACCCATCGTCTTCTGAGGAAACAGGAAAAAACCCGAGATCAGTCACTAGAACTTACGAGAAGAACAGTGTGGGCCCTACTAACGGTGAGTCAGGAACGTCACCTTCGCGTGCATGAAAAATCCTACGGCACAAAATTCTATTGGGCAGACTTCACATTTTCCCTGTGTAAATTATCCAAAGAACTTCATTAATCAAAAAGTAAGAGAAAATTTTCTTTATAGGTTATTTAATCACAACTCTGAATGAATATTTTATCTAAATTTAGGAGACACAGTAGCTTCATTATTTATAACCCAGTAGTCATGTTTCAAAATCATTATTGCAATTACTTTTTGCTTCTTTACATAATTAAAGCTCTAATATTCCATCTTGCCCAGAAGGTCACTGTTACTAAAGCTCCAGACAAGATAATTGCTAGAATTTTAGGTGGATGCTTGAGGTGAAGCCAGGATCCTGATAATTACCCCAGCCGAAACTTACCAGGCTGAGGACATGTTGCCGTGGCTGCCTGCACCCAGTGACCCGGAGGTGAAACCCGAGTCCAAATCCGGAGCCGGTGGTCGGATGCTCAGGGTGCCATCTTCTCGAATATGAAGGACAGCCCTGGAGGGGCTGGCAAAGGTGAAGATGGCGGGGCCCGGGGACTGGAAGGCAGCCTGGCGCACCTGAAACCAGAGGAGAAGGGCGCGGTGGACGCGGTGCCGGCCAGGTCTGATCCCAGGCTGAACAGATGCCTGATCACCAGACAATTCACTGTCCGCCACATTATGTCTAAGCAGATGTATTGCTTTCTAAGGCAGTCCCTAAGTTCCAAGTAAACTATTTTTCAACAGAAAATCAGGAAACATTTAGTGCCATCATGTAGTTTGTATGCTGCCAGAATATTAATTCCACATCAAATAATTCCAGACTTTGTAAAGCATCTGAACAGACCTTATTCATCATTACGGGCATGTTTATGATCATAACAGAAAAGGCAACGATACAGTTACAGCTTTCTCCTCCTCCCTTCTCATTTCTGTGATATTCGTTTGCTATGAATGCTGAGGCGTGTGCTACTTTCTTACTACACACCAGGCTTCTGAGATTTTAGGTGCCCTAATAATCCTCACAAAGTCTAAATATGCCAATCCGTTACTGAAAAGACACAGTACACAGTGCCAAGTCCAAAGCCACACGGAGGCCTGCGAGTGGCCGCACTCACCCGTCGACAGGGGTCACTGATCAGTGCGATAAAGAGCGCTGAGAGCCTGGCCCGGCGGCCCTCGGGGGGGGGGGGGGGGGGGCGTGTTGTGGGACGCGGCCATGAAGCAGACCAGACCGCACAGGCTTTCCCCATCCCCCATGCATTGTCTGAGCAGAGCTCAAAAAGCTTCGGGAGCTACCAAAGCAAACAAAACCATGCCGCCCGAAGGAAGGGCAGACCTGTTTCAATGATGTATTTAAGGCAGAGCCTTAAGTTAATGACACAGAAGGGAACTAGCTATGAGTCCAAAAGGAATCGTCTGAAACAAACACAAGTAACTTCCTTTACCTCTTAATCCTAGTAAATGACTGCGTTAAATTCAACAAGATAATGCAGAAAACCTCCCCAAAGGCTGAATGACTGATATGCGCCTGTGACGTGTAGAGAAGAATTGTGAATGACTTTGCACTTGTGGATTCCCCAACTAGCGGCCCCATCCAGGTCCCGCGGTCTTTGGCTGGGGTACTTTAGTGAAAGAAGGCATACTGTTGAAACCTCACAGTACCACCAATAGTTCCAGTCCACGGAACACACACTGCGTGCAGTGGAATGCAATGGATTGTCATCGCCCTGGATATACACGGTTGTGAGTCCATTTACAAGTTCACATCGGTCCTCCTCGGTGTGACCATAAATGTGCGGCGCTTCAGTTAAACTAGTCGTATTCCAGCCATACAGGTAGTCCGCCCTGTCATGTAAAAGTGGCAAGTGCTTACTTAGCACAGTTCTCCGGGGGCCTGGTACTGGGTGGGCAGTGGAGAAGCAAAGATGAACGTGATGGAGTGAAGTCCCCGTCAGCAACGCTGCAATGAGGCGTGGTGGGGGCCACGCAAGCACTCTGAACAGAACGTCATGGAATGCTGAAAAGGGAGAAATTAACTCTCTCTGACCCAGCGGGTAGGTGAGTCCAGACAGGGAAGGAACTTGACAGAGGCAAATGCACACGCAAGCTGGGTGTGAAGTGTGAGTAGGGTCCCCCCGCCAGGCAGGGAAGCCTCTGGAAGGAGACGGGCAGTAATGAGCAGGGGCAGGGAGGTGCACGAGAGCAGAGAGCTAGCTGCAAGTCCCTGAAGAGTCCCCCGGCTGCCTGGTGACGTGGTTCTCCAGACTGTTGTGCTGAGAATCACCAGGGACTTCAGCAAAAATACAGACCCTGGCCGTGCCCCCTTTCTCCCTCCCTGCGGTTCAGATGCACAACCGAAGGTCAGGGCGGCGTTCAGACCCAAGGGAGGCGCGTGGAGGTGAGGCAGGAAAGGTACTTGTGAAGGGAACTGAGGGGTCAACAAGGGTCTGGATTTTAATCTGTAAACCAAGAAAAAAATCCCACAGGTTCTGAAACCCAGGAGCGAGGTGGTGGAGTAGTGTTCTAGAAAGAGCAGTCAAGAAGGGACAGAGGGCGGCTTAGACAGTGAGAAGAGCCGGGGGGCGGGGGGCAAAGCGAGCGGTGAGGAAGCCACAGCAGAAGTCCCCGGGGAAGAGGGCGGGGCTGCCCCTGCAGCATCCCACACACCAGCTGCCTGAGGCTTAGAAGAGATGTAAGCTTCAGGAGTCAAGAAACCTGAAACTGATGGATGCAAAACTGAGCTGCCATTCCAAAGTAACAGACTCATAAATACAAAACTTCACCACTGGGCTTCCCTGGTGGCGCAGTGGTTAAGAATCCGCCTGCCAATGCAGGAGACTGGGGTTTGAGCCCTGGTCCGGGAAGATCCCACATGCCGCGGAGCAACTAAGCCCGCGCGCCACAACTACTGAGCCTGTGCTCTAGAGCCTTTGAGCCACAGCTACTGAAGCCCGTGCGGCTAGAGCCTGTGCTCCGCAACAAGAGAAGCCACCGCAATGAGAAGCCCACGCACTGCAATGAAGCGTAGCCCCCACTCGCCACAACTAGAGAAAGCCTGCACACAGCAACGAAGACCCAATGCAGCCAAAAATAAATAAATAAATTTATAAAAAAAAAAAAAAAAAAAACTTCACCACTAATTTCAAAAGTACCCTAAGAAGTGCATCAGCAACTACAGCGGGCAAAACATCACATACCAAAAATTTCTCAGTGGCTTCTTGTCTGACAGCATGACAAATATCACCAAAATCTGTGGCACATACCTTAAAAAGGCAAAAGGCATACTCATTATTCTCCGATTTCTTTTTGTCTTAACAAATTGTGAAAACTAACAAGCAGGAGCCTTGAGAGCAACGAGTCCTCTGGTCGGGCAGCTAACAAGCACTTACTGAGCCCGGTGCCTCCACTGCACTGGAAACAGAAGATTTACAATAGAGCACCACACGCTAGGACGCTGTGGCTCCTCATCATCTCAATACATAATGCTTTTGGTTAGCACTAGAGCAAAAGAGACCCTTAATGTCCTCTGCATGGTAAATGAGACCCAGCTCCTTGCCTCTGCGTCACGAAGGGAGACCACAGGGAAGATGGGCAGCTGCACAGCAAGGTGGACGGTGAGGCTGCTCGGGGAGGGGGCTGGCAATGGTCTTCAGAAGGAAGAATATGACAACCGAGTGACGAGCGATAAACGGGGAGGGCAGTGCAGGGGGTGCAGTTGGAAGGTACAGCAAACATGCGAGGGTCCTGGAGCCAGTCAGCCCCAGTGATGAAAGGCCTTGCACGCCTGGGCCCCAGCACTGAAGCACAAGCCACCAATGTCTCTTCCTCCTGTGCCCAAGAGGGTTACCCTCACGGAGTCTAACCCTACGTCTCCACAGATGCCCAGATGGCAGGGAAAACCGGCAACAGTGTTCACTGTTTTCCTTACACAGTTCACACTGGCCACGTTTTTCATCCAGACTGTGTCTACTGAGGAAGTCCAGGCACTTTAAAGGAATCAATTTTGAATCTTGTTTAACTTTTTGAATTTTTCAAGTTTTGAAACTGTACGTTCCCACCTTCCGAACTTGAACGAGCTTCCCATCATCACACAGCTCACAGAATCGAGGGAGCAGCAGGCGTTCAACCGTGCTCTTGCTCAGCACTGATGCCAGCTTGTAGATTACCTACAAATAACAAGAAAACCTGGGTCACTTGGAATACCAAAGCATAAATGTCTCACATATCACTAACTGGATACCGAAAGCTAATATCAAAAATATTGCCAAAATACCCAAGAGGTCAAAACAGAGAACACCTTCTTTTGCATTTTGTCAAGTTATATCAATAGAAGGCCAATAGTTTTCAAGTTTTACTCAGATACGGTTTGTCTAAAGGTGAAGAGTTACCATTTGCCAGGTGCCTACCATGTGCCTGACACGTGGATGAACAATTTATGTGCATTACCTATTTCATGTTCCTCAAACCCTATGACATGAGTATCATTTATCTTCATTTTTCCAGATAAGGAAACTAACGCTCAAAGAGGTTAAGTCATGTTACCAAAACCAAAGAGTAGTGAGGTGGGACATACAGTAACAGCTGGACAAAGCATAAAAGATGGCTCACAGGCGATCACTGAAGACTAACCAAACATTGGTAGGGACTAAAGGGAAGCAGACCCTTGAGAGGGGAAACCACACTGGGTACAACATGCACTGCTTGCTGCTGCCTTTCTGCCTGGGGCATCCTTCATTCTGTACAGCCACGTGGGGTAGCTGGACTTCCAAGTAAAAGCTACCATTTTACTGGCTTGAGAAGTCAGAGGACAGAGACGGAGGTGGCCAGGGAGGCTGGAAAGTTAGGGTAGAAATCCTGGGAGGGAGGGAAGGATGGAGGAAGGGAGCTAAAGAAGGGAGAGCCCCCACCTCTGATTAAATCCTACTCTTATCTTTGGCTGATCTCAGCACCACGTGGGCACAGGGGAGATAGTGAGTTTCACAGAGCAAAGCAATAGCTTGAAGGCAGAAGGATCTGTGTGGTTTCAGCTGCCGAGAACTGCAAAGGAAACAGAACCTGAACTGTTTGCTAGAACAAAGTCAACACTCTTCAGAGGAAAAACACAGAATCCAGAGTTTCTGCAATGTTTCATCGAGAAGATACATTAGTCACAGACGTGAGAACAAATGGGAAAATGTGACTTACATTCAAGAAAAATCTCAATCACTAGAAACAAATCCACAGAAGATCCAGATGTTAGAATTAGTGGACTTTAAAAGGACTTTAAAGAGCTATTATAAATATGTTCAAGAACTAAAAGGCAAATAGAGTCATAACAAATGAACAGATAGGAAATCTCACCAAAGAAATGGAAACTATAAGAAAGAATCAAGACTTCTGGTAATAACACTGTAGCTTGGTCAGACTTGCGCTCTTACAGATAACAATTACAGAATCTTGAAAAAAACATTGAAAAAAATTAATTTAAGAGTACTGGAGAGCAACCAAAAGGCAGAAACTAGAGCAGAGGCTGTCCTTAAAAGATGAACTGCAACAGGAGAAATTTGCAAATAAGGTCCAAAATCTGTGTCTATATTTTGCTGAGATCCTTGGCTGCTGCTAAACTACACATATATGGGGAGACCCCAGGGACCCAGCAGAAAAGCAGCAGCCAGAAACTAAACAAACTGAGCAGAGGCGTCAGCTGCTGCTCACCACAAAGGAGACAGCTGGGAGTTGGAGATCAGACAAGATTACTGCCTGCTATGTAAAAAATCACTTTAGAGAAATAAAACAGAATCCAGATCTCTGTAGTGTATCATTTTTAATGTCCAGTATTCAATTAAAAATAACTATGTATTAAGAGGAAAAAGTGACCCATAATAAAGAAAAAATCAATCAACAGAAATCAACACCAAGATGATCCAAATGTTGCAGCCACCAGACAGTCACTTTCAAGGAGCTTTTATAAATATATTCAAGGATGAGAAGAAAATACAAGCATAAAGAACATACAGGGAATCTCTACATCATAGAGATATATAAACTATAAAAAAAGGTCAAAATGGGGACTCCCCTGGGGGTCTAGTGGTTAAGAATCCACCTTCCAATCCAGAGGATGCAGGTTCGATCCCTGGTCAGGGAACTACGGTCCCACGTGCCATGAGGCAACTAAGCACACACACCGCAACTGCTGACCCCGTGTGCTCTGGAACCCATGCGCCACAACTAGAGAATCCGCACACCACAACAAAAGATCCCACCTGCCACAATGAAAGATCCTGCGTGCTGCAACTAAGACCCAACGTAGCCATAAATAAAAAAATAAATAAATATTTTTTTAAAAGGTCAAAACGGAAACTCTAGAGCTGAAAACGACAATAACTGAAATGAAAAATTTAATGGAAAGGGCTAATAGACTGGAGATGACAGAAAGAGTCACCAAACTTAAAAACAGATCAATGAAGATCACTAAATCTGAACATCAGAGACAAAAATTACTTAAATAAACAAAACAAACAAACAAAAACAGAACCTCAAAGACCTGTTGTTGGGACAATATCAAGGGTCCCAACTTTATAAGGCCCGGACTGAAAGGAGAAAGAGAGAAAAAGCACCTAAAGGAACAATAGCCAAAAACTGCCCAAATAGGATATTTTCCACACAGGAGTATGATATGAATGACAGCTGACTTCCCCAGGAGACAACAGTGCTGCAAGGAAAAACAAAAACAAACCTCAATTCTATATCCAGTAAAACTATCATTCAAAAATGAAGGCAAAATAAAGACATTTTCCGATTAAAACTGGGAGGTTTCATCAGCAGCCAACCAAATTCAAAAAAAGTATTAAAGGAAGTTCTTCAGGCTGCAGGGAAAGGATACCAGATGGAAACTCAGACCTAGGAAAGGAAGCAAGAGCACCAAAAATGGTAAAAATGCGGGTATAAAGGACTATGCATTTTTTCCCTTTTCTTACTTTCTCCCAAAGATAGAATTGTTCAAATCTAAAATTATAATACCACGTTACCAGGATCATCATGTGATGTACATGTCAAAATGTATATGACAACCACGGCACAGAGGAGGAGAGGGTGAAGGGAGCTACGATGTTGCAAGGTCCTACATTTTTGAAAATCCTCAATAGAGAAATTAAAGTGCAGTATACAAAAATATCCAATTAGCCCAAGAAAAGGCAGGAAATAACAGAAGAACAAATGACACAAATGGAAAACAAATAACAAAATGGCAGAATTAAATTCAAATATATCAATAATTACATTAAACATAAATGGAATAAACACTCCAATTAAAAGGCAGAAACTATCAGATTGGCTATAAAAGGAAGACCAAACTCTATGCTAATGAAAGCAGGAGCATTTTAAATGTAAAGACATATAAGGTTTTGAGTAAAGAGATGTAAACAAATATACTATGATGGGCAGTAAGCATAAGAATGCTGGAGTGGTTACAGTAACATCACAGTGGACTACAAGATACAGATTACTACTAGTGATAAAGAAAGTCACTTCTTAGTAAAAGAGTCAATACATCACAAATATATAAACATTAAATGTGTAGCTTTAAACCCTTAAAGTAGACAAGAAGATAGGCTGAAAAATATTAAGCTTCCTCCTTAAGAAACTGGAAAACTACAAGCAAATTGAACTCAAGTAAGTAGAAGGAAGGAAATAATAAACAGTAGAAATTACCAGTATCATAAATGAAAGGGATAAAACTACAGATCTTCCAGGCATTAAGAGGTAAGGGAGGGGCTTCCGTGGTGGCGCAGTGGTTGAGAGTCCGCCTGCCCATGCAGGGGTCGCAGGTTCGTGCCCCAGTCCAGGAGGATCCCACGTGCCACGGAGCGGCTAGGCCCATGGGCCGTGGCTGCTGGGCCTGCGCGTCCGGAGCCTGTGCTCCACAGCAGAAAAGGCCGCAACAGTGAGAGGCCTGTGTACCGCAAAAAAAAACCAAACCAAAACAAAACAAAAAAAGAGGTAAGGGAATATTGTAAGCAACTTTATCCCAGCAACTTGATAAATTAACAACTTAGATGAAATTAATAAGTTCCCTAAAATATACAGCTTACCCAATAACACAGATGAAATAACAAGCCTGAATAGCCCATATCTGTGTTGAATCTGTTATCAAAAACCATCTCACAAAGAAAACCCTACAACCAGAGGTTTTACTGGTGAATTCTAACAAATATTTAAGGGCAAAATAACACCAATCTTAAAAAAATCTTTCAGAAAATAGAAGAGCAGGGAATACTTCCCAACTCATTTTTTGAAGCCAGAATAACCCCGATTCTAAAAGCTGACAAAAACATAACAGGAAAAGAAAATTGCTTACAATAGTCCACTTGAATATAGATGTGAAAATCTCAACAAAATGTCAGCAAATAATGGAGAAGGGAACGCTCTTCACAGTAGAATGACAGCGGGAATCGTCAGTGGATGCTAATACTAGTGGGTGAAAGTTTGATGAACAGCAAACTTGTGTAGCTGCAAAGTAACTCCCCTTATTATGTCCAGAGGGGAAAAGCGGTGCAGAGAAACTTGGCAGACACCACTTCTGTCTAAGTCACCAGAGTTAACATCATCAATCTCAGGACGAACTGAAGTCCTGGGCCTCCTAACGTGACACATAAGGACACAACATTACTTCCAGGGCATCCCGCCAGAAATGCAGAGCCTGAATCTAGTCATGAGGAAACATAGGACAAACCTAAATTGGGAGACATTCCACCAAAGCACTGGCCTGTCCTCTTCCAACATGTTAATGTTAACAAAATTCAGAGAAAGACTCAAGATCTGCCCCAGGTTCAAGGAGACAGAGGAGATGCGACAATTCAGTGCAATGTGTGATCCTGGACAAATGACAATATTTGAACATGAGCCATGGATGAGATATTAGTATTGTATCAGGGTTAAAATTCCTGATTTTGATCAGTGTACTATGGTTGTTTAGGAGAGAATTTCCTTGTTTTTAAAAAGGAAATCACTGAAGTATTTAGGAGTAAAGGGGCACAATGTCTCCAATTTACTCTCAAATGGCTCAGAAAAATATACACACGTATGTGTATGTATATATCTGTGTGTGTGCACAGATGTGTAAAGAGAGAGGATGTGATTAAACAAACAGACATAAGTATAAACCACTGGAGAAGTGAGATAAAGTATGTACAGGAGTTCACTCCTGCAACTTTTCCAGAAGTTTGAAATTAAGACAGAATGAAAAATTACCCCCCAAAATGTTTAAAGAACTCTCCCATCCCCCCTCCAAAAAAGAAAAAGGGAAGAAGAAAGGAAAGAAGGACTTCCCATCCCTCATGTCTGCTCTGCCCACTGCACAGCACTGCCTTTTTTTTTTTTTTTTTTAAACAGCAGAGCAAGCTCCTGGTTAGCAGTTCACCCACTATTCTACTTGGAATCTGCACATAGCAGACAAGAGGGAAAAGAGAACCAACTGGGGTGGGGGAAGAGGAAACTATCCCCACAACACAAATGAGGGAAAGGCTGTGTCTTCCGAATTTAGAAGACACATATTTCTGATCTGATGCTCGGCAGAACTGCATAGAGTGACAGCCACGTAAATGAGCCACAAGGCTTCATATCCAGGGTGACGGGCAACTAAAGAGGGCCTGGCATCTCTACCCGCCCTCTCCATCTGCCACGCCCACACGACCTATTACTACCCGTGTGCAACAAATCCAGAATCGTTAAAAAGTCGGCACTCCGAGCGACAAGAAATGACATTCCCGTGGCCCTGGGAACCACTTGTATGCAATGACGATCTTCACTTGGTTGCTGGGGGCCAACTATTCTTTATGGCACACAACCACAACATTCTTTTTAAATAAATGCACAAATAAAAATGAGCTCAAAACTAGGAATGACAACAAAACATGAGGAAGCCTTAATGTGAAAACGTGTTGTGAGAGAAAAATAGGCTTCTGACAATTAGTTATAATCTCAGAATGCTAATGGCCTTCCTGCAAGCGAGAGGAATTATAATTGGTCTCCGGTGGCCTGTTTATGCTGTCTAGATATAATTACAGGATACAGCGCTTCCAGGTTTTACCAATTCATTCATTCAACAACTAACATTTATTTAGTACTGACTCTGGGCCTGGCACTGTGCTGGGTGCCGAGGGCAGAAAGACACCTGTTGTTTAAGAAGCGCACTATTTTGAAGGAGAAATAAACAAACAAATGAAGTTCGCAGTTCGATTGCTAAATGACAGAAGACAGAGATATGAACCAAGCCTCCGGGGTGTGTGGAGGAGGGAGTCGCTAATGTCGCCTGGCATATTAGACAGACTTCACAGAACAAACCGCATTTATCTGAGAAACCAGGACATAAGAAACCAACACATAATACACATAACCTGCACTGCATAACTCAATTTTAAAATGCCCAGGACATGTCCAGTTGGCTAGCTCCGATTCCCTCAATCATGTAGACACTAGGGTTGCTGACATCAGAATCGACTGATTGTAACTTCCAAAGGGAATGCAAAGGCTAACAAATAGATGCACATTTTGTCTATAGAGGCACGCCGTTTCCTCGGAGCAAGAAGCAATTCCTTCAAAACGGCACTGTTCCGAGAGTGTGTGCTTATGGACATGTGGACGTAGCAACATTCACACCATATGGCTGCAAAGAAAGCCCGAAATACAAGGGCATCGGAGAAGTGCAATTTGCTTCTTTTCTCACCTGTCACCTCCTCACACATATATGTTGGTAGCCACAGTGTTTGGGGTGTCACTCAGACCAGCTAAAGGAGAGTGCTGTCCTCCTGGGGAAGCTCTGCCAATCCCACACATGGCCTCCGTCCCTTGAAGAATGAAATCCACTCCCTATCGTACTGTCATCTCCTAGCTGAAAAGAGAACAGCACCCTCTGTACTCCAGGACTCTGGAGTGAGACCCCCTCCAAGACTCCTTGACCTCCAGGAAATAAGGGAAGAGAGAACAGCTTCTGGGTCTGACCCAAGCACACACGGGCCAGGTAAGGAGCCCCACATCCTGCTTCCCCTGGGGCCCTAAGGGAAGAGAAGTGGCAATCTTCCAGAAGTACCCTGAAATGCAGATGTGCCTCTACCTGGGGAGGGTTCAAGACCATTTCTGTTCTTTGCAGCCACATTTAAAAGCTTGCACATTTCAAGTAATGAAATCGGCAACCCACTTTGAATAAAAAGTGCAATTTATGTGAACTAATTTGTTCTGCAAGTGAAATGTGAAGAGAGCTTTTTGAAGACTTGTTATATTTTCCAAATATCTTCACCAAAAGAAAAGAAGAATATTGCTGACAAGAATGGAGCGGTTGGAAACAAAATAAAAATCACGCAAAAACGCCTTTAAAATTATTTGTCATGGTATTTGGCAGTCTTTAGGGATAAGATATTTGGTTGTCAGTTGTAGCTTTGGAAACCAGCCTAACCAACTTTCAAATGAAAAAGAAGATCTAGTTGGCAAAGTTTACCGCTCAACTGCCAAGTATCCCAACTAAATGATATTATCCAGGTTCATTCTGCAAAATGAATTTAATTTCTTACAGGGAAACTTGAAATTTATCATAGAACCCTGAAGAATTTGAATTTTAATAATCAATTATTCTTCAGCCTGATTCATCTTATAAACATATGGAATATGCAAAAAAATAAATTAGTCAAAAAAGCCAGACCTTTAACTCATAGTTGAGGACAACTTTTACATAAATGAAGAATAATGACCACATGTTCTGATGCTGTACTACAAATTTCTAGCTCCATGGTGTATAATGTTTCCACTTTGAAAAAGAATTCCTTTTTCGAACATCATTCTTTCTCAACCAAGAAAACAACCATATCTTATTGTACTCACAATTAAGGCTAAAGATTCTGTAAATCCTTATGTATTTTCCTAAAATGCTGGAACATTCCTGGAGCTATTTAGTTCTGTGATGCCAACACTAAGGGCCGGCCGGTGCAGCAACCCCTGCCTCGGTCCCTGGGGAGGGAGCGGCAGCTACGGAACACAAGGTGGCCTTGGGTGACCTTCCCCTGACCCACGAAGGAGAAGCCCGAGGACAAGCTGGGTCGTAGTCTAAGGGCGGCACGTGAAGGCCAGCACCGGCTCGTCAACAGCTAGTTTGTGAACAAGGGTTCCAGAAGCAAGGAGGAAGTCCTTGCTCGCATAATCACTTCATAATGGGTACAGAATCCTACAAACCCAAGGATACCACAAAATTAACTACTAAAAGTAGAAGACATTCAGTACTTACACTCTTACTTTCATCGTATAC
>NW_006774722.1:1161925-1183382 GCF_000442215.2 Lipotes vexillifer
TTCATCGTATCTTTAACTGACAAGAGCACAGAGACTTGAACACAGCATTTCCCAAACTGCTGTATATGTGATGGCCACGTTCTTCAGACAGACTCTCTCTTATTTGCTGACATGTCTAGCTTAGTCTCATCTTAATTTATAAAACAGACAACACATGTCCATTCGATTTTTTTTTTTAATTGTCCAAGTACCACCTAAAAGCAGCTCCCATACCACACTCGGTTCCTTACTTTGGGAAACAGGGTCCATGACCCAAGCTGGCTCAAGGCTTTACCTAATAAATCTCAGCATCTTGCCCAGCAGGAGTCCATGCCAGCTGCCTCACCTCTGCCCGAATCACTCTGATTTCCCAAGCTTTGCCTTCCGGAAACAATTGGATATAAGGATAATCACTTCCACGACAAGCTTGGATTTGAACCCAGAACTTTCTCTGATGGAGGCCACACCACCCGCTGCCTTGTTTATGGGAACAATGCTGATCAGCACTGAACGCACGTGACGCTTCAAGTCCCGCACACGTCAAGTTATGGGACAGTCTGCCAAGGCTCGGGGCTGTCACTCCCCAGGGGACTTACACTCACGGCTTCTGCCTTGTACCCATCCTCACCATCAGGGGCAGAGAGCGCCAGGAGGATTGGACACACTCTGTTTTCATTATCGTGCTGGAAAATTAGATCTTGTTCCAGAAGAATCAACAGCACCTCCTGACTTGATTTTCTAACCTGGAAGAGGCAAAAGGTGAAACACAGAATGAGCCAAAGTGCTTTCAGGATCAAAGACCAAACTCCCTACGGTGAGTGCCAGGCCGGGCCCTGCCTCCTTCCCCCGCCCCCACCCGCCCCACCGTACGGATCTTCTGGCCCTTCGGTCACTTCCTCCCTCAGGCCTTAGATGAGGCCACCAACGGCACCGACTGTTCCTCTGCGCTCAGGCCACACGTCCCACTCCCCACTCGGGTCGGGTTCCCCATCTACACTCTGATGGCGTAACCAGGCTTGCACTTTGCCTTCACAACGCCTACCCCAGATTTCTACACACACACACACACACACACACACACACACACACACGCATTTTTCCTGTATGATGATACATTGCTGTCTTCCCACCGCAGAGAGTGAACTTGGAGAGTGGGTACCACGCAGGCAGGGTGTGGGAAAACACGGCGCTGTCCTCCCGACACTCTGTAGAGCCCTGGCGGGGAGGACCTGCCCTGCGAGGTGGGACATACGCACAGAGGCTCCTGGGGCCAGAGGCGGAAAGGGCAGAGTCGCAGGTGATAAGACAGGAACTGGTTATAAAGAGGCGAGCCTGGGAGGCTGGAACCCCGGAGGCCTGCCAGCAGAAAAGTTTCTGAACAGGTGCTGTTGTTCTAAGCCACCCAGTCTGTGGTACTTTGTTCTGGCAGCCCCAGGAGACTAACACCGCAAGCAGGAAAAGGGGAGAGGATAGCGTGCTCATGAGCAGAGAGATGAACTCTAGGGAGAAGTCCCGGGTGACAGCATGGGGGCGGCGGGTGGATGGCGGAGTGCGAGCCTGAAGGGCCAGTGAGGTTGGAGTGGGAAAGGCTTCCAGGTCCCACTAAGACTTCTGGCAGCTACTCCAGCACCTTGGGAGCCCCAGGGTGGAAAAGCAGAGGAGTGACAAGATTGTCTTGGCCTCAGTGAGGGTGACAGTTTAGAAACCTCGAAGGGTTCTAAGTGCTGAGAGCAGGCAAAGGGCTCCTGCGCAGGGCAGGGGACAGAGAGGAGAGGGGGTCCCTGCATGCATGTGGTCACAGAAAATCAAAGATGACTTGGGATCTTTGCCTTCAGGCACCAGTAAATAAAACAGAGAAAATAAGACTGAAGGTAAAGAGAACAGGTTTGGGTGCTGGAGGAGTTGAACTCTGCGGATCTGATGCAGTAGATCTCTAGAGAGAGCCAGCCACTGGGCTTTGGGGAAGGAGGTCAGCGACGCACCAACTCTGGAGGCCTGGCTGAGACGCGGCATCCTGGTGTTCGCACGCACAGGGACCTCCCCAGGCCCAGGGGAGCAGATGAGACCCGGCACCATGAGAGAAAAAGACGAGACAACAGCCTGAAGGGCGGGCGAGGACCAGGGCTGGCGATGGAGACTGGGGAAGACGCAGGCAGGGAGGGAAAGGCGGGGGGACACTTCCGAGCCAAACACTTGACACTGCAGTGGTGTGAATGCCGTGCCTGACCTGCGCTGTGCGATGATGACCAGTGGGGCCTCCTGGGCAGGGGATCAGCCTCTTTGAGCCTCAATCTCTTCACCTGTAGAAGTGGGCAATGATAGTACCTATCTCACAGGTGGCTGTGGGGATGAAACGACCTCATATACATAAAGGACAGTGTCTGGGGCGTATCGGGATGGAGCAACATTAATTGCTGAGTGGTCGTCCAAGAAAGGTTTCTTCAAATCCGCAAAAGCAGTTAACAGTGGCAAATGGGGCAAAAGGATAAAACAAAGGAAAAAGGAAGTCACTGGACAAATAAACAGTGAAAAAAAACAGAAATGCAACACCATAAAATAGTTCAAATGAGTGACCAAGAGCTCTCTGGATCATCGGGGATAGATCTTAAAAACGGGGGGAATAAAAGTAGGTGGCAGAAGTGAAAATACAGCCTGATGTCATTTATGTAAGGTTTTAAAGCACCCGAAACAAGACACTCTCTTATTCAGGGCCACCTACACAGGCAGTGTGACTATAAAACCCGGCATGGAAGGGTGGCAGGTTCCTACAGAAAAGGGAGAAGGGAGAATGGGATGGAGCAGGGGCCCAGTGCAGTTTTCACCATATCTGCAACCTATAAATAAAAATAAAAAGGTTTGAAGCAAAATTGCAAAATGTTAACATTTCTCAAATATACGCGGTTAGGGATATGGGTGTTTATGACATAATCCTCCCATGTGATAAAAATATTCTAAGAAATTTTAAAAATTAAAACTATTTTTGAAAAAAACCAAAACATCAGATTCCACAATGAGATTAGTTGAGTCCATGGCAAGATACCTCTCACTGGCTTCGGGACCACCAGCTGCAATACAAAGAGCTGACCCCTAACGGGAGCCCACAGAGGGTCAAGGCCACAGTGCAGACACTTGGAAAAGGAGGGATGGTGCACTCAGGGTCAAGGCCAGGGGACACAAAGATGAGGGAGACTTAGGCATGATTATAACTGAAAGAGGAAAGAGAGAGACTGGAAAATAAGCAAGCTATGAACAAGAGATAGGACCAAAGAGGGGACAGAAGACATCAGACTGGAGGAGGTCGGACGGCCGTTCCCCTGAGACAGAAGGCAAGGAGCCCAGGACAGCTACGTTACCAAAGGGAGAGTTTACAGCCAGTGCAGCTCCAAATACCTACCAGCCACCAGACCCTTTGCTAGGTCACAGAGATAAATAAAGATGACCCAGGTCCTAGTGTCAGGGGCTCAGCCTAGAATGGGAGAGAGACTATTGGTTACAATGTCCAGTAGACCTGGGCAATCCCAAAACATACACCAAATGAGCCTCATGAGCCCGGGCTCCCAACACACACAACCACACTTCTCTGCACCTCAGCTTCCTCACCTCTAAAACAAGGATGAACTCACCAGCATGCCCATTCTTCCCGAGATGGTTAGGAAGAGGAAACAAGAGCATGGTATGTCACACAGTGAGAGCTCAAGAAATCATAGCTGTTAGCAATCGAGGCAGTCATGGTGATAATACTGCTATCGTGCCCAATTCTGTGAATTTTATACCTCACAGCAGTCACTGCATGTTCAATGGTCATGAAAAGTACCTGATGATGAACAGAGAAAGACTGTCCCGAAATGCAGGTGCTGGATGGGGCCTGGCACACCCACTGCCTCAAGCAGCAAAATCTTCGTCTTGGCCAAATTACATATCCTAACTCATCGGGGACCTTCAGGCATTCCAAGCAGCCCACACAGTGGATATGTGAAGGGTCGGCATCTGTCAGAGGGAGGTGGGGACCGATGGGAGGAGAGAGGCATTGGGAAGGAGCAGGGAGACCAGCAGGAACGGAAGGAAGGGGCTGGGCGGATGCCTGTGGTGTCCACGGCGGGATGGGGACGGGAGGCCCATGGAGGAGGCTGGGCTGTGCCTGAGGGCGTTAAAGAGTCTGAAGACTGTTCACTAAGATGCGACTTCATCATATTTCTGTGTTTAAAGACGACAGGAAGGGCAGAGGGGGTGTCTCAAGAGGTTATGTGTTTGTTACGGAAACAAAGGAGACTTGGGTCTAACTAGCTGTAGGAGATGAGAGAAGGAAGGATCTGGATGGTTCCCAGGTTGTGGCTCTGGGGAACTGAATAAAGTGGATGGTGGTTCCATTCATTGAGAGAGGGGATGAAGACTGAAGGCCTCTGTTTTCTCTGGGAAGTAAAATGCAAGGTCACCGGCTAGGCGCAAGGCAGGGTGAGGTGAAGAGGCTTGATGAAAGTGGCAAAGGTCTAAAAGAGCTGCCAAGGATAATGTGAAAGGCAGCTGATGAGGGACAAGTAGAAGGATTGCCAGGCAGCACTTGCAATGGCCCCAGTCAGTGCACGATGTGACTCCCCTACCAAGATGAGAACCCAGGATGGAGGGGGCCGGTGGGCTGGGGGCGGCAGGGCCGGGAGGGTGGAAGCGCGGTCCAAGGGGAAGAAATGGAGTGTGATGGTGGACATGGCCTAAAGGGCAGGATGAGAGAGGGAGCAGCTGAGGAAGAACAGGAAGTAAGAGCAGGGCACAGAGGGGGTCGGGGAGCCAGAGGTCTCCAGGGCAGGTGGGCTCAGGGTGGTGGGAAGTCAATGGTGAGAGAGTAGACAACATCTTCAGGACTTCAGAGGAGGCAGCTCTGGAGACCCCAGAAAAGGAGCGACCGAGGTACAGCAGGGCGGAGGCGGGCAGTGGAGGTGCGTGAACAGCACAGGCCGATAGCGGGGAGGGCCGGCTCTGCGCCACGGACACGACTCCTCAGCAAATGCAGGCTAAGTGTCAGGAACCACACGAGAGCCTGGGACCAAAACCACGGCTCCTGCCTCCCTCCTCTGGAGTCGAATGTAAGACAGTGATACATGACAGAGGCCAAGGACGTGTCAAGTCCCCCAACCCAGCATAACTTCATTTTTAAGAATGTATCCAAAGGAAAAAGAAAAGCCGACAGAAAAATAAAACTGCACCTTTTGTGACGCTCACTGCATCTACAGGACAAGAAAGCTGAAAGGAAGCTAAGCATTCAAAAAAATTAAAAATATGAAGATTATGAAGATGTACAATGTCTATGACACACAGACGAGCTTCCTAGGGTAGAAAAATCCGTCCTACTCATCTCTTCATCCCCAGCACGAAGCACCATGCTCAGCTCATAATGGGCACTCAGAAGCTGTCTGAACAAATGAATGGATGGAGGAAACTGCATCGCATTATGATTAGACCTATGTAGGAAAACATGTAAGCACCCGGAGAAGAAAATGCGAAAATAATCAAAATACTGATGACAGGACAGTGGAGGCAGGATGACTTCTTTCCTTATTTAAAACCATCCTTGGGCTTCCCTGGTGGCGCAGTGGTTGAGAGTCCGCCTGCGAATGCAGGGGACACAGGTTCGTGCCCCGGTCCGGGAAGATCCCACATGCCGCGGAGCGGCTGGGCCCGTGAGCCATGGCCGCTGAGCCTGCGCGTCCGGAGCCAGTGTTCCGCGACGGGAGAGGCCACAACAGTGAGAGGCCTGCGTACCGCAAAAAAAAAAAAAAAAAAAAAAAAAAGATACAAATATAAAAATCAAGTAAGTAAAAGCCCTATAATCTTAAATTTGAGTTGGAAATATCAATATAAACTCATGAGGAATTTTTATTTTTTAAGAAAATAAATTCCTCTGTCACTAGAAGCCATGACCACTCTTGTAGCAATGAGCATCTCTGGTACCCACATTCTCGTTTCTTATTATTATTTCCCTCATAAAGGAACCAGGGCTCCTTGGAGAAATAGCTGATTCCAGGTAAAGTGAGCTAGCAAAGTCTACTGGATCACATTAAGAAAATTCAGGAGCCAACTTGAAGGGTTACCTCTGGTCAAAACTAGGACAATTTGATTATTAAAAAGAAAAAAACTACAGTGGCTTAAAACATATCTAATATGTTAAAATTCGGGAGTTCATAATAGTACTCAACATAAAATTTTAAAACCTAATTGGTAACCGTGTAGATTATTAGGATACCGACTGATTATTCTAGAAACTGGTAAATAAAGGGGAAAAGTAAATCATTTAACCTGTCTCCCATAGACAGTTTTTCAGAGTTACCAAATAGCTGAGGGGGGAAGTTCTTTATGGAAGAATTCCAGCTATTAAATTAAGAAGGAATGATGAGGGATTCCCTGGTGGCGCAGTGGTTAAGAATCCGCCTGCCAATGCAGGGGACTCAGGTTCAAGCCCTGGTCTGGAAAGATCCCACATGCTCTGGAGCAACTAAGCCCACAACTACTGAGCCTGCACTCAGAGCCCGTGAGCCACAACTTCTAAGCCCGCGTGCCACAACTACTGAAGCCCACACGCTTAGAGCCTGTGCTCTGCAACGAAAGAAGCCACCACAATGAGAAGCCCACGCATCACAGCAAAGAGTAGGCCCCGCTCACTGCAACTAGGGAAAGCCTGCGGGCAGCAACGAAGACCCAACGAAGCCAAAAATAAATAAATAAATAAATTTATTTTTAAAAAAGAAGAAGGAATGATGTTGATAACAGATACACACTACTATATATAAAAAAGATAACCAACAAGGACCTACTGTATAGCACAGGGAAATACACTCAGCATTTTGTAATAACCTATAAGAAAAAAGAATCTGAAAAAGAATATATATACATATGGGGCTTCCCTGGCGGCGCAGTGGTTGAGAGTCCGCCTGCCAATGCAGGGGACACAGGTTCGTGCCCCGGTCCGGGAAGATCCCACATGCCGTGGAGCGGCTGGGCCCACAAGCCATGGCCGCTGAGCCTGTGCATCCGGAGCCTGTGCTCCACAACGGGAGAGGCCACAGCAGTGAGAGGTCCGCGTACCGAAAAAAAAAAAAAGAATATATATACATATGTATGTATGTATGTATGTATAACTGAATCACTTTGCTGTATACCTGAAACTAACACAACATTGTAAACCAACTATACATCAACAAAAAATAGAAAATAAAAGAAGGAATGACGGAATTAGAGCATCACAATTTTGCAACCTCTAACAAAATTCCAGATCTAGGTGATGATCACCAATGGTTGACCACAGATTGATGAGGAACTCTGTCATAAACAGATAAGCCTGACAAAACCTAATCCGGTGACCACACTGCTTTTGTGCTTCCTGATTTGATGCAGCAGGAAAACACAGCAACACCTAAAAAGTGTTCTCACTATACGATACAAAAATCTGAGTCTGACTGAGCCTCTAGACTTCACCAGTTTGGAGGAAATGCTGGGAAAAGAGGAACATCTCAAACAACACTGGAAATGCAATCAGCCGGATCACAAATGTGGGAAAACCTATAGGACTAATGACCTAGTTTCCTCAACAAATACATAGCAGAGGAGGAAGAACTGTTACAGATTAAAGGGGATTTAAAAGACACATCAATCGAATGCAATGTGTAGACCTTGTGTGTATTCTGATTTGAACAGACTATCTGCAAAGAGCAGATTTATGACAAAACTGGGGAAATTTGAACAGTCACTAGATGTTAGATGATATTAAGGACCTACTGATAGTTTTTATACTTGTGATAATGGTACTGTCGTTATGGGGTTTTTTTAAGTGTCTGTATTTCTTAGGGAGCAGTACTAAAGCGTTTACAGTTGAAATGTCTGGGAAATGCTTTCACCTGGCTTGGATTTATCTGGATAAGCTAAATGAAAAACGACTGGTCAAGTGTTAATGATAGTTGGAGCTGGGTGGAGAGTACATGGGCATTCATTTTAATACTCTCGCCACGGCTAGGTGGGTTTGAAAATTTACATAATAAAAAGTGGGGAAAAAAAGAAGTATGATAATAAGAATGCGTGCCATCTACCTTCCTATGTGATTAAAGAAACTGGGCACAAAGGGACCTTTCGTTCTTGAGTCACTTAACTCTAAGCAGCTGTTTTCTGAATTATGAATATCAGCGAAAATAAGACGAAAGAGAATTTGCTACAAAGACCTTAAGGTTATAATTTTTCACACCTGCTTGTTTGGATCTGTGAGGCACCGCACCACGACGGGTATGAGATGTTCAGAGAGCACCACTGGAAAATCAGGCCTGTTTTCTTGTAGAAAAATGGCAATAGGAGGAATTTGTTCCAGCAGCTCAGCCCGCACTGTGGGCTCTGCAGCAATAACAAAATGAGACAAAGCATTATATAAGAATAAGCCAAGCATCTTATAGAGTATGTACTGATAGTCTCTAGCTTTTCTTACTAAAATACTCTTCATCAAGGAAATTAGACAAATGCAGGTTAAAAATCATTTCCCACTTAGAGTATTTTTATGCTACAGACAAGCTTAAAAAGCTGATAAGCTATACGGCAATATAAAAACATAAAAAGAAGAGAGAATGACAAGTCTATTATAACAAGCCATACATAAATCAAGGAGGGGCAAGAGGGCTGCATGCCGGGCCAGCGTCCAAAACCCATTACAACTAGCGGCATATATGCGAGACCGATGGGTTGTGCTTATTTAAATTCCAGTCAGAATGTACAGAATGTATACATTACAATAATTCTTTCACAAATGCACTCCCCCACGATCCACGCACCCCAATTATTTCTAAGACAAAGCATTAAACAAAAGAGCGGCTCTAGCTCCAATATACCACATTAAATTTAACACAAACATATAATTGCTTCAGCACTGTAAACGGTGACTCATTTACAAAGAGAATCCATTTAAGGACTCAAAACATCCACTTGGGCCTTTTTAAAAGCGTTGTGTCATACTCATATGAATATTTTAAACTAATATGGGAGCTATATGGAAGGGTTTATTTTTCTATTTTCAGTTAAAATGATCAAACTCTAAAGCAAGCCAATCAGCTATCAAAGCTTATATACAATTTCTTGGAAATGTACAACTTAAAAATAAAAGTATACAATCCTTGTACAAACCTGCATCTTCTGACAACCTGACCACGACCTCCATTACCGTCTTCTTCATTGTTACTGAAGCCCCGGAAGATATCAAGCAGCCCTCTGGCAATAATCTGACTGTGGAAGCGAGAAAGGATCCATACAGTTATGTGTGCTAATTCCGGCATGTGCTACGAGCAGGTAATACAATCATGGGGGAAAGGAAAGTCAGCCACCTCCACCCAGAGGGAGTAGACACGGTCAAGCAACATGCAAAGGTGCTCAACATCTTATAAGACGAGGACCCATATCCTCCAGTCTGGCAGTCACTGGAGGTGGAAACTGTCCACCTGCACAAAAGAAAACCTTTTTCTCCTTTTCTGACTGATTCTTCAGGCCTAGATAGACTTGGAAAAGAGGTCCCATGACAGCGGGAGGGAATTAAGTGACCAATAAAATGCAGAAGGGAAAGGTCCAAAGGGACATCCGATGGCCATCTCAATCTCGAATGGCCTCTATCCTCTAGGTGTCAGTAGCAGCCCCCTGGCTGCCCCCTCCCCATGATGTGACAATCAACAATGTCTCTAGGGCTTCCCTGGTGGCGCAGTGGTTGAGAGTCCGCCTGCCGATGCAGGGGACACGGGTTCATGCCCTGGTCCGGGAGGATCCCACTTGCCGCGGAGCGGCTGGGACCCTGAGCCATGGCCGCTGAGCCTGCGCGTCCAGAGGCTGTGCTCCGCGGCGGGAGAGGCCACAGCAGTGAGAGGCCCGCGTACCGCAAAAAAAAAAAAAAAAAAAAAAAAATGTCTCTATATATTGCCAAATGTCCACTGGGGGCAAAATCACCCCTGGTTGAGAACCACTGCATTAAAGGATGCCGGGCAAAAGGCATAAAGGAACTCTCTGTACCATCTTTACAGCAATTCTGTAAATCTGAAGTTACTTCAAAATAAGGTTCAAAGACAAAACAAAACACAAAGACCAAAAAAAGCCACAGTGGGGTAACACGACCCCCACTAGAAGAACTAAAATTATAATAACAATACCTAGTGCTGATAAAGACATGGAGCAACAGGAACTCACAGATTTTGCTTGTGGGAATGCAAAATAGCACAACTGTTACTTGGAAAACAATTTGGCAGCTTCTCAAAAAGTTAAATGTACACTTATCATTCAACACAGCAATTCCCTCTTAGGTATGTACCCAAATGAAATAAAAACATACGTCCACACAAAGACTTGTACACAAAGGTTCATATTAGCATCATTCATAATAGCCACAAGATGGAAAACATCTCAATATCTGTTAACTGGGGAATGCATACACAAAACACAGAATATCCATACTATGGAATATGACTCAGCAATAAAAAGGAGATAACTGCTGGTAACAACAGGGAGGAATTTCAAACACATTTTGCTAAGTAAAAGCCAGCAGGAAAGACTACATACCACATGATTCCATTTTTAGGAAATTCTTAAAAAGGCAAAACCTTAGCATCAAAAAACAGATCAGTAGTTGCCTGGGCCAGCGGTGGTGAGAGAGGGGGAGACTGACTGCAAAGAGGCAAACAAGGAAACAAGGGGCTGATGGAAATGTTGAAACTTGACCATGGAGATGACTGCATGAGTGCATGCATTTACCCCAAATTCACCTCACTGGACGCTCTAAGTGGGTGGATTTTATTGCATGAAAAGTATGCCTTGATAAAGGTGTTTGTTTCAAAGACACTGATGAGGGGAAAAGTCAATGGGATCAACAGTGGCTAACGGTGGCCTGGAGGCCTTGGTGTGCCTGCAAAGAGGGACTGGCGTTCCTGATGGGTGTCTTGGAGCAAATGGAAAGGAGCCTCTGTCTGCCTCTGTCTGCTCCTCTGGGTACCTGACAATCTAGAAATAATACACGTCTCTGTGTCATTTCTGGCCAAGCATCGGGAGAAGAGCTGAGGTCGAAAACCCACCTTGATTTTCAGAAAAAGATGACGAGAAATGTGGAATTCAAAGAGGCATCTTTTGGCCCAACATACTACAGGAAGAAATCCATCGGCTCGAGCCTGCCCATGGAGAGACTTATACCACCCCTGGGATGAAAGGTCGAGATCTGACAGCCAGGAGGTTTGGGGAAGCCGGAACAGACACTATAAAGTCCCTGATTACATTTCACTGGACCACGTTCATGGCAGCCTCCCGGGGGAAATCAAGCAACTAAGATCCCCACTCTGCTTGTAGGGCCATAGAACGGATAGACAGAACTGCATCCAGCCTCAAGTGGTCACAGGAGGCCTGCCCTCTTAAGGAAAGCAAGGAAAGGGGTAAGAGAGGGCCCTGAAGCAGGGACACATCCACCGCTGTGAATGCAGAACGCAAGAGAGCTAAAGACGCAAACAGACTGGTGCTTTGGCACCAACACTTTGGCTGCTTGATGCTGGAATGACCTGGAGAGGTCATAGCGGATGAGCAGATCAGAGTCGACACTTCTGTCAGCTGTGCTCATGACGTGAAAGAACAGTGGACAACTGTGCACCTCAGCAGAGTGTGAGGACGCTTAAATGAGATCATGAGATCGTGCACGTGAAGCTCAGAGCATGGCACCTGGCACACGATGAGTCCTCTAGTGCATCAGCCATCAACCATATTACGATATAAGCAAAGAATTGCAAGCAAAATGTCTATCAAAAGAGGGAAGCTAAAATAAATTATGACGTAGCTATACACTGGCATACCATACAACCATTTTTAAAGGTACCTATAGAAATGCACTGAGTTACAAAGATGCCCATGATACATGAAATGAAAAAACAAGAGGAAGAATTTTACATACAGTATGAACCCATTTCTTAACAGAACTATGTTTTTGCATATGTGTGCAATACACGTACATATAAACACACTCATATATATGTACACTCATTTAGGAAACGTGTGGAAGGATATATACACTGAACGGCTCATGGTTACTATCTAAGATTATAGTGTGGAAGGGAGGGAGACTCTCACTATTTAACTCCTGAAACTGCTAAATTTCAAAGAGCATGTATTATTTCTGTGAATTTTTTTTAAACATACAGAAAGAGGATGGCTTGATTTCACATGGCAATGTTCCCTGGAAATGTCACCACGGAAGGAACCCTTGGTGTCTCTGTCCCTTCTTTCCCTCAGCCACTCGTGCAGTTATGATTATGAGTTTAGCACCACTGGCTCTGGACTAGGGGCAGGAAGCGAGGGGTGCAGAGACCAGCAAGTTCCAGGTCCCGCTCTGAAGGAGCTCACAGTCGAGGTCTGTAAGGAGGCAGGAAAATCGATGATGACCAACAGTGATGCGATTCTAAAGACAGAGAAGGACGTGGAGGAACGAGGCAGGGAGACGAGCGTGCGGATGAGCGGGTGTTGGGTAGGGAGACGCGGAGGGGTGAGATCATCGGCCGCCGAGGTGGGAACAGTCAGACGAGGACTTGAAAATACGTCTGATTCACGTGCTGCAGGTCACTGGAAGAGCTGGACATGCTGGGGCAGTTAGGGAATATGGGGACCCTCTGTACTTCCTGCTCAGTTTTTCTGCAAACCTAAAACTGCTCACAAAAATAAAGTCTGTTAATTAAAGAAAAAATTAAAGTGAAATAAAAACCTCCCAACAAACAAAAGCTGCGAGAATTCACTGACAGTTGTCTTGTGCTAACAAGAATTGTTAAAGGAAGTTCTTGAGGCAAAAGGATATCTGACAGAAATGGACAGTTTACAAAAAGAACTAAAAAGCACGAAAATGGTAAAAATGATAGCAAATATAAAAAATATTTTTCTCGGGCTTCCCTGGTGGCACAGTTGTTGAGAGTCCGCCTGCCGATGCAGGGGACGTGGGTTCGTGCCCCGGTCCGGGAAGATCCCACATGCCGCGGAGCAGCTGGGCCCGTGAGCCATGGCTGCTGAGCCTGCGCGTCTGGAGCCTGTGCTCCACGATAGGAGAGGCCGCAGCAGTGAGAGGCCCGCGTACCGCAAAAAAATATATATGTATACATATTTTTTTTCTCATTTTAGTTGCTTTAAAAAGATAGTTGACTATCTGAAGCAAATATAGTAATAACAAGGTATTGTAGGGTTTGTAACTTGTGCAGAGGTAAAATGTAGGAAGACAATAGGGGGCGAGGAAACAGAAGTCCACTGCTGTAAGGTTCTTATACTGCATCCTGCACTGCATGAAGAATGGAATAATTTTATTTGAACAGTTGGAATAAGCTAAAGAAATATACTATAATCTCTAGAACAACCAATAAAAAATTTTAAAAGAGGTATAACTAATAAGTCAATAGTGGAGATTAATTGGAATTATTAAAAAAATCATTCGAGGGCTTCCCTGGTGCGCAGTGGTTGAGAGTCCACCTGCTGATGCAGGGGATGCGGGTTCGTGTCCCGGTCTGGGAAGATCCCACATGCCGCGGAGCGGCTGGGCCCGTGAGCCATGGTCGCTGAGCCTGCATGTCCGGAGCCTGTGCTCCGCAACGGTAGAGGCCACAATAGTGAGAGGCCGGCGTACTGCAAAAAAAAAAAAAACTCATTTGATTTTTCTTAAAAAGGCAGGAAAAGAGGATAATACCAGGAAGAATTGAGACAAACAGAAAACAAAGTGCAAGACAGTAGATTTAAACTGAACCACATCAATAGTAACAAATGTAAATGAGCTAAACATTCAAATTAAAAGGCAGATTGTTAAACTGGATAAGAAAGCAGGACCCAACTATAGGCTTTCTACAATAACCAGGCTTTAAATATAAGACATAGGAAGGTTAAAAACAAAAGTATAGGCAGAAATATACCATACAAATACTAATCAAGAGAAAGCGGGAGTATATATATATTAAACATAGTAAGCTTCAGAAAAAGGAATATTACTAGAGATAAAGAGGGACATTGCACACTGATCAAGAGATCAATTTATTCAAGAACACAGGGCAATACTAAGTGTGTACACACCCAAGAACACAGCTTCAAAATACACAAAATGAAAACTGTTAGAATTGAAAGAAAAACAGATAAATCCATGATTATAGTCACAGATTCCAACATTCCTCTCTCAGTAATCGACAGAACAAGAAGACAGAAAATAAATAGGAATAAAGAAGACCTGAATAATGTTTTCAAACAACTTTCCAAGTTGACATTGATAGGATACTCTACCCAAAAACGTTGGGATGCACGTTCTTTTCAAGTGCACATGAAACATGCAACAAGTTAGAGTAGATTTCTGAGCCATAAAACAAATCTCAGCAACTTGTAAAGAAGAGAAATAGTACAAAGTATGTTCTCTAACCACAAAAGACTTAAACTAAGAATCAAATAACAGCAAGATACCTGAAAAATCTTCAAATATTTCTAAATTAATCAATATACTTCTAAATAACTCATTGGTCAAAGGAGAAATCATTATGGATGTTAAAAATACTCTATACTAAAAGGTAATTAAAATATTACCTATCAGAACTTGGGGATGCAACTAATATAATATTTAAGTATTTATAATACTTAATATAGTACTTAATAGCAATCTTAAAATGTAAAATGCAGATGTTATAAAGGAAAGGCCAAGAAAGTAAAATGTTAAGCATTCCTCACAAGAAGAAAAAGAACAGCAATTAAATTCCCCCCCCGAAAAAACTCCAAGGAAGAAAATAATACAGATTAGAGCAAAAATTACTGAACTAGAAAATGAACATATAACAGAGGAATTCAAAGACAAAACTTGATTCTTCAAAATAACTAAGAAAATTGATAATCCTCTGGTAAGAATCATCTAGGGAAAATAAAGAGAAAAGGCAACAAGAGCCAACAACAGGATGGAAAATGGGGCCATACTACAGATTTCACAGACAATAAAAAGAAAATTACCATTTTCCAACACTTGCCAACAGACAATGAAATAACAGATCTAAGCGATGATTATTTGTGACCATTAAAATCATTAGAAGAAAGGCTGGTAAGGAATTTTGTAGTGAAAGAATCGAACACCTGCGCCCACTGCTCAATATTAACATCTCAACCAGATCTTGCCTCCTGATGTTTTGTAATAAAAAGTACACAAGACAACATATGAAGTATTGTTTAAAAGAAAATTGAAGCAGAATCTAATCAAGTCTCCAAGTTTAATTTTCAGTTTACAGAAAATACAGAGAACAAAGGAACACATGAAATTATACCATGAGAATAATGACCACCAAATCCAGAATGTGGAAAATTCTACAAGACTAATGACCCCTTCAAGAGGGACTTCCCTGGTGGTGCAGTGGTTGAGAATCTGCCTGCCAGGGCTTCCCTGGTGGCGCAGTGGTTGAGAGTCTGCCTGCCGGTGCAGGGGACACGGGTTGGATCCCTGGTCCGGGAAGATCCCACATGCCGCGGAGCGGCTGTGCCCGTGAGCCATGGCCGCTGAGCCTGCGCGTCCAGAGCCTGTGCTCCGCAACGGGAGAGGCCACAACAGTGAGAGGCCCGCGTACCGCAAAAAAAAAAAAAAAGAAATGATACAATTTACATTAGCCTAAAAGATCAAATACCTAGAACTAAATCTAACAAGATACAAAAGATCTCTACAACAGAAAACCATGTATTATAGTTTTATAGTTATTTATGTGTATGTTTATACATGTATATGTATATATGTGTATACACACACACACAGGGAAAGTGAAGAAAACCTTAAAAAATGGAAGGAGTAGAAACCTAGATATTGTAAGGATATCAATTCTTTACATATTGATTTATAGATGCAATGCAATTGCAGTGAAAATCCCAGCAGTTTTTTTTTCTAGAAACTGATAAACTGGTATTAAAATACACTTGGAAATGCAAAGGGCCAACAGCAGCCAGGACAATCTTGAAGAACAAAGTGGGAGAGCAAGGTACCAGGTAATCTCTCTGATACCAAGACTTTGATGACAAAGTTGCAGTAATGAGGACGGTGGGGTCCTGGTTCTACGACAGATAAACAGCCAATGCAGCAGACTAGAGAGTCAGAAACGGACACCTGACTGAAGACAAAGGTGGCAATGCAGAGCAGAGATCAAAGTGCTCTCAATGAATGGCCCTGGGTTAACTGGAGACCACAGGAGGGAAATGAAACCTGACTTCTCCCTCACATCATACCAAACAAGAAAAGCAATGCCAGGTGGACTGTGGCTCCCAGTGTGAATGGGAAACAACAAAACTTCAGGAAGACAGTGTAAGAAAATACGCTAGTGGCCTGGGGGGAGGCAGACGTCTCCTACACAGAACATGAAAAGCACAGACCCTAAAAGAGAAAGTTGCTAAACCGTGGACTACATGCCTCAATGAAGAGCGGCTCATCAAAAGACGCCGCTCGCAGCACCCTCCCTTCCCCAGCTGTAGATCTGGGATAATAATTGGGCTCGCTCAGTAGCACTTGCTGTGAGCTCACCTTCTATGATTTAACAGATGTAAAAGCAGAGACTATAATTTTTTAAAGGAGTAGTAAGAATAGACAGTGAGTAGGAACCAGTCTTAACAGAACCTGTCCTTCAGGGAAGGGATGCGGGGAGGGCCGGGGAGAGTCCACAGAATTGTCAGAGTGAGAGAGGGTTTTTAAGTGGAAGGAAAGGGCCCGTAGAAGGGGTGACAAGGAAGAGACAGAAGACGGAGGGAGACAGGAGACGAGAGAGCGCCTTCTCTGAGGGAGGAGGGAAGTGCCAGCAGATGCAGGTTTGGGCGGACTGGGAACTGAAAGGGATGCCTTAGTCTCTGCTTTCCTCCTGAAGGAAGAGTCAAGGTCATCTGCTGAAGGGAAGAGACGTGGTCTGGGCCCGGAGGAGGGTCCTGCCAGCACCATGAGGAGCGACAGCAGAATGTGCAGGACAAGTGGCACAAAGGTCCCTGAAGCCCAGTGCCGTCAAGACACAAGACAGGCGAGCAACGCACCGACCGATGCTTCTCAACTGTGGGACACGTTCTACTTTTCTGAGCACCGTACATGTGAAGGAAAGCCAGTTAGCAATCCTAATTATTTAAATCCCATTAAATTTCACCACCGTCTCCTTCCTGGCTTACCTGGTGGTCAGTAAAACAGCAACAAGAATAATGGGAAACCCTAATAACGCAGTGCTGTTCAGGCAGACTCCCAGCATCCAGGGAACAGCCCGTATTCCACCTCCACCACGCCTCCTGCAAGGCTGTCACAGACAGGTGGCAGCCAGTGGCCCCTTAACCGTACGCAGGCCAGGCACAGCTTACCCGTTGAAGATGCTGCTGCTGAAAGTGTACTTTTCCAGGCGAGCAAGTGCAGGCAGGTTGTCCTGGCCCAGAACGTCCAAGAAGGCTGTCACCCTCATGCCGTCGCATGAGGGACCGTAGTCCTCAAATCCATCTACAGGGGAAGAGGGGAACCACACTCATAAGTGCGCACCAACTGGGACTGGTCACACCTGGGCAAGACGGGGCCGGTCGCACACCTTCTGCTTTCGCAGGCCTTCCCGGCTGAAGCCTCTGAGTGCAGCAGACTTGACAATGCATGGAAAAATGCAGGGGGCAGGTTAATAAACCAAGGGAAGGGTGATGAGACCAGAGCCTTCGAGAAGGGCCAAACGCCCTCCCTTCAGGGCTGCTGGTCTGATGCACTCTCACCACCGTGGATAGGACCCTCTCTGCCATCTGGGACACAGAAGCAAGTGAACAAAGCGCTCGCCCCTATGAAAACTGGCCACGGAGCTCTACGCAAACACATTTAAAACGGTCGAAAGAAAAAGAAGTTTGACCCCTAAGCAAGAATCTGATGGCAAGTCCTCAGCGCCATATCTTGTCTTGGCCTAAACGTCCTCACTATGCAGCTTCACCCACTCCATGACATGGAGTCCCATCAACCCTCAGCCCTGGCCTGGCAACACCCAACCAGACCCCTCCACGTGGATGTCTAACAGGTGCCTCCAACTCACTCTGGCCAAAAATGAGCCAGCTGTCATACTGCCTCTTCCTCTCCAAGCCTGCTCTCCCCTGTACCCCCAACTGAGGGCAGGCATCCCCTCCCTCCAGTGTAACGCCAAACGTCCCTGGAATGGAATGAATCCCCCAACTTCTATGTATTAGTTGCGTGACCAGAGTAAGTGACTTAACCTGTCTATGCTCCCGTATTCTAACATGTAGGCTGCATACAAAACCCTACCCTTGCCCGGTCCAGATGCTGGAACAAGTGAGTTTGTGCGTGGCAAGACCAACGGGATCTGGCCCCTCATGATCTGGCCTTGACCCCGGCCACCACCCTCTACGCACCCACGTGTCAGGGGTGGAAAGGCTTCCCTCCTATTCCCTGAACTGAAATAGCTGGGCGAGAAGCACTACTGCAAAAAGAGCAGAGGGTTCCTACGTGGCAGACAGAAAAACCACGGTTAATTTAGGCAGTAACTGGTAACAGTTGAAAACAAGAGATGACAAGTTTGTGCCTAGGTGCTTACTCTTCTTTGAAACATTAACCACATTTTTTTTCTCAACTAATTCTTTTAGTAAAAGCTAGTAATTAGAGCCTATTAAAAATGTACACTGTATAACAGTTACCCAGATAATTCTAACACAGAATTAGACATTTGTAGAAACAAATGTGTGTGCCACGATCAACGATGTCATTCTCCTGCAGGGTCCCTCCTGGGAGCACCAGGCCCCTAACCACAGTCATGTGGCATAGGTTATTCTCAGTACCTTTCGGGACCCAGGAAGAATATGCAACCTCCAACCCACAGACGGTCACAGAGCACTGCGGACCCGGCCTGGAGTGGGCTTTAAAACACCGAGTTCAAAACAGACAGCTTTGGGACCTGATGATGTCCACAGACATACATGCCCTTTTCACACATACAACTTTTCATAAGGATCAGGTTTCAAAACATCCTCTGAGGCCCAACCGTGTACTTCATGGGTTAAGAACTCCTGTTTTAAAGTAACAGAAAATATTTCTTCAAAAACCTCTGCTTATGGGCTTCCCTGGTGGCGCAGTGGTTGAGAGTCCGCCTGCCAATGCAGGCGATGCGGGTTTGTGCCCCGGTCTGGGAAGATCCCACGTGCCGCAGAGCGGCTGGGCCCGTGAGCCATGGCCGCTGAGCCTGCGCGTCCGGAGCCTGCACTCCGCAACGGGAGAGGCCGCAACAGTGAGAGGCCTGCATACCACAAAAACAAAACAAAACAAAACAAAAACCTCTGCTTATCGGAGACCTAAAGAACTTAGCAATTCATTCTACGAAAGAATAATTGTTATTAGAGAACATTAATGATTCTACTACACTAACTATGTACATGGAAATAAAAGCCATAAGCCATAAAATATTGGATAATAACTAAACTTTATTGGTTACTTCCCATAGGCCAGGAACTGTGCTAAGAGCTTTCTGTATAGCAGTAGTTCACTAAACCCTGACAATAACCATATTAGCCCATGTTTCCGTTAAGGGAATTGAAGCTCAGAGAGGTTAAGAAGGTTGCCGAAGGTCACACAGCTACAGAGTGGCAGAGTCAGAATCTGAACGCAAACAGTCGGACTCTAGATGTTGCACTATGCTGTCCTGCCAGAAAGGAAACCGAAATTTTAATTTTAATTTTCAAAGAAATCCCTCCCTCCTCCCTGCCCGGGATTCAGCCACAGTGGCGTTCCCTTAGTTCATCAAACACACCGAAAGCCTTCATCTCGATGATTTTGTCCGTGCTGTTCCCACTGCCTGGGACACTACCACTCCTTAATCGCTACGCCCTACCCCAGCCTGGGTGTCACTGTCCAAAAGAGCCTTCCCCTGACCTTTGGGGGAAGGCCAGTCCCTGGCTACAGCCTCTCCTGGAGCTGTGGCTCTCCCGTCCTGACGCCGCCACAGAGGTGCTGGCACCAGCTTTTGTGGCTGCTCGTGTCTGTCTCCCAGCAGCTCTGCCTGCTCCACGGAGGGGCTGTAACCCCAGCACCCAGTATAATACCTGACAAGTAACAGGTGCTCAATAAAAAGTAGTGCCGTGAAGGAACACCAAAAGAAACTTAAATGAATGAAAATACTCAATTTTTTTTTAAAAAAGAATGTTATAATATAAAATCATAAAGAAGCGAGAAGGAACCTTAGCACATGCCTTGATAAATTCCCTCATTTTATATTCAGAGCCCCCAAAGCCAGCAGCAAAAACTGGAATTCTTAGAACCTAAATGTTCTGCATTCCGGCCCAGCACTCTTCCGAGAGATGTGCAGAAAGACCTACTGAGATGAAGGCTGAAAGCACAACAAAGCCAAAGGCAAGGGTTGTGGCCTCCGAGGCAACTGAAGGAAGTCAAGAGAGACTTCCGTTTCCAGCCGAGAAGGTAAAGGACCTGCAAGGTTTACACAACTAGAAAACCAGGAAAAATATCAATGAAACAAAAGTTTCCAGGCACTGGACAAGAAGCAGCCCAGCACTAGTATCTCCCAGAGAAGATCTCTCCTTGTCACAAACAAGGAGAGCCCTGAGGTGGCAGCGGCTGACCGCCTAGAGGGTTCTCAGCTGCAGAGCAGGAAGCGTGAGGAGGCCAGGGGAGGGGAGGGACCCGCAGAGATCAGCACAGCAGCCCCGGAAGATAAACCACTTGTGTGTTGCTAGGAAACAACTGCTTTAGCAGAAGTTGACACCCTATGGTCAACATTTAAGACCTACACACAGGTAGGGCTAAGGCACTAGACTTCTGATGCTTATACGGGGATAAAAAAATAAGGGTGGTGAATTTGAAACCAAGCCCCCAATATAAGACAATTGTGGAAAGGGGGCTACAGTTAAGGTGGGAGTAGGGTAAAGGACGCTCACTCCTGAGAAATCAAAACCACAGCCTTGCATGACCTATGGGTGTAGGTTTACACGATTTGCAAAGTGTAGGCGCCTCACACTGAGCAACTGGGAGGATCACTGTCCAGATTTATTCCAATTCCAGGCATCCCTGCTGAAGCAAACAAGCTGTTCTAAAGAGACTTACAATCCAGTAAGCATGCACCTTCATAAAACAATCCCTGCTGAAGATAAACATGCAATAAAATTTTTCAAACTATACATGGTTACAAACCGTCAAGAGGAAGGGTTAACAGACATAACAAATGAGAATTTGCACCCCAAGGTTAGAGATATTAGGAAAAAATCTGCAGTACACTGTCAGAGAATTATGCACAGAATGAACAGAGTTTTTAAGGTAGAGGCACCATAATGAGAAACGAGGAGAGTGCAGGGTGGGAGGAACAGGCACGTTTGAAAAAGAACCAAGTAGAGACAATTTAATTAAAAATTCAGTAGCTGGGGCTTCCCTGGCGGCACAGCGGTTGAGAGTCCGTCTGCCGATGCAGGGGACACGGGGTCGTGCCCCGGTCCGGGAAGATCCCACATGCCGCGGAGCGGC
>NW_006774722.1:1183744-1187790 GCF_000442215.2 Lipotes vexillifer
ATTCCAGGACGGATTAGTGAAGATAGGAAGAGGCAATGTTCAAAGAGATAACGGCTAACAATTTTCCAGAATATAAAAGATGAATATTCAATTCGGAGAAGTACAAATCCTGAACTGAATGGTTAATAACAAATCCATACTTAGACGCACTGTAGAACACCAATGGCAAAGAAAAGCATCGAAAGAAAATGAAGAAAGATTAAAGATTAAATCCCAGACCTCGCACTGAAAAGACATCAGAGGCATAATGTATGAGTTGAAATAGCTGGTTCTGAAATCCAGCTCTGCCTCTTAGAAGGTACCTACTCCAGGTAAATATCTCACCTCTCTGATTCTCAGTTTCTCACTCTAGTAAAATGGATGCCTCCCTCAGGTGACTGTTGTAGGGTAGGTTAAATGACAGTAGATGGACAGATAGATATAGTTATGCAGCATGCAACACACATAAGCGCTTTAGAAATGTCAGCTGCTGCTGTTCCTATGGCTAAGCCGCTGAGCACATTATGTCACTGGTATTGTTTATGCTTCTACCCCCCCAGAGTTCAGGGCAACCACAGCAACTAGAAAGTGTGTTGCTGGGTGGCGGGGGAGTATGAGGGGGAGCCCTCGTATTATACTCAGCCCAAACTCTGGCTTGACCCCTAAACCATGCCCCTGTGTGGTAAACTCCAGCATAGCTGAGGCTAGAAGAACCGAAATGAGATTTGGGGTGCTATCCACTACAGGAGAGACAGTGGGGACAGTTGGACTTCAATTTAAATGCCTACTGAAATAAAACAAAACAGAACAAAGAAATCAACACTCTTTGGAGGCATATAGCAAAATTCAGAGATTTTTACAGCACATAATATTCACTATATCCAGGTTACACTCCAAAATTACTCAGTAAACATAGAAATAGAAAACTTGAACTAGCTAAAAGAGAAAACATCAAAGCATATTGAAAGGATCAAAATTTTAGAATTACAGACAAGGATTTTAAAGCAACTATTATAAAATGCCTATGGATGTAAAAGAAAATATGCCTATAATGAGTGAAAAGATAAGAAATCTCAGCAAAGAAATGTTAACTATAAAAAGACACGAAATAAAAATTCTAAAATTGAAATAATATCTGAAATTTAAAACTTCACTGAGCAGACTTAACAGAATGGAGATGACAAAACAATGGCCAAAAATTCCCCAAACTCGGTGAAAGAAACAAATATATAAAATCAAGGGTCTCAGCAAACCTCAAGGAGATAAATGCAGCTGTGGCCCTTGAACCACACCGGGGTTAATCCAAGTATAACTTATAGTCTGTCCCCCAAATGCGTGGTTCCTCTGCATCCACAGATTCAACCAACCACAGACCATATAGCACTGAAGTATTTCTTACTGAAAAAAGACCTGTATACAAGTGGGCCTGCACAGTTCAAGTCCAAGTTCTTCAAGAGTCAACGGTACACAGAAAACCACACTTAGACACATCACAGTCAAACCGCTGATAACCAAAGAGAATCTTGAAAGCAGCAAAGAAAAACAAAAATTACGTACAAGGAGTAATGATTTGAATGTCCCCTGACTCCTCACCAGAAACAGTGGAAGCAGAGGACCGTGGAAGCACACCTTTAAAGGACTGAAAGAAAAAACGTCAATCCAGAACTTGACATCCAGTGAAATACCTTTCAGGGAGAAAGATGAATGAAAGACACTGTCAGACGAAAATGAAACCAAAAAAGCACACACACTAAGAACTTATTTTTTAACACACCCTTTTAAACATTGCCAGCACATGTGGACTGAAAGAAATGCTCGATGCAGTCCTACAGGCTGAAGAGGAGTGGTACCACTTGGAAACTGTACCTTCAAAAGGAATCAAAAGCATTGGAAACAGTAAATATGTGGGTAACTGTTTTAAAAACTATTTTTCCTCCTGATTTCTTCAAAATACACACAATGGTCTAAAGCAATACAAATCAAAACTTATAACTCCGTATTGGAGAATTTCTAACAGAATTTATTACTATGCAATAAAAACGGCAACATAAATTAGGAGGGTAAGAAACGGAACTATACAGTTGTCAGGTTTCAACATCTTACGTAAAGTGGTGCATTATTAACTCTAAGTAGACTGCTTCTGTCTCCACGGCTAGACTTGGAGGCCCTTACGCCCTCGGACCACGTCACATAATGCCTGGTACATAGCCTACACTTAATACATAGCAGTTTCTATAGAAGTCAGTCTCCCAAGACTTTGACTACCTGGATTCAATTCATGAGAGTCTAACAGCCCCTGAGAAGCTGAGAAAATCTAGCTTCCACCAAAAGAAACATGAGGTGCAGCAACTAGCCTAAAGCCACCTGCAGCAGCACGCACAGCGAGTTATCAAGAAACCAAGACATTAATTCATTCGCCTCTGGTTGCAGAAATGAGAGGTCTTAGTTTCAGGACAGAACGCAGGTCAAAACTACCACATAACTGCTATGATAAAATGAATACATTTCAACACGCAATACAAAGCGCATGAGTTCCTCAAAAGTATTCCACCATCCTAACGATGAATATAGTAGAATTAAATTGTGGTAATTCATATTAAGTAGGTAAAGAGGGGCAGAGGGAAGAAAGGCGTGTAAAGTTCACTGGAAATAGTAAGAAATCTGAATTACAGGGATTTTTGTTTTAAGAAGTGGAATTACAGTTTTAGTCCTGTACAGAACAAAGAACCAGGTTATCACACGGCTACCTCTCTGGGAGAGTTCTGCATTAATAGACCGCTGGTGGCCAATCAGAGCCAAAGAGGACCGGCCTCCTTTACATCCCTGGTTGGTCACATACTCTCCAACTGCAGCTCTGACCTCACCAGCGAGGCTGCAAATGCACAGCCGTCACCTGGCCTCACTATGGACAGCTCAGGACGGCACGTCCCCCCCCAGTGTGGCACAGGGAAGGGACATTAAATATCACTAAACCACACAGTGGGAAAGTTATTCCCTTCTCAATTCTCTGATTTATCAAAGAAAGTTTCATTTTGACTAGTGTGTCTTCAACACTTCCCTAAACTGGTTCACCTTCCTTTTGAACACAGAGCAGGGCTCACACTCAGAGTCCTTAGCAGACAGTTGCGTCTACCTAGAATTTTATCATGTTATTTTACTTGTGTCTTATGATATTTTGGGTAAGTTTCATGTTGAGCAATTCATACAAGTTCCCCAAAATGTGTTTAAATAAAAGAAATTATTTGATACAAAGAAAACTACAGGTGGTATATAGATACAGCAGAAATAGGAAAAGCGGTACACAAATGACAGACTTCTGAAAAATACTGGATTGGTATAATCCAAGGACAATATTCCCCACTAATAGCATCACATTCATATGTGAATAATAGTGTCTTTTACTACAAGTTCCAAATATACGTAAACATTGTCCTTTGTGTGGATCAACATCCTGGCCCCTTTCAAAATCCTACTTGAATCCAAATTGATGAGATTATCAGTGAGACTATTACTATTTACTTGTAAATGATGTATTGAATTTTTTGAACTACTCCATAAAAGCACCAGAGTTTACTAAAATGAACATGCAAGGCAGATTTGGAACCCCTTGCCACAAAGTGAATGAAAACAGCCAGCATCAACGTCAACTCTTCAACGTCAACTCTGCCAGTATTCTAACCAGATACCGTGATTAATAACCTCTTCCCATGACATTTTAATGTTGTTTATTTTTTATTAAGTCCTCAAAGACAAACTAAATCAATCAACAGTTGATGAACTATATAATAACAGAGCAGGGCTTCTCAGCCTCAGCATGATTGGCCCTTGAACCACATTCTAACAGCCCGATGCAGGGCTGTTCTGTGCATTACAGGATATTCCGCAGCCTTCCTGGCCTCAGCGATGCCAGGAGCATCCTCTCCCCACTTTGTGAAAATCAAAAACGTCTCCAGACACTGCCACAGGTCCCCAGTTGAGAACCACTGTGAAGATAAAAGCTAGGTGTTACCTGAGCAGCCCCTGGTGAGTGGATGGTCCCATAAGGGAAGGGGCTTCATGTCAGCAGG
>NW_006774722.1:1187891-1189567 GCF_000442215.2 Lipotes vexillifer
GAATGACCTGGCCCCCCGTGGCCTCTCTGACCTCATCTCCCACCCCTGCCCTTTCCCCCAGCCACACAGCTCCTTGCTGTTTCCCCATGACCCCAGTCACTTCCCTGGCTGAGGGCCATCACACAGCCCAGCACTTCCCTCTGCCGAGAACTCTGCTCCCCAAGATGTCCTCTTTGATAACTTCCTTCTTCTCAGTAAAAGCTTTGCTCACTCATCCTCTCAATGAGGTCCACCCTGACCACCTGATTTTGAAATTGCATGCCTCCCACCTACACCCCACAGTAATCTGATCTACTTTTCTATTTTTCCAGAGAATGTATCACCTTCTGACACACAGAACGTTTTCTTCCCACGTCTACTGTTTATCAGCTGGGTCCACCCCCCAATCCTCCACCATCGCGCCCCGGGCAAAAATCTTTTACTGACTCCTTGACATGCCTGGAACACAGCAGGCAATCAGTAAGAGCTGCTGAATGAATGAATGAATAAATGGTAAAGATCTGTCAAGCTAGCTTGCTATGCCTCCTGGCAGTGGCAGCAACACATAAAATGACTCCTGCTCTCAGAAAGAATTATCTAGAATTTACATTTCTAGCCACTGCTAAGAGGGCAAACAGGCAACTATTCACGGAATAAGGAACAAAGGTCTGTGGACACGGTGATATCAGGAGCAGTCGATTATCCTGAGGATGCACAAGTCCAGGTCATCCACACACATCAGGAATCTTAAGCATTCAAGCTAGAAATGAAACATGAAAGTAGGGTATGAATAATGCCTTGTTCAAATTTTTTCATTATATTTTCCTACATTTGAAAAAACAAAAAGTTACCTACTCCACTCAAGAAAGCTTAATATAATACAGAAAAGCAAAGCCTTCTTAAGAAAATAGTCTCTAATACCTTCAAGCCTTCTTGGCTCACTTAAAATATTTTAAAAACAGTACTGATCATGATCGGCTTCATTTGCTATCTCCGCGATGATGGACTTTTGGCAGCAGCTGCTTTCTAAGTTTCTGCCACGTATGAGCTTCACTGGCAAGTTTGCACAGGACATCACTGACCCTTTACCAAAAATGACTAATAATTTAAACCTAACAAAGAGCAGCAAGGGAAAGGCTGAGAAGTGCGATTTGACTTGCAGGGGTAGGGCCCCCTCCTGCACACCTTCTGCTCAGCACCCTGTCCCCGGCTGCACACCCACGTGTCCACATGTTCCCTGAACCATAGGGTCCACGTCCCCGTGGCCCTGGTGCATCTCAGGCAGCAGCTGTGGCTGCTGCCTACCCTCCAGGGGGATGGTCCAAGTTAAAAAAACCCAGCTAACCAGCTAAGAGATATAAAGCTCACCTCCATCCAACCAAAACCAGGGTGTCCCCGAAGCAGCAGCCTTCAGCTCACCCAACCCAGGATGAGGCTTCTCTACTTCAATGAGATACTGATCAGCTTACAAAGTACAACAGAATTAGTATCCTTTGACTCTGATGCTAGGTGACTAAGTAAAAGGCGAACAAACAAAAACCTCCTCCCTCATTAAATGTGTTTCTGGAAGCTACAACCGTGGGGGAAAAAACGGTTTTCCCTTTCCCAGATCCTCCTCAACACTAACTGGTTACTCAGGGGTTATCTACAAAACACAATGCACAGTCAGTAGAGTCATCATTTAAAACAGGCGGGGG
>NW_006774722.1:1189584-1199276 GCF_000442215.2 Lipotes vexillifer
CCCTGGTGGCACAGTGGTTAAGAATCCGCCTGCCAATGCAGGGGACATGGGTTGGAGCCCTGGTCCGAGAAGATCCCACATGCCGCGGAGCAACGAAGCCTGTGCACCACAACTACTGAGTCTGCGCTCTAGAGCCCTCGAGCCACAACTACTGAGCCTGCAAGCCACAACTACTGAAGCCCGCGCACCTAGAACCTGTGCTCTGCAACAAGAGAAGCCACCGCAATGAGAAGCCCGTGCACCGCAACGAAGAGTAGCCCCCACTCGCCGCAACTAGAGAAAGCCCGTGCGAAGAAACAAAGACCCAACACAGCCAAAAAAATACATAAATAAATAAATAAAACAGGCTGGGGCGCAAAATAAGTTGGATGAGGTTGCTCTGGTGAAAACACACAGGGGACCCTGAGCACGTGCCTGTGTGTCAGTGCTTTTCACAAGACACCAATCTGTCTTAAACCAGCCTAAGTATGAATTAACGCTTTCAGTATAATGTTAGGTGAACGTGCTTTACAGGTTCAAAGTACAATAGATACGATCTAATAAAAAGAGAGAAAGAAAAGAAATTTTCCAGGTCATTTTGCATCACAAAAAAGATCAGAAGATCTAGTACAAAAAACAGAAGGCGTGTTAACAGCAAACCCATCTCAAACATCCTCTCCCCACCCACCAGGGTTAATTTCAGGTGACAACAGTAAACCATAACTCAACATTCGACAGAGTACTGGCGGTTCAGAGATGACAAAGGCATGGTCCCCAGGCTCTAAAAGCTCCCAAGGGAACAAAGATCTTCCCACACATAACAACCCACAATGCCCCAGTGGCAAGAGCCATAGGGTACAGGTATAAACAAGACAGAGAGGAGACCAGCTCTGCTTGGAGGAGGAAGGAGGGGGTGGGAGATGCTTCCCTACAACAGCAGTGATATTTGAGCTGGGCCTTGAAGACTGAGTAGGAGTTTACCACACAGGAAGAGAGAGAGGATCTGGGAAAGGGAAAAAGAACATTCCAGAGGAAGGGAAGAACACAGCAGAGGAAAGTGCACTGGCTGTCTGCTGCCTTTGAGGGGTTCGGGAAGCCAGAGATTTCTCACTAAGCCACCAAGCCCTAGCTGAGCAGCCACCCCAGAACTGGTCTGAAGTGGAAAGGTGAGAAAAAATAAACACAATAAAACATGTCCAGTGAGATAACTTTATTGGTCCAGACATGAACAGAGGTAGAGACGGAGGCAGAATGTTAGAGCACGTCTATCCCGGCAAGCATTTTCATCAAGAATCCGTTCTCCAGGCATTCCCAATATTTATGATTCTCCATTCAACATGTCATCCTGTCACTATAACTCTGTGTGAGATACGCCACCCTGGGCCAGCCCAATTATCCATACGATCCAATATTCTGTCTCTGACACAGCACTAGGGGACGTTGGTTGGGAGAAAACATGACAGATGTGACCCCACTGTCTGTGTCCACTTCAGAATGTTAGAAGATTGGTTGATGGTGGCTGAGAAGTCTAGCCTTATTTGCAAAGTGTGTACTTAAAAAGAAAAGAGAGAGAGAGAAAACTGTATTAATGTAGAACTTATGTAATTGATAATTCTTAGTGCTTCTCATTAGCCACTCTTCAATGAACAATAACTAAGTCTCTGCAAGGCCTTATATGATTTGGGGGGAAACTAGAGGAAACCATCCATTAATGTATTATTTAAAGTGGCTTCATCCTTCTTGCTAACAGGCTTATAAATACTAATGCAGATTCTTAAATTGGGACTAGTTCTAAAAGCTACACCAGACAAACCCAACCCATGCGAAAGATAAAGAACGTTCTTGCGTCTTCACTGACTTTGGGGGGGGTGGGGAGCGGAAGGTGGAACTGACCCCTGCACACGGCAGGTCTTTGTTGACTTAACTAAATTTCAATGGCAAGCTGTGCAGGCAAACTTTCTCTGTATAAATGCCATTCTCTAACAAGACCCACACTGATTTATTAGCTCCTGTATGAGCGGATCCGTCCAGTGCATAATGTTTTGTATCGCAAATCTTTGAGGGCTACTGATGGTTATTACTAGCACTACGCAGCGGGCTGGCTGAAAAGACCAACCCAGCTCATGAGCAGCCGTCCTTTCTATACCATGCATACATGGAAATTCCTCTTTGATTTGTGGTTTTAATCACGGCTTCCAAAACCCGTCATTATTTATGACTCTGACTTTTACACTGACGGTCAACGGGAAACACTGACTCGGGTCACCTGATAGGCGAGCACTCTGCAGCTCCAAGCTGCTCGTGGGCTCCACTGTGATATTATACATCTCAATTTTCCTGCCAACCCACCCAGCTGGGGACAGAGCTGGAGGAGGTGTGGGTGAGGGGGCCAGACTCTACACAGTCTGATGAATGGAAGAGCGCTACTGAAAAATGCAGCGACTTCTCCACTCAGACTTGAGGCAGATTCGAAAAGGAAAAAAAGGTTGCAAAACAAAACCCACAGCCCCTGGGGTGAGTGTATGCGCGTAGGGGGCTCTATTTTCCTACTGTTCAAAATATTTGAGACAATCAAGCAATGCTGGCCAACATTACACCACTTTTCTAATGACTGCCTTGGCCAAACTGCCAGGAAGGTCGCCTTCCTTCTTCTGGAAAGAAGCAAACTCCTCCGCGGATGCACCGAGTTCCATGCCTGTCTTACACGGTCCAACCCCGCCATCACCCTCCCCTCCTGCTCTCTGCCACCTTCCCCTTTGCACGGACTCCTTCCCCCAATCCACGGTTATGCTCTCCCCTGTGCCTTGATCTTAAAAAGCAATGCTTATTTTTTTAACTGAAGTATGCCATTCACACAGAAAAGTACACAAAAAGTAAGTGTTCCACTTGACTAATTTTTTAACTGAACATGCCTGTGAAACCAGTCCTCAGCTCAAGAAAGACAATTTAACCGGCATCTCCAAAAGCCCCCCATGCTCCCTCCCACTTACTGCCTTACCCAAAGGGGACCACTCTCCTGCCTTCTACACCAGATCAGCTAGATTGCTGTGCTTGTTTCCATACTCTGTGTAAACAGAGTCATCCAATCTCTACCCTTTTGTGTCTGGCTTCTTTCACCAACCACTATGTTTGTGAAGTTCATCCATATGTGTGTGACGCTGTAGATAATTCACTCTTACAACTGCATAGTTTTCCATCGTGTGAACATAACCACCATTTATAATCCATTTTACTCACGATGGACATTTGGGTGGGTTCCAGTTTTCGACTATTAAGAATAGTGCAACTATGACCCTGGCTTTGTGAAAATATGTGTTCACGTTTTGTGGGCAAGTAACCAAGAGTGGAACGGTTGGGCCATCCAAATCCTTTTTCTTTTCTTTTAAGGTTGTCAGAGTAGATATAAATAATGCAAAGATGTTCTGGGCTCTCTTATCCAGGAAGAAAAGCAACCCCTCCAGCTGCTTCTTCTCAAAAGGGTCTGTTTTCCTGGCTACACTGGGAGCTGCCAAGAACAGTGACCACTCCCCAAAATGCCCAATGGCCAGCCAGTGTCTGGAATACAGTGGGTGCTCGATGCACGGACTACAGACAACATATCCTCAACTTCCCGATGCCACTCATTCTGGCCCGGCTTCTGGCCCCTGGCTGCACTGGAAAAGTTCTCACTGAGGTCACTCACCCATTGCCCTCCTTGGCCTGACCCAACTCAACCGGCACCTCCCATCTGTGCCATCTCTACGTGCACCTTCCCTCTAGGTGGGAGCAGCTCTGGGATGGAGCCCAGGGTTCTTCATCCCTCTATCCCCAGTGCCTCCCCACAGGCTGGTGCCTGGGAGGAGCTGGAGAAACATCTGTTACATGGATGAATGACTTTCCAAACAGGGAAAGCAACCACTTGCCCTCATCTCTTATTTTTTTCCTCATTAGGCTAAGTGGTGTTTTGAAGCTCAAAACCACTTTCTCCTTCATTAGCTAGGTTTTGTTGCAAAATTTCTGCTTAAAAAAAAATCTTCATTTGTGAGGTAGAAAGCCATATAAAACTCTCTTTTTAAACAGAGACAATTTCAGGGAATCTCTAATGTTCATCTGTTTGTCTCATAGGAAATGGAAAATACAGAACAACAAAAGTAAAATGCATTACAGTTATCAGCCGGGAAGCACAGTTGACTCGGCCCACACCATGCTGACTCTTTTGTTCCTTGCTCACCCCCATCCTGTTGGGAGGAGACAGGTACATGCTTTTAATCCCCAACACACCAACAGGAAAAAGGAGACGTGAAGGCTGAACAACTTGTCAAGGGCTCCTCAACAAAGCATGGTCTGTGCCGGCAAAAGTCAGCTCTTCAAACTGAGCCCAGTGGGAAAGGCAGCCTTTCAGGTTGGCTCAGCTAATCAACAAGACTTCTGGGTGCGGACAGAATGAAATCAAGTTTCAGAGAAAGACAAATATATGATACCACTTACCTGTGGAATCTAAAAAAATGATACAAATGAACTTATTTACATTACAGACTCACTCACAGGCATAAAAAACAAACTTATGGTTACACCAAAGTGGAAAGGGGGGAGAGAGAAATTAGGAGCTTGGGATTAACATATATACACTACTAAATATAAAAGAGATAACCAACCAACAAGGACCTACTGTAGAGCACAGGGAACTATACTCGATATCTTGTAATAACCTATAATGGAAAAAGAATCTGAAAAAGGAATATATATATAATAAATATATAATAAAAAGAATATAAATATATGTATATACAACTGAATCAGTTTGCTGTACACCTGAGCCTAACACGACATTGTAAATCAACTACACTTCAATTAAAAAAAAAAAAAATCCCCCCCCCGCAAGAAAAGGAAAAAAAATGAAATCAAGTTTGATTTAGAACCAAGGGCCAAATCCAGCCCTGTGTTTGTAAATAAAGTTTTATTAGCAAACAGCCATGTTCATTCATTTATGTATATCTGTGAGTGCTACCAGGCTACAGGGGCAGACTTGAGTGGTTATAGCAGGCCTTCTGGCCAGCAAAGTCTAAAATGTTTACTATCTGATCCTTTACAGAAAAAAAAATTTGCCCATCTCTGACTTGGAGAATAGTCTGATGTCTGGATTTTGTTCTATTTCCCAACTATTAGCACATTTAAGTTCCTGTTCAAACTATTTCACTCAACAGGGGGGTCTTTACTTTAAAAAAAAAAATTGACAATCTTTGATTTGAGTTTATATAATAGTTCAGAGAGAAGGTTCAATGGTTTGGTTTGGGGCTAAAATTAATCCATTTTCTCTGCTTGGCTGTGGTCCTCAAGCAGAACATTTTTACAGACCTGGACTAAGGTGGGCAGGTGAAATGGAATGCATTCTGCTCTGGAGGATGTCTTTTATTCAAGCTTGAACATACACCACTCCTTCTAGCATTAAGATTCAAAGAGTCTACCTGTATCCCTCTGATTTAGCTAATCCCGTTTTCAACAAAGGTCCAGATATTATTTGTTGGCACCTAGATTTTCTCATCAACGGAAGTACACCTTCTTCCAACTTCTTTCATAGATACCTCAAAAACTAAACATTTGAAAAGAAATACACAGTCCCCCAAATACTGATAGATTCTCCAAGTCTGTCTTTTGAAGCTAAACGCATCTTACGATAACATGGCAGCTGACTTCAGAAGTGAAATCCAGCTTTAAACTCTTCATGTACATGTCTGATCACATATGAAACTTTCAGCTCATTTTTTAAAACTTTCTGTTAAGGAAATTTTCAAACACATGCAAAAACAGAATAGTATAATAAACCCCACACCCCTAGCAACCAGTTTCAACAAGTATAAACATTCTGCCAATTTTTCCCACTCATCCTTCTTTCCAACTTTTTGATGACTTATTGTTTGTTGCAGCATTTTCAAAGCAGACCTCACACATTAAATCAGTTCATCCATAAATGCTTATTTGTTTCTGTTAGATAAGGTCCTTCTCCTTTGAATAAAACTGTGACACCACTATCGCATCTGACAAAATTAATAATGATTCTTAATATAACCTAATACCCAGCCCAAGTTTAATTTTCCCCAGCTGTCTCAATAATGTCTTTTTATAGCTGATTTGTTCAACTAAGGATCCAAATATGACCACATATTGTATTTTGTTGATAGGTCTCTTAGGTCTCTTTATATCTGCAACAGATTCCCCTCACTTTTTTTTCACCGACCACTGGCACACACTTAAATTCCAATTGGCCAAGCAAACCTTACCAGGAGTAATACCTCTTCAAGCCTCCACCTGCTTTAAGCAACCCAGACGGTCACTTTAAGCCCCTGAGGCACAGACGCATCCAGCTCCACCTTCTACGTGCAATCCACCACCAGGACCACTGTGCCAGACCATCCCACATACTTTCTGCTCTCAAGAGAAGGAATTTAGATTGCTTCAGCAAGCTAATTCACTAAAATTAAATCTTTTCTGTGCTGCAATGACCTGAAGACTCTGAATGATTTTAAAAGACAAGGCAGCCTTTCATTATGGCTTCGTTTTGAAGTTAGCCAATTTAATCAAGAAATCACAAAGTAAATCGGACAAGACTCGTCATCCAGTAATGACATTAATTGAACACCTAGATTATGGAGGACACTGGGTGATAAAAAAGGACGACCTATGTTCCTGCCCAAAGTGACTTAGAGCCTAAATGGAGCGGTTATCCCATCGTTTAGACAAAAAATGCCCAAAAAGGACAACAGATGGAGAACCACCGCAACCAACATCCATGCTCCTGCCATTAGCTTAAGAATATTTGTGAGGTCAATCTGTGTGATGGAATAAAAAAAGCAAGAATCAGAGGAACAGAGTTGGAATGCTAGTTCTATCATTTATGACCTGTGCCATACTGGATAAGTTAGTTAACCTCTCTGATTCTCAGTTTCATCATTTGTAAAACAGGAATAATCCCACCTACTTCATAGAGTAGCAGCCCTTAACACCGAATCAGAAAATCATATACGAGTGCCTAGCAATAAAGATGATGGTTAAAATAATAACAGTAATAAAATCATTGAATATAATACTCTATGTCAGGCACTGGGCTAAAATGTTTTATGTGTATTGTTTCATCTAATCCTCATATCAGTCCTATGAAGCATCTCCAATTCTTATGTCATTTTCCAGATGAAGAACATGAACAGAGTGAGTGATCTGCTCCCACTGTCTCAGCTCAAGGCAGGAAGTGGGTTACAGGACCTCAGGGTTCTTGCTATCAATCACAGCATGATAATGCCTCCCAAATACCACCCCAGTAAAGTGCAAAGGTGGGAGCCAGGGCTGCAAAAATTACTGGGGGGACAGGCCCTCCTATTATGGCTATTAATCTAACCAATTATATTGTATTTTCATAGGAACAGCACCCTGAAGCCCCCACCCCTGCTCAAAAAAAGAAGCCCCAGGAGGCTCCCAGAGTTGCCCTACCCATGGCATGGGTGTGTTCAGAGCCACAATGCTGGTTTTCTTCTTTATTGAGACGAGTCTTCAGCAGTCTGCTAAAGAGTATTTATGGCATTCTTTATCACAAGTCTCAAACACCCAATATTTGCACAAACAGGGCCAAAGGAAAATCAGAATTATTTTTTCCTATATAATCTCTTCCTTTTTGAACACATATACAAAAAAGACAAAAGGAAGCTAGCTGCCAGAAAAGAGGTCCAAATGCCTGCTGTCACCACGCTGTGAGAAGCCCAAGCTAGCCAAGTGGACGAAGCTCCTGGAAGAGAACTGAGGCCCTGACCTGCAGTCCCAGCAGATTTCCTGGCCAAGAGCCACGTGAGGAAAGCCATTTTGGACCTTCTTGTCTTCCCAGAGTTCACAGAGAACACATGAGGCTTCTGTATCACCCAGTCAATGCACAGAATTGTTAGAAATAACAAAATGCTGTTGATTTAAGCCACTGAGTTTTGGGGTGGTTTGTTAGATAACTGATATAGCCAGAAATCAGCTTTTCCAGCCAGGCCAAATATCGAACCTATGAATGAGAGGTGCCTTAACAGCAGCTTACTGTTGTTTATCAAGAGAAAGGCTACATTCCTTCCATTCAAAGATGCCCGCTGGCCGAAACATTCAGCTCTGTAAACCTGGGGCCAACACTGTACTTTGCCCCACAGTGTTAAATAATTATGAATAATGATCACAACAATAATAATGGCAGATAATATTTACCCAGCGTGTCCTATGTACAAGGCTTCACGCTAAATCTTTTATTATTTAAACTGCGCGGAAGCCTTTTGAGGTGGACTTCTATTATGCCCATTCTACAGATGAGGCAATGAGGCTCCAAGTGGTACAGTGACTTGGCCAGGATCACACAGCCAGTAAACAGTGGCTCAGGACTTCACCCTCTGGCCATCTGACTTCGGGACCCATGCTCCTAAACATTGGCCCCTTCAAGTGTCATTCTACTTTAATAAAGTTGCCTCCTTCTAAAAGAAATAATGTGCATAAAGGGTTTAAACTGCGCCGGACCTATGGTGTTTTCTGTAAACACCAGTTCTTGTTAGTAGGAAACTTGTAGATGGGGAAGGGAAGCGCACAGTAAGCCCCCATTAATGTTGGCTATTGTGATGGTTTGTACAGGCCTCCTTCAAGAGCAGGCAACCCGGCGTTTGGTAATTATCTGTTTACAAGTCGGCTCTCTCCCTGGACTGTGAGCTCCCTGAGAGTCATCACCGTTTCGGGTTCGAGTTTGTAGGTCCCGGGCTCCGCGCATGGCCGGCCCAGAACCAGCAGGTGCTCAAGAAATGTTTGTTGAATGGAAAGGAAATGCTTCAGTCACCACAAATGCGAACTTGCATTTCCAGGAACACCTTCCCCAGCCATCAGTCCTTAACGTGATTCTAAAGGAAAGAGCAAGAAGGGACAGGTGAAGGATACCCACCCAAGGGGCTCCTAGGGATGAGAAAGGAGCTGGGCTTGTGGCCAGGACACTGGAGAAGTCTGTGCGAGTCTGTGGCCGGCCACACGGGGAGCCGGACTTCCCAAACTCCCCAGCACTCTTAAAAGTCCCAGGGAAAACAGTGGAGACCCTGGGTGGAAGCCCCCGACCCCCAAGGTGGCCACGCCTCCTCCCTCCCGGAATCACTAGGAGGAGGGCCTAGCCCTCCCGCCCTTCCCGGGCCGCCGCAGGAGGAGGAGGAGGAGGAAGAGAAAGAAAGTGACAGGAAGTCAGAAGTTTCCCAGCAACAAAAATCCTCACCATCCTCGGCCGCCCCGCCCAGTGAAGAGGGACCACCGCAAGTGATTAAGGCAGTTGGGGGTCCCGCTATTCTGGGCCCAACACGGAGAGCCCAGCCCGTAGGTCCCACCCCCGCCTATCGTGCACCCCGAACTCTATGAGAGGTTCCCAGGGAGGGACGGGACGCCCGAACTGTTACTTACAATCGTCTAAGTCATCCTGCAAGTCCACAAAGTACAGAGGGATCCCTGAAAACCAAGAGACACATAAGGAGTTACAAGGAGGCTACGGCAGGCGGCCTCAGGGGCGGGCGGGGGCGGTCCCCGGGCCTCAAGGGGTGGTCCCGGCTTGGGGGGAGGGGGCGCCCCGGGAGTCCAGCCCCACTCACCCGCCATCTTGGAATGGGCCTGGAGGCGGGGCCGGCGCGCGAGGGGCGTGGCCAGAGGGAGATAGGCGGGGGTATCTGGCTTCGGATCCCGCCCCTCGTCGGCGGCCC
>NW_006774722.1:1199749-1209772 GCF_000442215.2 Lipotes vexillifer
CGAAGGTTTTGCTGGCGGGAGGGACCTTCCCCTTCGTCCCTCCCTGGAGCCCAGGGTCTCTTCCCGCCACCCAAAGGGTGAAGAGCCCTCCCTGCCTCTCCATTGCATCTGGGTTAAGAGCAGCTCTTAAATAGCTTCCCCAGGTCCTAGTTAGGAGTTGGCCAAGTCTTGCAAAGTACAGCCAGTAACAGGTCTTTAGGTTTTACGAGCAGCAGTAGAGTCTCCTTTGCCATCTGCTTGGTGTTTTTGAACTTGTGGGATACCTCTGACCCTTCTCACAGAGTTACTTTCCTTGGGGCGGGCGGGGGCACATTCAAATCAGGAAGCCCCAAAGACTAGTGTGAAGCTTCAGCTTCCTGACTTGTCAAGGCAACTTTGCTATTTCAGAACATACTTTCTGAAATTGATGCTCTGTTGCCTGAGTTGCTGCTTTAAAGACTGAAAAAGATTTCAATAACTAGTCTTCCCCCTTCCTAGATAGGGTGGGGCTGGGATTTATCAGGGATTACTCAGTAGTTCAAGAGTTCATAGTTCACTTAGACTTATTATAAAGCAAGTGAGTTTGTCACTTTGCACAGTAAGCAGAAACTTTGGATCTTTCAGAAGATCCTGTCTCTTAAAAACTTGGAACCCCTCTCCTACAATACATTTTGAAATCTCCTAGTTACTCCACTGAATTTTTATGAAAACCTTTTTGTGTTTCTTAACTTCTGAAATTTACCTATATCTGGAATGATTTTCCCAAAATTCCTGAACTTCGGGCACAAGGTAGTTTTTGGTGTATGCAAGCATGTAAAACTTTCTTCTTCACCTCTCATTCTCTTTCAGGATACAGGTGTAGGTAAATCAAGTATTGTGTGGCGGTTCGTGGAAGACAGTTTTGATCCGAACATCAACCCAACAATAGGGTAAGAGATCAAGTTTATTGAATGTGCATCTAAAGGTGTGTTGAAAAGTCCATTCAAATAAAGGCTGTGTTACAGGGGTTAGGCATCCCCATTTTAAACTCTAGTGCATTTGGAGACAGTGGTTCCCATCATGTCTAGAAGAACTTGAAATGGTGGAGTGAGGATTGATGTGTTTTAGGAAAATTGTCTTTTGATTTGTGAGGAATGAAAACCTCAAAATGAAAGTATGAATTAAAGTTTTACTTGTTAGAATATACATCGAGCCTTCGATCTATGAATAGTAACAGCAATTACACCTTGAAATAAGGCAGAAGAAAACAGGCCCTAATACTTTTATTTCCCCCGGCATGTCACCTAAAAGATATTTTAGGTGACTTCAGTTCTTCGTAAAAAATAGTTTGGGGTCCAAACCCTTCTCACACGTTCCAGCACTGCTACTACACGTTCCAATAGCAGTAAAGAATTAACAAATTAATGTCAAAATGGAAGTTTTTTCCGGGTATCTGGGTCTTAGAATAAGTGAAATTGACTGGCTGTCGGTTTTCGACTCTGGGAAAACTTTTCAGGCCGGTTAAATATCATAATATTAATACTTTCTCTGTGAGAAGTTGTGTTTCGTGGGTGTGAATACTTTGTTAGGCTTGTAAGACTAGATAGCTACTATGCAAAGCCTCATTCGAGGGGTATCTTCCATTTAAAGAAAAATTCTGTTCTGCCTAATCGGGAAGTACTTTACAGCATACACATACACACTTGAAGGCACCAAGATGAAACAGCCACTAATTCTCTGAAATTAAAATGCCTTTCAGTATCCTTCAAGAAAGAACTGGGTACGTCTACATGTTTGAAGTGTGAACTCATCCTCCTCTGGGCCTGCCTGTCACTACCCGCATGGGAAAGTGAAGGGACAGGAAGTGATAGCAGGTTGTGCTAGTGACTCAGTGAGTGACACACCTCACACTAGGCAGCACTAAAAACCAAAACGCCAGCTTGGTTAGAAGTGCTGTCTCACCAGAGGAGAGGGAAGGCGGAGGGTCTTCCTCAGGCCTGCGGCCCTGTCCTGGGAGGCCAGCCCTCGCAGCCCCACCGGCGCCGGGGTTCTTCACCTCCCCGAGCCCCGCTCTCTTCACCAAGCGGTCCAGGCGCACGTGTCACAGGGAAGAGGATCCGAGGCTTCCCCCTCGTCCCTTCCACAGTCCTCGTTCCTCTGTCCTCAGCAGGTGTCCTCCTCCTTCAGAACCAGCCCCACACACACCTGAGCTCTGGAGCCCTGCCTTCTCCCCTGTCAGAGCCTGCAGACAGGCTCCCCAAAGACAGGGCCGTCCCGCAAGCCTGCTGGCCAAACGGGGGGCTCCGGAAAGAGGACTTCCTGCTTCCTCAGCTGCTGCTTCTCAGCCCCCTGCTGTCTCCATCCCACCCCACCGTTCCACTGAAACCACCTCCCCTCAGTACCTGTTTCCATCTCATTGCCAAAGCAACGGCTTTTTTCTTTCTTTCTTCATTCACTGAGTGCCTGCTGTATGCCGGATGTTAGACTGGGGGCTGGTGATTTAGACCAGGGCTCAGCAAACCGTGGCCGTTTGGCCCACCTCTTGATTTTGTAGATCAAGTGATACCGTGACACATCACAGCCGTTCATTTATATGTTGTCTGCACTGCTTTCGGGCTATGATGGCAGAGTTGAATAGTTGTGACCAAGACCCTGTGGCCTGCAAAGCTGAAAGTATTTACTATTTGTACCTTTTCAGAAAAAGTCTGCCAGCCCCTCCTGCCCTCATGAACCTCTCCTAGAAGGAGAGAGACATATTCTGTAACTAAAGTACAGGAAGTGATTTCTTCGACCATTTTCTGTGCTCCAGAGGAGGAATGTGGAGCACCTGTGAGAGCCTGTAGCCGGGGCCTCACCCAGGCCCAAGGGCATGACTGCTTCCTGAGGGGAGCAGTGAGGGTGTGAGGCGCTTGGAAGCCCTGACATTTCAATATTGAAAGATGAGTGGACTGTATTTCGAAAAACAGTTTTTGAAGAGTGGAAGGTAACGATTGGTGGTGTTGAGGGCAGTGAGTAGCACGGGGGACAGCAGGAGCTGTGAGGGTCGGGGACAGGGCACATTGGATGGGTGGCCCAGAGGCTGGGCAGGAAGCAGGGCCAGGCCCCAGACGTTCCTACTCTCCCTGGGTCCGTGACCATCCCTCTCAGTCTTCTCCCCCGCCCCGCCCCACCCCCTGCTGAGTTCATACGTGTTTGGTCTTCCCCACAGTGCGTCCTCCATAGAGTGACTTTCCCAAACACTAAGGGGCTCTGCGTATTTGTGACTGAGCTCATAAACTCCCCATGAGAGGCTCGGCCCTCTGCTCCTCTTTCCGTGGACCTTGTGGAAGAGAAAAGGACCAACGTGTCCTCAGGTACCCAAGCCAGCAACCTGGGCATCCTTCTCAGATCCCCCTCCTAATGTCGCCTCCCCTCCCTGAAGCCAGCATGAGTCACCAGCTCCTGTCCAGGGCTCCTCCTGAATATCCTTCCATACCTGTTCTTTGTTGACTTCGAGACCTTCATCTTCCCTCGTGGTGGTTCCGACATGGACTCAGCCACCTGCCAGCTAGTTAACCCTGAATCCGTTTCCCCATCAGCAAAATCATAGTAATACTGGCACCAATTCCATATTGTTAGGGGAATTCCATGAGATACTGTATTTAAAATGTTTAGCTAAATGCCAGGGACACTGGGGCTCAATACATGATAGCATTGTTGTTTTTAAAAATATTTACATATTTTTAAAATCTTGAAAAAATTTTTTAGCAAAGTAATGTGCATGTGGTTTTTTTCTGTATCAGTAAGGCTTATAAGTTAACAGTCCCCTGGTCCACTCTGACTCATTCCCTAGAGGCAACTACTGTTGTGATGTTGTTTAGCTGCTTTTTTCTGATCTTTCCTCCAGATTTTTTCGTAACATGCATATACTGCTAATTCTTGATCCCTTCTCTCTTCTCCCCCACCCCATCACCAAATTTTAGGCATTATCTACTGATTGTTTTCTTGAGAGATGGGCATTAGTCATTCTACTTCTCCCACCTCCCTCTGCTCATTTGCCCTCCCCCCATCTTTTCAGTAAAGCGCTACCACTGAGCATCAGTGTAGCGTTTAGAATGCAGGCTCTCAAGCCAGGCTAGCTGCCTTCGCATTCCAGGTCTAACACGTAGTCGCTGTGTGTCCTTGAGCAAATTATTTAACCTCTTTGTGACTAAACTTGCACATTTGGGAGAATAAGTTGCATCTCATTACAGAGTGTTGTGAAAGTTGAGTTAAACACATAAAAATGAGTTAGAATGGTCCTTGGCATATGGTAAGCATTTGTTATTTCTTAGCAACTGTTATTTTTTTAATAAGCCTCTAACACTATAGTTTTTTTTTAGACTTTATTTAAATGGAATTAGACCAGTAGGTATTGTTTTGTATCTGCTTATTTTATTCAAACCTTGTGAGATTCATCTGTGTCATTTCATGTAATAATAGTTTATTCTTTTTCATCTCTGTATGGTAAGTAACTCATTGGATAAATATACCACAGTTTATTCTGTTGTTGGAGATTGTGGTTGTTTCTAGTCTGAGGCTATTACAAACAATTTTGCTATGAACATTTTCGTACGTGTCTTTTGTGCCCATATGTATGGAATTTCTTTGGCAATTGGCAGTGGAATTCCTGGGTCAGAAGGAATATGTATCTTAACTCTAGTAGCTACCTTGTAAAGTATTGCGCCAATTCCTACCAGCAGTGTTTGGGAGTTCCGGTTGCTCCATAACAGCTGCAACATTTGGTATTATCAGTCTCAAATTTTAGCTGTGTTGGAGGGTGGGCAGTAGTACCTCATTCTGGTTTTAATTTCTGTTTCCCATATGACTAAAGCTATTGAACACATTTTCATATGTTTATTGGTCATTTGGATATGTTGCCTGTTTGAGAATCTTGTTCATTTTTCTGTTGGGTCATCAGTCATATCCTTATTGATTTGTAGGTGTTGTGTACGTATTCCGGATACTAGTCATTCGTTGGTTCTGAGCATTGCAGATGTTTTCTCGCACTCTGTGACTAAGGTTTTTCACTCTCTGAAAGGATCTTTTAATGAAGAGTTGTTACTTTTAATATATCCATTTGATCAATCTTTCTCTTTATGGTTCGTGCTTTTTATGTCCTTTTAATAAACTTTGATTGACCAAGGTCATGAAAATACTCTCCTGTTATCCTATAGAAATTTTGTTTCACTTTTCAGATTTAGATTTAAATTTTACCTGGAATTAATTTCTGGATGAGATGTAAAATAAACGTTAAGTTTTGGGGCGTTTTGGCTTTTTTTTTTTTAATTCCAACAGGGTTATCCAGTAATCCTCATCCCTTTTTTGTTCTTTTAGACCATCCGTAATTCAGTGTTGTATGCTGAGCCGTGATTGTCATAAATTGAGCATCTGTATTTATAGTGCACTTTTTATGGATTTTTTTTTTTTTTTTTTTTTTTTTTTTTGGTTTCTATTTCTGAACTTCTCTGCAGTTCTAATTTTCAACCTTATTCTACGAATTGTTCGGAGCACAGGCTCCGGACACGCAGGCTCAGTGGCCATGGCTCACGGGCCCAGCCACTCCGCGACATGTGGGATCTTCCCGGACCAGGGCACGAATCCCTGTCCCCTGCATCAGCCGGCGGACTCTCAACCACTGCGCCACCAGGGAAGCCCCTGGATTTTTTATTATATCCCATTGATCTGTGTTTTTAATTGACTTTACTGAAGTATAGTTTACATGCAATAAAATGCACCCATTTTTAGTGAACATGTTGATGAATTCTGACAGATTCATACATCTGTGAGATCACCACTGCAGTCAAGATGTAGAACACTTTCATCACTCCAAACTGTTCCTTTTTGTCCCATCCTGTATTCATCCCCACCCCTACCACTGGCTCCAGGCAACCACTGATAAGCTTTCTGTCACTATAGATTATATGGAATTTTTAAATTTCAATTGTTTGTTACTAATATATAGACATAAAATTGATTTTTACATATGGACCTTGTGTTGTGTGACTTGGCTAAATTCAGTTAGTTCAGGCATCTTTTTAATAGATTCCTTGGGATTTTCTTAGGTGCACAATCATGCCATCTGTAATAGGCAATTTTATTTCTTTCTTTCCAACCTGTATGCCTTTTATTTCTCTTACCTGCCTTAGCCCATGAGCCAGGACCTCCAGTACTGTGAGAAGTGGTAAGAACAGACATCCTTTCCTTATTCCTAATCTTGGTGGGGGAAGCATTCGGTCTTTTCCATTAAGTTAGACATCTAGGCTCTAGGTTTTTTTTATAGGTGCCCACTATCATGTTGAGAATGTTATCGTCTATCCCTAAATCGGTGAGATTTTTTTTTTTATCAAGAATTGTGTCGAATTTTGCCAGGTGGTTTTTTTCATCTTTTGAACTGTTCTTATGCTTTTTCTTTTTCAGTCTTAAAACAGTGAATTACAACAATTGATACTAAGATATTAAGCCAACATTGCATTCCTCGGATACATTTCACTTGGTTAATATGAATTTTTTAATACATTACTGAATTTGATTTACTAAAATTTTGCTAAGCATTTTTGCCTCCATGTTCATGATGGATATTGATCTGTAGTTTTGTGTAATATGTTTCTCTAGTTTTGGTATCACGGCCTCATAAAATTAAGTTGGAAAGTGTTTTTTCCTCTTCTACTTTTTTGGAAGAGTTCATGTAGAATTGGTATTTCTTCCTTAAAAGTTTGGTATAATTCATAAATTATATCCATTTGATCAATGGATGAAGCCATCTGAGCAAGGAGTTTTCTTTGTCAGAAAAATTTAGCTACCAATTCAGCTTCTTTAATAGATATGGGCCTATTCATTTCTTCCTGAGTAAGCTTTCGTAGTTTGTGTCTTCAAAGAATTTGTCCATTGTATCTGTTTTTTAATTTATTGGCATGAAGTTGTTCATAATATTCCTATGTTATCTTTTTAATGTCATTAGGATCTGTCCAGCTATAAGTTTAGCGATTTTAATGGTCTTCTCAAAGAATCAGTTTATTTCATTAATATTTCACTCTTTTCCTTGTCATTGATTTTTGCTTTTATCTTCATTTTTTCCTTCCTTTGCTTATTTTGGCCTGACTTCTTCCTTTTTAGTTTTTTAAGGTGGAAGTTTATAATATTGATTTTTTTAAGGCTTTTTTTTATATATGCAATTTATACAATTAGAACTATAAATTTCCCTGTAAGTACTGGTTTGAGTGAATCCCACAGACTTTGATATGTTGTGTTTTCATTTTCATTTAGTTCAAAGTATTTCTTTCCCTTGTGACTTGTTTGACCTGTTAGTTGTTGGAAGTATGTTTTCTAACTTACAGTTATTTGGGAATTTTTCCAGATATTTTAAATTAGTACTGAATTGTAGTTTAAATCCGTTGTAGTCAGAGAACATACTCAGTATTATTTCAAACCTTTTACATTTGACATTTGTTTTATGGCCTAGAATGTGGCCTTCATGAATGTTCCATGTGTACCAGAAAAGAATGTATTCTGCTACTGTTGTGTGGTGTGTTCTGTAAATGTTTAATTATCAGCTTGGCTAACAGCACTGTTCCTCTCCTTTGTATCCTTACTGATTTTTTTTTCCCCCTTATTTGAAGTGAAAGGAGTGTCTGAAATCCAACCCTAATTGAAGATTTGTCTAGTTCTGTTTTTAGTTTGATCAGTTTTTGTTGATGTTTTGAAGCTCTTATTATTGAGTGTACCTACATGTAGCATTGTTATTTTTCTTGATCACTTGACCCCTTCACTATCATGAAATGTGCCTCTTTTTCCCTGGTAACAGTCCTGATTCTGAATTCTACTTGGTCTCATATGAATACAGGCTCTTCAGCTCTCTGTTGGTTACTGTTTGCATATCTTTTCCCATCACATCTACATTTAACCTATATATATTTAAAGTGAGTTTCGGGCTTCCCTGGTGGCGCAGTGGTTGAGAGTCCGCCTGCCAGTGCAGGGTACGCGGGTTCGTGCCCCGGTCCCGGAGGATCCCACGTGCCGCGGAGCAGCTGGGCCCATGGGCCATGGCCACTGAGCCTGCGCGTCCGGAGCCTGTGCTCTGCAGCGGGAGAGGCCACGGCAGTGAGAGGCCCGTGTACCGCAAAAAATAAAACAAAGTGAGTTTCTTGCAGACAGCATTATGGGTCCTGCCTTTTATTTGGAGTGTTTACACTTGTGCTGTCTAATACAGTAGCTGCATGTGGCTATCTGAACTTAAGTTAAAATTTAAAATTCAGTTCCTCAGTCACACTAGCTACCTTTCAAGTTCTCATTGTAGAAGGCTCTGTTGTATAGTACTGGTTTAGACCATTTTTATTTTTTGTAACTATCAATATGGTTTGGCTTAAATCTACCATCTTGCTGTATTTTTCTACTGCCCATGTTAATGGTTCCATTTTGTCTCCACTAGTGGCTTGTTAGCTGTACGTCTTCTATTACTTTAAGTGGTTGTGCTAGGATTTACAATATACTTCTTCAATTTGTCAGCCTACCTTCAAATAATATACGGTTTCACGTATAGTATAAGAACCTCCTTACAAGAGTATACTTTCATTTCCCCTCGCTCATCCTTTGTGTTATTATTGTCATATATTTTATTTCTGCATCTTATAAAGTCCACAATACACTTATTTTTTGCCTTAGCCAGTGATCTTTTAAAGAGACTGTTAGTCTTTTTTCTGGGTCCTTGTGCCAGTGTCACAGTTTCTTAAATCCAGTATCTTTGTAGTAAGTCTTAATGTTCAGTAGTATGAGTAGTTCTATTTTATTCTTCAGTAATTTCTTGGCTGTTCTTGGCCTGTTACATTTCCATGTAAACATTAGTGTTATCTGTTTTCACACACACCAACACACTAATCCCCACTGTGTTTTTGATTGACATTCCATTGAATTTATAGATTAGTTTGGAGAGAAATGACATCTGTATGATACTGCATCTTCAATACATGCACATAGATTATTCTTCCATTTGTTAGGCTTCTTTATTTTTTCTGAGCATTTTTTTCTGCTTTTCTGTGTAGTGGACTTGCACATCTTTTGTTAGATTTAATCCAAGGGGTTTGATGTTTCAGTGCAGTTTTCTGCTGTCAATATGCTAAATGGTATTGCTTTGAAATAGCTTTATTTCTAAAACTTAAACTTTTTGTATCTTTTATTGAGTTGAGTATGGATCTACAGTACAGTGTTGAATAGAAATGCTCATACTGGGTATTCTTATCTTATTTTAATCTTAGCAGGAAAGCTTTCTCTATCATACCATTAAATATGTTTGCTGTAAGGTTTTTGTACATACACCTTATCACATTACAGAGTGTCCTTCTTTTTATCATATGCTGGAGTTTTGTTTGTTTTTTTTTTTAACATGAATAAGTGTGGAATTTACCAAAATATTTTTCTACATTTATTGGCTTGATCCTGTAATTATTCTTTTCTGATGTTAATGTGGTAAATAACATTGTTGAATTTTCATGGAGTAAATCCACTTAGATTCTGATATATTTTTCTTTTTACATATCACTGGCTTTAGTTTACTGTGTTTTTTTTAGGACCTTTGAGTAAGATTGTCATGTAATATTACTTTCTATAATGTACATGTCAGATTTGGTATGAAGGTTTTGCTTCCCTTATAAAGCTAGTTGAGAAGCTCTTCTGTGGAAGAGTTTGTATAAAATTGCTCTTATTTCTTTAAATGATTAGTAAAATGCATGTGGCCTTCAAGTTGTCTTTGTATAATATAGTTTAATGAGTCAATTTCTTTCTTTTTTTAAAAATAATTTTTATTTTATTTTTTTACTTGGTTGCACCAGGTCTCAGTTGCGGCTCGCTGGCTCCTTAGTTGTGGCATGTGTGCTCCTTAGTTGTGGCCAGTGAGCTCCTTAGTTGCAGCCAGTGGGCTCCTTAGTTGCAGCTTGCCAAATCCTTAGTTGCGGCACATGGACTCCTCAGTTGTGGCAGGCGGGCTCCTTAGTTGCAGCTCACCAGCTCCTTAGTTGTGGCATGCGAACTCTTAGTTGCGGCGTGCAAACTCTT
>NW_006774722.1:1209964-1231390 GCF_000442215.2 Lipotes vexillifer
GAACTCTTAGTTGCGGCATGCGAACTCTTAGTTGCAGCATGCATGTAGGGTGTAGTTCCCTGACCAGGGATCGAACCCAGGCCCCCTGCATTGGGAACGTGGAGTCCTTAACCACTGTGCCACCAGGGAAGTCCCTCAGTTTCTTTCACAGTTGTAAGATTATTCATTTTCAGATTTTCTATTTCTTCTTGTATTGATTTTGATAGATTGTGGTTTGTTTGGGGTTTTTTTTAAGGATTTTCACTATTTTCATATACTTTTCCCAATTTATTGGCATAAAGATATTAAGACTTTATACTTTTTACATTTTACATATAGCTGTTTTACATTTCTGATACTAGTTTTGCCTTTGGTCAACTCTGCAGTATTTCTCTTTTTTCATTAATTCCTGCTCCTATCTTTATAGTTTCTGTTCTGTTCAGTGTGCAGTTCTTTTTCTAACTTCTTGAAAGAGATGATTATATAACTGATTTTCAGTCCTTATTTTCACTTGTATTCCTTATGTTTTAATACCTTAGCCATGGCTTTTGCTAAATCCAAGTTTTTGTATATCATCATTTCATTGTCATTCATTTCAAAATATTTTCTGATTTTTATTATGATTTCACCTTTGATCCAAGTGTCATTTAGATATGTGTTTGTTGATTTCCAAATATAGGGAAATTTTCTAGTTAACTTTTTTTAGTGATTACTGGCATAATTGTATTGAGGTCAGAGAACACATTTAAATCCTTTCATTTCTGATGCAATTTGCAATTTACCCAGTATATGTTGATTTTGGTAAATGTTTCATATGTGTTTGAAAAGATTGTATACTTTGCAACTGTTATTTGCCATGTTCTGTGAGTGGAATTTGGTCAGGTTTATTAATCATGTTCATTTCTTCTGGTTTTTTGGTCTACCCAAATCCATCAGTTACTAAGAGACTTAGTGGGTTAAAAATCTCCCACTATGCTTGTGTATTTGTCTGATTATCCTTTTTGTTCTGTCAGTTTCACTTTATCTGTTTTGCAGCTACAGTAAATACTTACAAATCTGGAATTTTGTATCTTACTGATAATACAGACCTTCTAACATTCTGAAATGTACTCTTTAGCTCTGGGAATGCATTTTGCCTTGAGGTCGAATTGTGTCTTAATATAACAAGACTATTTCCTTTGGTCAGTATTTGCATGGTGCAACTTTGTCTCATCCTTTTGTTTTCTAACCTTTCTGTATCTTTCTGTTTAAGGTGGGTTTCTTGTAAGCAGCTTATGATTTGAATTTGATAAAATACATTCCATATAACCACCACCTAATCAAGATCCAGAAATTCTCATCATCTCAGAAGGTTGTTTCTGTGAGTCCCACTCCTCACAAGTGACCACTGTGCTGACCTCAATCACTATGGATTAATTTGCCTGCTCTTGCATTTTATGTAGATGAAATAATACAGAAGACACTCTTTGGTGTCCTGTTTCTTCCCCATAAAACGATGTTTTGGAGATTCAACCGTGTTGTTGCATGTATCATAGTCCCTTTTTTTAATTGGTGACTAATATTCTCTTATATGAATAGATCGCAGTTTGTTTACCCATTAGTTTTGGGCTGCTATGAATATAGGTGCTGTGAAGATTCTTTTAAAACTTTTTGTATGCATAGGTTTTCATTTCCTTTGGGTAAATAACTAGGAATAGAACTTGTAGTTCATAGGATAGGTGCATGTATAACTTAGTACGAAGTTGCCAAAGAGTTGTCCAAAGTGGCTGTATCATTTTACCCTCCCACCCTCAAGGTATAGAAGTCCAGTTGCCCTACATCCTCACCAGCATTTGTCTGTTTAACTTCAGTTATTCTAGTGGATATAAAATGGTATTTCATTGTGCTTTTAGTCTGCATTTCCCAGGTGACTAATAGTGTTAGTTAATTAAGCATTTTTCATGTGTGTATTTGTCATTCATATATCTCTTATGAAGTCAGTACTCAGGTCTTCTGCCCATTTTTACTGGGAGTTTTTGCCTTATTTCTTACAGACTTGTAGAAATTCTTTACATATTACAAATAGAACTCTCTTGTCAGGTATATTTATTGTGAATATTTTCTTCCATTCCGTGGCTTGCCTTTTCATTTTCTTAATGAGGAGTTTTAATTGCAGTGAAAGCCATGTTATCAGTTTTGTCTTCTTGGGTTCCTGCTTTTTTGGTCCTCTCTAAACAAGCGCTGCTTGCCCCAAGTTCTCAGAGATATTCTCCTATGTTTTCATCATAGTTTTAGCCTTACTTTTAGTTCTGTGGTCCATCTCACATTAAGTTTTCTGTGTTCTGTGAGGCAGAGGTAAGAGTCATTATTTTCCCATGTGATTATCCAGTTGTCCCAGCATCATTTGTTGAAAGACTTTCTTTTCCCCATTGAGTAGCATTGGCATCTTAATAAACTATAATATTGAGTCTTCTGATCCATGAACATGGTGTCTTTCTCCACTTACTTAGGTCTTCTTTAATTTGTCTCTGCGTTGTTTTGTAGTTTTCAGTTCAGGAGTCTTAAGAGTATTTTTGTTAAAAATTTTTCCTAAATATTAATGTTTTTTAAACTATTGTAAATGGAATTGTAATTTTTTATTTTATTTACAGTTGTTTGTACCTGTATATAGAAATACCATTGATTTTCGTATATTGACCTTATGTACTTTAATCCTGTTAAATTCATTTATTCTGATAGCTGTCTTGTAGAGTCCTTAAGTTTTTTTGTTGTTGTTGTTGTTTTTTAATTAATTAATTTATTTATTTTTGCCTGCGTTGGGTCTTTGTTGCTGCGCACGGGCTTTCTCTAGTTGAGACGAACAGGGGCTACTCTTCGTTGCAGTGCGCGGGCTTCTCATTGCAGTGGCTTCTCTTGTTGCGGAGCACGGTCTCTAGGTGCGCGGGCTTCAGTAGTTGTGGCACATGGGCTCAGTAGTTGTGGCACGTGGGCTCAGTAGTTGTGGCTCACAGGCTCTAGAGCGCAGGTTCAGTAGCTGTGGCGCATAGGCTTAGTTGCTCCACGGCATGTGGGATCTTCCCTGACCAGGGCGCGAACCTGTGTCCCCTACATTGGCAGGCAGATTCTTAACCACTGCGCCACCAGGGAAGTCCCCCTTAAGTTTTTTTTACATGCATGATTATGTTGTCTGAGAATAAAGTCAGTTTCTTCCTTTCCTTTTAATTTTTTCCATACCTTGCTGCATTGGCTAGGACCTCCGGTACCATATTGAATAAAAGTGGTGACCAACATCCTTGCCTTTTCCCAATCTTAGTGGAAAAACATTCAACATTATACTATTAAGTATGATGTTAGTTGTAGGGTGCCCATTATTAAGATAAGGAAGCTTCCTTCTTTTTCTAGTTTGCTGAAAGTTCTTTTAAATCAAGAATGGGTCTTGAATTTTGTCTTAATACTTTTCTGCATCTATTTAGATGACAGTATGGTTTGTTACCTCCTTTTTTCTGTTAATGTGATGGGTAACTGTGTTCATTATCAATTGCTAAGTAACAAATTATCCCAACACTTAGCGGCTTGAAACAACAAACATTCATTATCCACATTTTCTGTGAATCGGAAATCAGAGTGGCTTAGCTCATATGGTTCTGGCTCAGAGTCTTCTGTGGTGTTGCAGTCAAGATGTCCCAGTCAAGTCAGGGCTACAGTCATTTGAAAGCTTGGCTGGGGTTGAAGGTTCTGCTTCCAAGATGGCGCACTCACATGGCTGTTGACTGGAGGCCTCAGTTCCTCAGATCTTCACCATGTGGGCCTCTCCATGGGGCTGCGTGAGTGTCCTCGCAAAAGGACAGCTAACTTTCCCCAGGGCAAGTGACCTAAGGGAGAGCAAGGAGGAATCTGTAGTATTTTTATGACGCCTTAGAAGGGAGTTACGGAGCCCATCCCAGACTCGAAGGGTATGGAATTAAGCTCCACTCTTGAAGGAAGGAGCATCAGAGGCAAAAAATGAACATATTTTGTAACTACCACAATTACATTAATTGAATTTCAAAAGTTTATTCATCCTGGGCTTCCCTGGTGGCGCAGTGGTTGAGAGTCCGCCTGCTGATGCAGGGGACGCGGGTTCGTGCCCCGGGCTGGGAAGATCCCACATGCCGCGGAGCGGCTGGGCCCGCGAGCCATGGCCGCTGAGCCTGCACGTCCGGAGCCTGTGCTCCGCAGCGGGAGAGGCCACAGCAGTGAGAGGCCCGCGTACCGCAAAAAAAAAAAAAAAAAAGTTTATTCATCCTTACTGTATCTAATCATGTTGTGAGTAAACATCAGATAAACTCGGATTGAGAAACGTTTTACAAAATGACAGGTATATAATCTTCGAAAGTCTCAAAGTTTAAAAAGTCAGGGAAAGACTGAGAAGCTAACCCAGACTGAAGGAGGAGACTGAAGAGTCACGGCAGCCAAGTACAGCATGTGTTTTGAAGTAGATGTTTTACCAGAAAGGGTATTATTAGGACAATTGGCAAAACTCAAATGGGCTCTGAAGAATAGATGGTAGTAATGTGTTGGCGTTAATTTCACAGTTTTGATTATCTTATTCTGCTTGCGCAGGAAGAGAGTCTTGTTTGTAGGAAATGTCCACTAATGTTCAGAGGTAATGAACAGGTAACTTACTCTGAAATGGCTCAGGATAAATAACTTCTGTACCAGTAACTTTTCTCTAAATTAGAGACTGTTTCAAGTTTGTTTGTTTTTAATGATGGCTATTTTACTGTAAATAAAGACATTAAAAGACAACCAACTTTTATCCCCCGAATGTCATTAAAAGGCAGCTGGCTGCTTGGTTTAAAACAGTATAACATTGAGCTGTTGCACTCGTCACCTTACACGCCGGCTCTGTGAGCCTGGGTCACCCCACCCCTCTGCCGCATGTACCTTCCTGCTTGGCCCACCTAATTTAAGCGATTCTGAGATTTGAGTAATTATTCAGGGTAGAAAAAAAGAGGAAATGCAAAACTCATTTCTTTTTATTTTACACCCATATTACCATTTCCATTGCTCTTCATTCCTTCCTGTCGAATTGAGTTTTCGTCTGTTGTTATTTCCCTTCAGCCTAAAGAACTGTTTTAGCATCTCATGGATTCTCAGGGCTACTAGTGACAGATTCCCTCAGTTTTTGTTTATCTGAAAAGGTCTGTATTACATCCTCACTTTTAAAGGATATTTTTGCTAGATACGGATTTCTGGGGGGTTTTTTTCCCCTTTTTGTATTTTGTTTGTACAGCATAATGATTTGATATGAGACCATATTGTGAAGTGATTACACAATAAGTGTGGTTAACATCCAGTCACCACACATAGTTAGAAAAATTTTTTTCTCGCTATGAGAACATTTAGGATTTACTCAACAACTTTCAAATATACAGTACAATATTATTAACTATAGTCACCAAGCTGTACGTTCCATGGGTGAGATGAGTGAAGATGTCAGAGGTACACACTTGGAGGTGTAATATACAGATGGTTTTCTTTCAGCATTTTGAATATAGTGTTCTACTGTATTCTGACCTCCGTGGTTTCTGCTGAGCGGGCTGGCGTCATCTGTAGCACTGTTCCCCGGAATGTAGCATATGTTTTTATCATCTGGCTACTTTAAGATCTCTTTATCTTTTTTTTAATTAATATTTATTGGAGTATAATTGCTTTACAATGTTGTATTCGTCTCTGCTACACAGCAAAGTGAATCAATTATTCATATACATATACCCACTCTTTTTTTTTTTTTGCGGTACGCGGGCCTCTCACTGTTGTGGCCTCTCCCGCTGCGGAGCACAGGCTCCGGACGCGCAGGCCCAGTGGCCGTGGCTCACGGGCCCAGCGACTCCACGGCATGTGGGATCCTCCCGGACCGGGGCACGAACCCATGTCCCCTGCCTCAGCAGGCGGACTCTCAACCACTGTGCCACCAGGGAAGCCCCTACCCACTCTTTTTTAGATTCTTTTCCCATATAGGTCATTACAGAGTATTAAGTAGAGATCCCTGTGCTATACAGCACGTTCTTATTAGTTATCTAGGGTCTCTTTATCTTTTGTCTTCAGCAGTTTACTGTTGTGTGCTAGGTGCTTGATACACTCTGGGGTAACTGAGTTGCTTGGATTAGAAATATGATTGTTTGGGACATTTTCAACCATTATTTTTTTAAATATTTTGTCTACCCCATTCTCTTGCTCCACCGATAGGATTCCAGTTACTCATGTATTAAACTGTTGGATATTATCTCGCAGGTGACTGCGGCCTGGGTTTTGTTTTGCTTTGTTTTCCATCTTTTTCTCTTTAAGGATCACGTTATTTCTGTTGATCTGTCTTTAAGTTAGATTGATCCTTCTGTCTTTTAAGCAGATCTAGTACATTTTTTTCACTTCAAATACTGTCTAATTCTAGAGTCTTTTTTATATTTTGTAAGCTTATCTGTTCACTCAATATGACTCTTTGTCTTTAAGTCCTGATTATATTTCTAATAGCTTTTAAAGCACATGTCTGCTAGTGCCAACATCTGGATCAGCTCAGGATCTGTTGCTATTTACTCTTTTTTCTCTTGACCTTCGGTCGCATGTCTTTGCGTATGTAGTAGCTTTTCTTTAATTACTATTATATACTGAATGCTGCAGAGGTATGTTGTAGGGATTTTCTATTCTGTTATCTTCCGGGCAGTGCTGAGTTTTGTTTTAGCAGAAAGTTGAACTGTGGTCTAATCACCTTGAACTTGGAGAAACGTGCTTTTACACTCTTATTAGGATGGCTCTGTTGGATTGTTGCCTTCAGCCCCATGGCAAATCCTTATTCCTGGGGCACAGTCTTTACTTCTGAAGGGTGGCCTACCTGGCTTTTCACTCAGGGTGCTCACTGGGCCCCTGTAAGTCGTCAGGATTCAGACTTCCAACTCTTTCTCCTGCAGTTGGCAGCAGCTGAAATCCTGCTCAGCTCTTTCAGCCGTCCATCCACGCTGTCCTTGGAGTCTCCCCCGCACATGTGTGGTTCAAAGTCACCGTGGGTCTGAGGAGACTTGATGCGTAGATTTGAGGCTCCCTCTGCAGCATCTTCCTTCCCAGGGCATCCCATCTGCATTTCCAGCCACACTGGGAGCCCCAAACCCCATCATCCAGCCTGCGGCCCTGGTTTTCTGCTTGACAGGCTGGTGAGGATTCTCCCAGTGTGGGCTACCACCACCGTGCCTGGGCTCAGAGCTCCCTGGCTTTGACTTTTAATTTGAGTATTTAATTATTTTACTTTTAATATAATTACTGATGTATTTATGTTTACACTTTGCTTTTTATTTACCCCGTCCGGTGCTCTTGTGGGTTGAATTTTGTTTTGTTTTGCTTTTAATGCCATGTTTCCCCCTTTGTTACCTTGGAAATACATTCTTTAATTGTTCTTTAATTGTTACTCTAGCAATTACCTTACGCATCCTTGACTTTTTTGAGTCTAATATAAATTAGCTTCACCACATTCCCACAATGCAAGGATCTCAAATCCAATTTCCCTGTTTCCTGCCTTTTATGCTTTTACAGTGCATTTTAATTCTAGACCTTATAGGACCTTTATTACTGTTATACAGTCAACATTCCTGTCAGTTTTCTCCACGTGTTTACTCTTCCTGTTGCTTTACATCCCTGCCTGCGTTTCTGACCCTCCATCTGGGATTATTTATTTCATTCTGAAGAACACTGTTTCATATCTCCTTCACAGTACTCTGCTGGTGCTGGGGGGTATTTTGGTCTGAAAATGGCTTAATTTCATCTTTTTTAAATAGATCTTTTATTTACATACAATAAAATGTGTGGTTCAGTGCATTTTTGCCTTGTACTTGTTTAAGTGCCATCAAGCTATAGAACATGTCCATTACCCCAGAAAGCTCCCTTCCTGGTATACCCACCCCTGCCTCATCAACTTAACCATCATCAACCTAACCTATCACAATAGAGTAAATGTGTGTTTTTAAACTCCATATAAATGCAGGCTTATTATAGCTACTCATTTGTGCTGCCTTCCTTTGCTCAAAATACTGTTTTTGAGATTCATCCATGTTTTTGCACATATCAGTAGTTTGTTCCTTTTTATTGCTGAGTAGTGTTGTATTGTATGAATATACCACAATTTGTTTATCTAGTCTCCTATTGATGGCCATTTAAATGGAGTCCAGTTTTAAGCTATTATGAATAAAGCTGCTGTGAATATTTGTATACAGTTTTTGTGTGTAGATATGTACACGTGTCACTCTTGAGTATATACCTGAAGATGGAATTTCTAGTTCAAAGGCATGTTTCTTATCTACTATGTGTAACAGATTACCCTAAAGCTTAGCAGCTTAAAACAACAATGAACACCTATTGTCTCACAGTTTTTGTAGGTCAGGAATTCAGGAGCAACTTAGCTGGGCGATTCTGGCTCTTGCCATACTGACCTCTCCATAGGGTTGCTTGAGTGTCCTCACAACATGGGAGCCCAGGATGGAAGCCACAGTGTCTTTGTGACCTCACCTTCATTTCAGTAATATCCTCTTGGTTACACGGGTCAGCTCCATTCACTGTGGGAGGGGACTACACGAGGACATAAATACCAGGAGTGAGGATCCTTAGGGCCGTCTTAGATGCTGGCTGCCACAATAGGTTTTAAGGCATGTTTATAAGAACTTGCTGTTTTCCAAAGTGGTTGCATGCACTTTTCCATTCCTACCAGCAATACATGACAGGTCCATTTGTTCCCCATCTTCAACAGTTGTTTTTAATTTAAGCTATTTTGGCACGTCACGATCATTTTTTAAAGTCTATTTTCATAGGATATAGAATACTTGGTTTTCAGTTATTGTCTCTTAGGTCTTTGAAAATATGTATCCCATTTTCTTATGACTTCCTCTGTTTTTATTGAAGTCAGGTGTCAGTCTTGTTGCTCTCTGAATATTAATGCGTCATTTTTTCTTCTGGGTGCCTTTGAGATTTCCTTTTCTTCTTTGGGTTTCACCAGTTTTACTTTGATGTGCTTAGGTGAGACTTCTGTTGTATTTATCCTGCTTGGGTTCATAGTATTTCTTGAACCTGTGGTTTGATGTCTTTCAAGTCGGAAAATTCTCAACCGTTATCTCTTCAATATTGCTTTTGCTCCATTTTCTCTCTTCACATTCTCAGACTACTATTACGTATAGTTAAGAATTTGTGTGTGTGGCTTTTACACTCTTCTACATTTTCCATTATTTTTTTCCTCCACCCCTTAAACTAGGTATTTTCTCCTAGCCCTTAATCCAGTTTTTAATCTTTTAAAATTTTTCAACTAATTCTAATCTAATTTTAAACCTATCTTTATTCTTTATTTCAGTTATTATTTTTCTAAAGTTCTGGAATATCTGGTTGGTTTGTTTCTTTTAGTGCTCTTTTCCTTGCTGAAATAACCACTCTAATCACTATTACCACATAATGTTTTGTTATCTTCATAGTAAATATTAAAATCTATTATCATTTATCTATTTATTTACTTACTGTCTGACCCCACCACTCCATAGTTCTATGAGAAAAGAAACCTTATCCAGAGTGACTACAGATGTATCCCTAGTGCCTAGCCCTTAGTTATGTGCTCAGTAAAAAAAAAAATTGTTCTTTAATTATAAGATTTTTACAATTGTATACAGTCATCATCTCTATTTACCAATCTCTGATTCATTTCAGATCCTCCTCTTATCGACATCTGCCCTATTATTCCACTGAAACCACTGTTGCAGAGTTTAACATCAGCTCGTGAATGGCCAAGTATAATCCAGTTTATTGTATTTCTCCTCTCTAGAAGTACCTAGCATTCTTTTTTTTTTTCCTGCAAAGCCTCTTGTTACCTGAGATACAGTTCTTTTTTTTTTTTTTTTTTAAGAAAGTGCAAAGGCTCTGAGGGCAGGGTTCAGTTTATTTGTTTGTTTATTTATTTATTTTGGCTGCATTGGGTCTTCGTTGCTATGCTTTCTCTAGTTGTGGCAAGTGGGAGCTACTCTTCATTGCGGTGTGCAGGTTTCTCATTGCAGTGGCTTCTCTTGTTGTGGAGCACGGGCTCTAGGCGCACGGGCTTCAGTAGTTGAGGCACACGGGCTCAGTAGTTGTGGCTCACGGGCTGTAGGGCTCAGGCTCGGTAGTTGCAGCACATGGGCTTAGTTGCTCCACGGCACGTGGGATCTTCCCGGACCAGGGCTCGAACCCGTGTCCCCTGCATTGGCAGGCGGATTCTTAACCACCGCGCCCCCAGGGAAGCCCCTGGGATACAGTTCTGATTCTCCTCCTTCCTACCTCTTGGGACAGTCCTCCTTTTTCTGTTTCTTGGCCTTGGTGTCCACCCCTAAAATGTGGAAGCAGGGAAGATTTCTGCCATGGCCCTGGGTCTTCCCAGGTGATTTCATTCACGCTCACAGCCTTGAGGGCCACCTTTCTCCAGCGACTGCAGATGACTGCTGTGTCACTGCAGACACACCTGGGACACCACATAGCTGCCCCTGAACTCCTCTCTCCACCTGTTGTCCCAAAGCCCTCATCCTCCTTGTCAGTGTGTCCACCACTGAGTGTGAATTGATACAGCCACTCCAAGCTCCACGTTGTAGTGATAATGTTGCTCATATTTTATACTTTAAATACGATAACGTAATCCTTAAAACAACCCTGTGTGCTCACAATCCAGATATAAAAAGTCACAAAATTCTCATCCAAAAATAAACAAAACCAGCAAGATAAATTTTTAAAAGCCCATTAGACATCTGAGCTCACAAAGAAACCTAAATGAACTAAACTTCAGAACGTGACAAGCCACTCAGAAGAGAGAAGTGATCCATGGCTGCCCTCCTTCCCTGCAGAGACAGGAACAGGGAGAAGCTGCCATAGACGGGGCCCTCAGGCTGTCAACTGCGGAGACTTGAGGCAGCTGGTGAGCCCAGAGGAACATCTCTGAGGGAGTCCCCGCCTTCACTGGACATAGGGTGACAGCAGCCAGGGCACAGGGATCCAGGCGGGGAACTGGAAGGCCAAGAGAACTCCTCAAAATCTTGATCATGTTTGCTGATCCTTCCTCTGCTGTGGCCGGTCAGCCATTAAGCTGATCTAATAAAATTTGTATTTAAAGTCAGGTCAGTAGACTGAACCACAAGAGGAAGAAAAGAGTTAATAACAACAACAAAAGGACGTCTGAAATCTGTAGGACAATATCAAGGCAGTTTCACTGTAACTTTTTACTCATGACACCTCTTCCACTAAATGTGTGGGGTTTTTCCACACCAACAATCAACTCTCCAACTCTCCAGACAACCACTGGACATCCTTCAGTCCAGTTCGTTTCTGACACTACCTCCCCAGAGTTGTGTCAGACTCCACAGGTTCACACCTCAGTCCCACGAGACTGCTGGCTCTCCCGGTGCCAGTCACCAGTGTCACGTGCCCAGGGCACCCACACTTCTGTCTGACGTGGCTACAAAGTTGAGACTTCACACACACACACACACACACACACACACACACACACACACACACACCCCTTCACCCCTTTGAGGGTTGATAATTTGCTAGAATAGCTCACAGAACTCGGGAACATACTTTACTTACATTTACTGGTTTATTATAAAGTATACAAATGAAGAGTGAGACAGAGAGGTCTGTAGTGCTGGAAGGGTCCCAAGCACAGGAGCTTCTGTCCTGTGGAGTTGGGGGGTTGCCACCAATCCAGAAACTCTTCAAACCCCATTGTTAAGGACTTTTTATGGAGGCTCAATTGCTAGGCATGACTGACTAAATCATTGGCCATTGAGATTAACTCAGTCTCCAGCTCCTCCTCCCTCCCCAGGGGATGGAGGGTAGGGCCAAAAGTTCCAACCCCCTTATCAAGATCTGGTCTTTCTGGCAACCTGCCCTCCCACCCCACAATCTGGAGCTATCTAGAGACCTGCCAGTATTCACCTCATTTGAACAAAAGACACTCACTCAGGATATTCCAAGAGATTTAAGAGCCCTGTGTCAGAGCCTGGGAACAAAGACCAAATGTATATTTCTTATTATGCCACACTCACATACACATCATTGGCATCCCAGAAAGAAAGGAGAAAAAGAATGGCACAAAAATATAATTCAAGACATAAAGGACAAGAACGTTCCAAAACTGATGAAAGTGATCAATACACAAATCCAAGAATATCTCCAAACGCCAATCCGAATAAATACAAAAGAGTTGATCTTAAAAGCAATCAGAAGGGCATTAAAAAACACATTATATGCTGAAGAACAGTGATAAGAATTGTCACGGACTTCTAAACAAACACTGGAGGTCAGAAGATAATGACATGGCATCTTCAACACAGTAAATAAAGGTGGGGCAGGGACCTGCCAAGCATGAATTCTATATCCAGCAAAAATTTTCTTCAAAAGTGAAGGTAAATTAAAGATATTTGCAGGCAAAAGCTGAGAGAATTTGCCTACAGCAGACCCATATCATGAAAGTTACTAAATGAAAGTCTAAGAAGACTGTTGGCTTTTAAAACAAAAATAACAATTGTATTACTGTGTTTATAACATTTGAAGAAGCTAAATATAAGGCAACGAGCACAACGGCTGGGAGAGGAATACATGAAATTAGATTGTTGTATATCTTCCATTGTTCATTAAGTAGCACCATATTATGTGGGAATAGACTGAAATTTAAAGATGCATATTGTAAACTCTAGAGAAACATTGGAAAAAATAGGCACACACAAAGGGGTATCGCTAAAAAGTCAATACAAGAGAAAAAATAGAATACAGAAAAAAGTGTGATTTATCCAAAAGAAGGCAGAAAAGGAGGAGCAGAGAAACAACAAACAAATGCCAAAATGAGAAACTTAAAACCAGTCATGGAAATAATTACATTGAATGTCAATTTTCTTATTTCTAGCATTCACATATTTTATAGACTCCACAGGATATTGTGCATTTCTACATACACTATATTGATGTCTATAAATATGGTCTCTGACAGTTTTACTGTTTTTACAGTCTTGGTGCTTTTTTTCCCCTTATTGTATTGACTCAATCCTCCAATACAGTGTTGAATACAAGTGGTGAGAGTGGACATCCATGCCTTGTCATAAGGCATGGCTGACATAAAAGCATAACAGCCAAAATGCTGGTGAGAATGTGGAGCAGTTAGAACGGGATACATTTCTGAGGCGAGTAGGAAATAGTGTGACTGCTTTGGAGGACTGTGCTCTATTTTCGTATTAAGTTAAACGTATGTCTAACTTATGACTCCGCACTTCTACCCTTAGGTATTCACCCAAGAGAAATTAAAATATATGTTTAGAGGGGCTTCCCTGGTGGCGCAGTGGTTGGGGGTCTGCCTGCCGATGCAGGGGACACGGGTTCGTGCCCCGGTCCGGGAGGATCCCACGTGCCGCAGAGCGGCTGGGCCCATGAGCCGTGGCCGCTGAGCCTGTGCGTCCGGAGCCCGTGCTCCGAAACGGGAGAGGCCACAACATTCAGAGGCCTGCGGACCGCAAAAAAAAAAATGTGTGTGTGTGTGTGTGTGTGTGTGTGTGTGTGTGTGTGTGTACACATGTTTAGAGAAAGACTTGTAAAAACAATGCCTTATTCATAATAGCCAAAAGCTTGAAACAACCCAAATATCCCTCGACATAATGATGGGCAAAGTCTGATATATTCATACAATGGAATACCATACAGTAATAAAAGAAGAATTAGCTATCAAATAATATAGATTCCTTTCAAAAACGTCATTAAATGAAAGATGCCAGGCACAAGAGTATATATACTTTATATGAAATCCAAGGACAATCAAAACTAATCTATGAAGTAGGAGTCAAAAAGTTTTGCCTGGGGTAGGTTCAAGACTTAACTAGAAATGGGCAAACTTTCCTTAACTAAGGAAACTTCGGGGTTTATAGAAATGTTCTTTATCTTGTTTGGGGCAGTAGTTACACGAGAATATGAAATGTCAAACCATATGCTTCATTTTATTGTTCATTAGTTATACTTGGGTAAAATATACATGTATATTTATATATGTAAAACGCTTTAAAGCCCTGTGTTATAGGTACTGAAGGTATTCCTAGTTTTCAAATGAGAGAACTGAGGCAAAGAAAGGTTAATTGACTTGCCCAGTTGGTGGCAAAACTAATAAACAGAGCTGGGTAGTCTGGCTGAAAAGCCTGCACTCTTAGTGAGAATGCTGTTGTCTCAGATCCTTGCCCAGAAATTCTACTTCTAGGACTTTATCCTTCAGATAAACTCACAGAAGTTCCAAACAACAAGGTTAGTCATTGCAGCGTTGTGGATTAGCAGGGGGCTGATTATATTATTTATAGCGTAATCACTTGATATAATATGATGAAGGGGAAAAGGCCAGCTTGAGGAAACTTTATATACTTATATTGGATGACCTCCTAGGTGTAGTGTAGAGTGAAAACAATCAAAGATACGCACTATGTTCTACCATCTGGGTTAATAAATAAAAGAGGCTGCAGGGGAAACTGTGTGCACATATGCTTGTGTAAACAGCAGGTATATCTGAAAGGAAACCTAAGAAATGGATGAGATAGTTTCCAGGGAGAGGAATTGAATGTCTGGGAGAGAGGGGTGCGAGGGAGACATTTCAGGCCAGTATACCTGTTCTGTACATTCTGGGTCATGAAGTCTATGAGTGTATTACCTATTCCAAAAATTAATGATACAGTAACAATTTGGAAATGACTGAAATAGCTCGTCCCACACGCAGTTGCCTGAGCTGACAGAAGCCTGCCTCAGACTTCTTAGAACTGTCCCTCTCACCAGTCCATCCCCTGTGGCTTTGGGGTATCAGCCTCAAAGTGTCCTTTCCTACCCATCAAGCCTACCCCATCTTTCTCCAGGATTGTTTCAGGGCCTCCTAGCTCATTTCCTTCCCTGTGTCCCTTTTGTGTCCCGTTCCCTCCATCTGGTCCAAGCTCTCACACTGCTTAGTATTCCCCAGGTTTTGCCTAGAAATCCATTTCCACTTCTGCCCTGTAAGGTCCTTAAAAATAGACATCCATCTCACTCATCCATGGGTTATTAAGGGCTTGGTATCTGGCAGAAGGACCCCAAAGGCCTGTTGCTTCCAGAATTCAGCTTTCAAACAAGTCTGATAACACTATGCCTTCCTCCCCCCTCAGGGGCTCCTCCCACTTTCAGCCGTCTTTCCCAAAACATCATCCTCCAAATGACTTCACATGGTGCACAGGTGGTCGTTTTAAATTTATATTGTTAAGTATTTTATTGTCGGTTAGAAAAAATAAACGAGTCCATGAATCCTGCGGGATTTTAATTTTACCAGTATTATTGCTCAGAGAAGTTTAAGTTAAAAAAACAGAATGATTTTTTACAATATTCAGTAGTAAGTAATACAGATGGAACATGGATGTGGCAGAAATGGTGACAGTGAGGCCCTGGCCTTCGGGAGATGCTGATGTACAGGAAACAGGGCCTCACGCAGAGCAGGCACTCATCGGTGTGAAGATGCAGCGTCCTGTTGACCTTCACCACCTGTCTGTCCCCGCCCTGCCTGGAGCCTTTCCTGTGGTTACCTGAATGTGCTGGCCACCCCACCCCACCCAGGCTCACTCTGCAGAACCACTTGGATTCGTCTTGCACGTTCACCATTCTGTGCTTTTGTTCCTGCTGTTTCTCTTTATAGAATGTGATCCCCCCCACCTTAGGTCCTGTTTTTGGGCCTCTGCTGGGCAAACTCTCTCCTGAAGGAGGGTTCAGCGGGGTTCAGCTCCAACTTCAGCTCTTCTCATGAAGTCCTCCCTAGTGTATTAGTTTCCTGTTGCTGCTGTAACAAAATATAGCACATGTCACTTGCAAGAGCGCGAGTTTATTGTCTTATAGTTCTGGAAGTCAGAAGTCTGAAGTCAGTTGCACTGGCTTAAAGTCGGGGTATTGGCAGAGCTGGTTCCCCCCGCCCCAGAGGCTCTGAGGAGGGAATTGGCTTCCTTGCCTTTTGCAGCTTCTCGGGGCTGCCTTTCTTCCAGCCTCCCGTACCTGGCACCGCTGCTCTCCCGGGTACTTGCTTTTTTTTTCAGTGTAGACAGTGTTTACTGGCAGGTGTTAAGAATGCAAGATAGTAACAAATCCAGGAGGTTGGCAAGGGCGGCAGGGCGTGGCTCTCCCCTGCGTGAGGACCCTGGCAAACCGGGCCAGTGGGGTGGGGCCTTGGCCACTTTGAGCCCAGCAGCCCCTGGAAAAGAAGCTCCCGTGCAGGAGAGCGCCTCACAACACAGGGGAAGGGAGCAGCGCCCCGGAAGATGCCTGTCACCCATCTTCAGGGCACATTATCCTGGTCTCCACTTGCATCTTACATCACCTTCTCTGGCTCCAGCTTCTCCTCGGCTCCTTCTAAGGACCCTTGTGATTACAATGGGCCCATCTGGATAATCCAGCATCCTCACCCCATTGCAAGATCCTTAACCTAATCGCATCTGTAAGGCCCCTTTTGCCATGGAAAGTAACATATTCACAGGTTCTAGGGTTGGGGTGTGGACATCCTCTTGAGGGGTGTTATCCATCCTCCCACACCTGGAGTCACCCTTCTCCTGGGAACTCAGATGTGGCTTTACCTCTGTGCTCCCGCAACTCTCTGTCCATCCTTCAGTATCTCGTTGAGTATCTGCCTTGTAATTATCTGTCATCTGACCAGTCCTCTCCCTGTGAGCCTCCTGGGGGCAGGGGTGGGGTTGCAGCCATCCTGCCTGCCCAGACTTCCTGCTGGACAGAAGAAGGCATGTGTTTGAGGGAGTCGACCACCCAGTGCACCACGGCCCTGTGGTGCTGCGGTTCCCAGGCCAGGCTCAGGGCCCGGCCGCCTGGTGAGGTTCCCAGCTGTGCCACTCACTTGCTCCACCCCTCCATGCCTTGTCTGCAAAATGGTGCTGACGAATCGAACCCAACCCAGAGGCTAACAGCAAGGACTAAATGGGGTCACATGCGTGAAGGACGAGAAGAGCACCTGACCATCACGGCCACTCAGGGCAGCTAGCTCCATCCCTGTTGTTGTTGATTTTATTGTTTATGTTGTGAAAAGTTTTTCTGTTGTGTAAGTTATTCTTGACAAACTTAGGAAACTTAGGCTACACTCTTTGTTATTAAGTCTAATTGTCTTTAGGTTTAAAGTAATGTTTTCCTTGATTTTAAATATTTTTGCAAAAGTTTTTAGAATGACAAAAATGTAGAAAGTACTAGAGAACTTGCTTAGGGTGATCGTGAACCTGTGGCCTAGCCGTCTCGTGTGCACCCACCGCTCTGGTTCAGGTGGGCAGGGCTGCCTAGACAACAGCCCTGTGCAGAGTGGTACGAAATAGCACGTCAGACCTTAGATCTCTGAGAGATGGTAGAGTTTAAAGATGCGTGTGACTGTGGAACCTACATGAGGAGCTGAGGTTCTGGATACTCAAAGCCTTCCTCACAAGGCACCATACCATTATGGGGATGGCAGCATCCATGTGTCATTCCAAGGAAAGGGCTTGGAGGTACTGGAGTGTGATGCAGAGCACACCTGTGTTCTGAGAGAGCCGAACAAGTCTACTGCAGTTAGAGGAAAGGCATTTTTAAAACACCTTGTAGCAAGTACTTTCATCGGACACACGTGTTCCTACCAAAGATCATGACTACTTGGTGCCCGTGAAAGTCATACTTTTAGAATGTCATGAAAAATGGAGAGGTGTATGAAAGGCATTCTGGCTTTAGGAAATAATGCTAGGAGGGATCTTAGATTAAAAAGGTAATAAGATCTGCCTAGGCAGAGTGAGGAGAGATGGTTTAGCAGTGAAGAATAAGGTTATCAGACAAGTAAATGGTAGGCTGGAAAATAAAAACGTACCATTTGGATGGCAGGAAGCCATTGCCTGTTTTTCAGAAAGCAAGCTATTGAAGGTATCATACGGTCCGCATCATTTAACTTGAACGTTGAAGGAGTGATCCTGGAGTTGGAGTCATGGTGGGAGGGAGAAATTGTAGTGGTCCCGCTCGAAGAGTAGGGTCCAATTCATGAATTTATTTCAGAGGTTGAGGTTCAGATGCAGATTAAATGTAAAATAAAAAACCAGACAGTTCTCTCAGAGTGGATGGAAGTAACAAAGGACAAAGAAGAGTTGCAGACCAGTGTCTGTTCCGTGGAAGGCAGACACCATGTTCTGATTGAGAACTTGGAATTGGGGACTGTTGTGGGAGTGGAGTGGAAATAAGCCCCGTCTTCACCGCGTCACGTGTGAGATGGGGATGAAGTGTCTAGATTGTGGAGCTGAGCTGAAGGCGGTCAGATTTAGAAAAGCGCTGTCCCCCACGGATGAAAGCCTAAAGCTGTGGGACAGGATTCACTCTGGTGAGCCGTGCGGGAGGCCTCCTGCCCAGAGCCGACCAGCATGCAGGGACCACCCGGGAGAGACAGTGGGCATCACCCCCTGCCGTGTTTGGCCCGAGTCAGGGTGTCATCACTGTGTAGACTCACCAAATGCAAATGCCGAAGGGGAGGAAATGTCCTTACAGGTGTGAGAGGCCAAGATCTCAGGTTCTCAAAGATCGACAGAGGTACCTGTTGCAGTAAAGAGGCGTCACGGGGCTCAGGGAGGAAAGGACAGGGAGGCATGGTGGTCACGCCACAGCCACCTGAGCTGAGACCCGGCGGTTGGGGAGGCACTTGTGCTTCAGCCGTGAGTGCCACAGCCTCTTCCTTAGCATGGCTCTGGAAGTCTGGGCGATGGAGGGACACGGGAGTCGGTCACTGCTCAAGACGCCCGGCTGTCGCCCGGTGCCTGTTGGCTGGCCTGGAGGTGAGAGCTGGAGGCCAAGCAGCAGCAGGTCGTGAGGACTTCCCTGGGCGTGGTCAGCCCTGCTGGTGGCGCCCACCCCCACCCCCAGAGGCCACCCACCTGGCTCAAGAGCCCCCAAGGCTCCTCTGATCTCAGCTCTCTGTGCTCCAGAAGCACTTCTCACTTTATGCTTTGGGGAGTGCTTGGCCAAGACTCCCTGGAGCTGTGGGCATCATGGAAGGTGAAGTGGCTTTTGGCAGCCTGGTGAATATGCTTTGTCAGAATCCCAGGATAGCAAGGAGCGAGATGAGGAAGACACACCTAGTGCAGAGAACGGCGCACACAAGGCCCCTGCCTTCATGGCGCTCACGTTTCTCATGGGTGAGTTAGGCATTGAACAGGTAAATTTAAAAATAGATAAATAAATAAGCCAGGCAGATATCATACAGACCTTGTAGCAGATGCCCTGAAGACAGAATGGGATGATGTGTGTGTTGCAGGGTGAAGTTGGGGTGCAAAGCTGCCTGGCTTGGGTGGACCACACAGATTTTTGTGATTGTTGGCAGCTGAGCTAAGACCTAAAACCTGAGGAGCCTTCGGCCAGGGAGGAAAGCATTCAAGGAAAAGGAACAGTCATCGTGAAGGTAGAAACAGAACAACTGGGAGGATTTGAGTCTGGGAGGAGGAGACCAGTTCGGTGGCTGCAGCGGCCCAGGCAGGGTGTGCTGGGATCATGATGGGAGCAGTAATGGTGGGCGAATCAAAGACAAGACGTCTCTGACTCAGCAGAGGCAGAAAAGTGGAAAGCATAGCTGGTGTGAATGGAAGTGTGTTTGTTCTCAAGTTGGGAGGGTTGATGGGGGGAACGTGTGGGGAAACTTTGGGCTTATAACCTCTGTCTTCTCTGAGAAGGCCGAAACAAGCTGTTGCCCGGGAAAGAGGGGTCTCGGGCAGTGGTCGGGAGCTGGAAAAAAGTCGTAGGAGTGTGGGATCGTTGCTATGTGGAATGAGAAGCCTGGGTGGGTTCAGCTGAAGCAGGACAGTCTTCACACCGGTCCTCACAGCTCTGTGACTTTCTTCCAGCAAGGCAGCCATCCCACCTCTCTGCAGAGGAAGCAGGGAGAGAGGCTTTTCCAGGTAGCTGAGACAGAAGGACAGGCAAGATTCCTAAAGAACTGGCACAGTATGGCCAGTGATGCTGGCAATAAAAGGACAAGAGGCCAACAGATGTGTGGATCCAAGGAGACCTAAGTAGAGAGCTTTGGACATGACCTCAGTGCAGATGGGAAGGAGTTGTCTTGAGAGCGACCATGGGGGAGAGGTGGAAGGATGGCCTAGGGTCGCAGACAGGAAGTTGGGTTTAATCCTTTTAGATCCCTACATTACATTGCAGCTGCCATTTTGTCTTTTTTCCTCCTGTCTGAGTAATGAATCTGTGCTTTCATTACAAGGGAAATGGTTGGCAGGTTGGTTGGATTTCAGTGAATTCAGATCTAATAATGAAACATTTCCTTTTAATTGTTGTATATATCTTTCTCAGCTTTTTCTCTACTTAAAGCATATTTCTTCTCTTGTTCTTTGAGCAGCCAAAACAGATGTGTTGGATGCACTGGCTCTGTTAACAGGTGTCTGTTGTCGCTCTTACAGCTAACACCACAGCCATAATTGATGGAGAGTTGAGTTGCAAGCTCTTAGGACTAATTGCAGAGTCTAAACTAAAACATTTCCTGCAGCTGCCTTTAAATAACAATAATAACAATAGTAATAATATTTTGTATAGGGATAGTACAATTTGCAAAGCGTTTTCACATACATCATATCATTTAATCTTCACAATAAATAAGCCTTTTTGAATGCTTAGGTCTTTCCTAAAGTGAGAAATCATGGTGCACATCTTGATTTAATCATGCGGAGTTGCCAGAAGTTCTTGACATGATAAGCATTTATTGAGCACCTTCTGTGCCTAAAGCACTTTACTAAGGACAGCACGGGGTAAACTTCCCTTAAGGAGATACCAAGTAGCCACTGCCCAGTAAATGTGATCTTGCTTCCTGGCTCACTCCCCCTTCCTCATCACAGTCACTGTTTTGGTGGCTGCTTGCTAAACCATAAATGTATATAAATATTACTAGGAATTCATTATATCAGAGTTTAAGTTTTTACAACTAGGATCCTGACACTTATCTAAGCTCAGTAATACTTCAGAAAGTCATTCTATCGATTTCAGCTTGAACTGTCTTGAAAATTACGTATCTGTTACTTGAATCTCAAGGATATTTCAGATCCAGCATATCTGAAAATGTCTAGCCATTGAGTTGGTTGTCCTGATTAGGATGATTAGGCTATGACTCCAAGAGTACAACTTGACCCTCGGCCCCAGAAGGCTTATTCAGTGGGAAGGAAGACATAATCATCTCTGGGTTCTTGAGCCAGACTCGGATGCACTGAGGAGACTGGGAGAGAAAGGGCTTCCCGGGAGGGAGCTTCCTGGGTGAGATGGGGAGTAGAGGGTAGCATTGGAGCCGAGCACAGGCCCAGGGCAGGACTCGTGAACCTTTAGCCAGGAGCCCCTAGAGGGTCCAGGCATGTGTTCTGGGCCACCACAGCCCCTCACAGATTCTCCAGAAAGCATGAGACCACACCCCCCCCC
>NW_006774722.1:1231408-1242240 GCF_000442215.2 Lipotes vexillifer
CCCCCCCCCGCCCCCAGCCCCTGCCTTCACAGGCCTCTGGGCAGAGTCGCGCCTCACAGAGAGCAGTAAGACCTGCACGTCAGCATTCCTTTCGCCATGGAGGGCTGGGGCGGCCCCTGAGGCCTGGTTTGGCCCATCAGGACCACCCAGGGGCTGCTTTGTTACTGAAACACAGAGGTACCAGCTGTCTTCCTGCTTCTTGTTTGGCATCTTAGTTTTATTAACTCTGGTATTACACTAGCTCTGTATGTGGTCATGTGGTTTAGGAATGGGTGAGGACAGACCTAAATGGCCTAATGCTTATGAGCACACTGATTTCCTGGACACAGTTTTTTTTTACAGAAGTTTTCCCATGGTGCCATCTTTTTAAAGAACAGCTCCTGTATATTACAAGGGAGGCTAATATCTGGATTATCAAATTATCTCTTGGTTCTTTTGACATGGAGCTCAGGCAGTCACAAGCCAAAGAACCCTTCCTTTGTGTTGGGCAGATATGCCTGACACTTTATTTTGACACAGAATATGCAGCCAGCATCTGAGCATCTCGTAAGTACTCCAGAGAGGACCCCGATTAGCATGTAGTGTGGAGCGGGAGTTTGAGCGTGAAGTCTAAGTGGTGTTTCCTGCTGGGGCTGGCAACGCGCTCTAAATAATTGTATTCTGATCATTTAGGTCTCTCTTTACAGGGCATCTTTTATGACCAAGACCGTGCAGTACCAGAATGAGCTACATAAATTCCTAATCTGGGATACAGCTGGACAGGAACGAGTAAGTCGCTCTTTAACTCACTATGTGTTTTTCTGAGGCCCAAATTAAAGGTCCAACAAAACCACCGGTTCCCGTCATTTCACGTCACTCACCTCACTTCTCTGCGCTGGAGACACGTCTTTCCATTTGCGTGGGCCAGCCTTTTTCTTTTCAATTAGAACCAGAGTCCACCAATGGAGAAAGTGATATGGGCACTGAGGACATTTTTATGCTTTTTAGTGTCTTCAAGGAAACGCTGAGTAACAGGCCTGATAAAACCCTGCTCAGAGTATTGTGTGTAATTTGGGGCTCCATCCTCTAGCAAAGATATAAAAGAATTAATGGTAGAAAGGGAGAATTAAGCACATCTCATTTATAGTCACCTTTTAAAAGCTAAGGAGGGAACTTTACAGCATATAAAGTTTGAGATTTAAGTGAAATGGATGAGCTAACACAGTGCCGTGCAATAGGTGCTTAATAAACGCCTGATGATGAAGCTGTCCAAGGTGGTCACCTGCCTCAGGAAGGGCCTGGGCCAGAGCTGGGGCCAGGAGCACGGCATCACCGTGCAGAATGGCATTTGGCAAAGCCCGCCCAAATCGGACAGGATGGGAAGGCGGGGAGGGGACCAGACGCTGCTGCCACCTCATTTTCCCTCTGGGCCCAGAGTCTCATTTCCCTGTTGAGGTGTGTCTGGCAGCTACCCCACTATTCAGCTGCTGTTTAATTTTGTTTTCAAACAGTATTATCAAAAAAGAACATGTGATGGATGCACAGTGCTACCTTAAGCTCTTATAGAAGAAGTAATCAGGAGAAATAGTCTGTCCTCACAGTCTTATCTGAGGCGGCATAGATACCGCAAATGGTATAAAACCTGACAAGAATCATCACAGACACGTGGAGGAAAACACAATAAACCATTACTGTTGTCCTAGACGTAGACAGCATACATTTTGTACAGATTTAATGTCTAAAGTTTGCTCTGTTTGGTTTCTTCTGTTTTTTTAATGCTGGATATCACACCCTGTGTCCATTTCCTCATCTTAGATGCATCTGCTAAGTCTCCGGTCCCCACTGCTCCTACGTTGTTTGGGCTGTGCGTCTCCAGTGGGGATAGGCTTTTGCTAACCATCACTCTGCTGTCCTTCAGAAGGGCTGCTTGCCACACAGTGTTCCTGAATATATCCATTGCCACAGCCCTGGCATCTAGCCTATTAGCCACGAACTCGTGGCTCTTCATACAAGTAATATATGTGCCCTTTCACTGAATCCCAGGTTTCAGTTACCCCCTCCCATATATTTGATGACACAGCAAAACCCTCATTATAAAGCACATGCTATGATATAGATTCCATTATGCTTTGAATCAGAGCCTGTCCTGGTAGACATGGTGATATATAACGTCTCTTCTTTCCAGAACATAAAAAAAGAATAATACAAGGGTTTATGCCTGTCTCTTACTGCTACCATAACAGCAGGATTCTGTGAAGTTTTGTAATTAGCTGGTCTGCATGCCTCTTGTTTCCCCATTTCTAATTGATTCTGCACCGGGAGTAGTTGCTCTGAGATGCAAATCTGCCTCACCCCTACCTGGAGCTAGATCACTGAACCAGCCAGGGGCTCGCGCAGGGAATGTAGATGAGCCCAGCGGGCCCGGAAGGCCCGCCCATCAGAGCCCCACGCCGAGGAGACCCTCAGGAGAGGGGTGCCTGCAGTGAGCCCTCGCTCCAGCTGGTTGTTGCCAGATCACAGGGTTTAAGAAGAGCGAAACATCTGACAGCTAATCACAAACTGTTTGAAATGCTGTGAGGATCTTCCAGGGCGCATGTGTAAGCTTGTCCTTCCCACTTGTCCTGGGCACGGCCTTTAGGGCCCAGACCGTGCCAACCTCGGCCTGACTCTCCACCTTCACCTCCTCCCACCAGTTCATCCTCCAAGACCAAACTGCATAGGCTTCTGCAGTGCGCCAGGCCAGTCCACACCCTCATACCCATGGCTTGCCGTTCCCTCTGCTCAGAATACCCTCCTCGCACCGTTAGCCTAGAGAGCGCATGCTCAGCCTTCAGAGCTCGCGTCTGATGTCGCCCAGGGAGCTTTCCTCACCACCCCTGCCGTCCTCAGGTGGCCACGTGCCCGCTGTGCTCAGGCGTGAATGCGGAGGCTCTCCTCAACCCCCTCCCCGTCAGCCTGCCACGTCGGCGAGACCGCGTGTCCCGACAGCTCTGGCTTCTAAATGCACCTCAGGTCCGCTCGGTTCTCCCTGTCTCCACTGCCAGCTCTCTGCTCTCCGCCACCTTTAACTCTCACCTGAGAATTCCTTTCACCTTTGAACTGGTCTTCCTGCCTTCCCCCTTCCCAGCCCCACTTAGTACCTTATCCTCCCACTTACTGCCCTTCAGTGACTGCCCACTGCCCCTCTCCTGGGAGCCATGCCCTGCCCACTGGCCTGCACAGCCCTGCATGGCCTGTTCCACCTGTTCTCCAGGGCCCTCCCGGTCAGTCCACGCTCTCACCCGCTGAGCTCCAGCCCGCTGCCTCCGCTCAGTTCCTCAGACTCTCCAGAACCAGGCCTTCACGCACGCTGTTTCTCGTGCTGGAACTCTCTCTTCCCTCTACTCGGAGCCTGGCCAGCTGGCTCCTTACCAGCCTTTTCGTCTCAAGTTCAACGTCACACCTTCACAGGTTTCCCTAACCCCTCTGCACCTAAGCACGACCCTAGCTCGTTCTCCATCACTGCCCTTTATTCATTTCCCTCAGGACCCTCATTCCAAGTTGTAATTAGATACCTGTCTACACACTCTTCCTGACAGGCTGTCCCCACAGACTGTAAACTGTGAGAGCCGGGACCATGGGGTCATATTCCTAGGGCCCAGCACAGAGCCTGACCTGGGGTTGATGCTCAGATATTGGGAGGACCAATTAGCAGCTGAACTCTTGAGTGTATCTCTTCGGATCCTGAACAGTCTTTGCCATTGCCCACATCTGTGGAATTGTCCCCCGTTTCCTTACTTGTTTATCTTCTGTTAGACTGTGAGCTCCTCGGGGGCAGGGACTGTCCTCATGTCTGTGCACTCAGCCCCTGGCACACAGTATTGATACTAGTGGATTTAGATCAGTTGATTGTCAGCCCTACTTTGGCACAGGTAAGGAGGAACAGATCCTCTGCCTAGTTTTACCATGTTAGTATTGCATGCCTCAAATTATACATTTCTGATATTTGCATATTTATTATTCAGTTCTCTGTAGTAATGACATTTATTATGGAACCAAAAGTCATCGTAAAATGGCACCCCTTTATGATGAACTGACCATTCAGACATCCTCCCCACTTGACCCTCGCGTTTTCACAGATGGATCATCTTTCTGATGGTCCAGTGACAGTTGGTTGCAAAGTAATTTCATTAAGTCAATGAAAGTGATTTTGGAGAACTTCACAGATGTCATGCAAAGCCATGGACGGTAAGGGGTTTGTTACATTAAGTGAGGAGAAAACTACTGATCAGAATGATGACATAAGTGCTTCAGAAGGTAATGATTTGTGTATCAAAAGGTTGAGAGGCCTAGGGAAAACTGTTGGAGTCCTCAAATATTTTGTAAAAATTCCTTTTTTATGATAGGACTAGGAAAGGCAAACATGAAATGAAAGATAGATATCATATTGTGCCAGCATATGGTTTTATCAAAAGAATCACAGTCAAGTTATCGATCAACTCTGACTCAGTGTTCATTCAGGAAACTAGCTCCTGGGTTGCAATAATAAACCTAAGTTTTTTCTAATATCAGATAAAATGAAACTCGTTTTCATAATTTTTTTTCTCAAGATAGAGCCTTTGTCAAACCTTTTCATTCCTATTTGCTATCCTAAATGAATTCGTTTTAAGTGATCTTTTCCCACCAATCACCCTTCACTAACGGGGACTTCTGCAGAAGCATGGAGACAGACCCAGCCCCTGCTCAGACATGCACCTCAAGTCCATATCAGAAATGCACCGTAACTGTGGCAGCAGCATTTCAATTACTTGCCATCTGTCTGTGATCATGTAAAAGAAAGCTTCTAACCGAAGTCTAATAGACACTGCATCCAGTCCTTGAAGGTTTATGTCCCTGAATCTTACTGTGGTTTCTCCTAATGACTGTTTCTAGAGGGCAGAGCACCAGGAAGACACGGACTCATCCACTGTCACAGGAGCCACATAGGAGTTGTTCTCGTGTCTGAAATCAGGAAAACGTGTAGTGGCTTAATATCTAGAGCCAGGGTCCACACTGTGGCCCACAGGCCAAATCCAGCTTGCTTCCCGTTTTATCAGAACACAGCCATGCTTATTTGTTTACATATTGTCTATGGCTACTTTCACACCTCCGTAATAGAGCTGAGGAGTTGCGACAGAGATCATATGACCCACAAGGCCCAAAATGTTTACTGCCTAGCCCCTTCCAGAAAAAGTTTGCCAACCCCTGATCTAGAGCCAGATTGGGAGCAGAGCTGTGCGGACGTCCTTTTAGTCTCTTTTTAAGCTGCTGCCTGCTTTCTTTACACCAAAAGGACATGGAAAGAGTTTCAGTGTCAGTAATGGTGGAGTGGCTTGTAACAGACTAACCCTCCCACAGAGAACTATTATGTATAAACTCTGGACAAAACATTAAACAACTCTCTGAAGATACTGCCAAGCAACCAGATGCAGTTTGGGAACTGAAAAGGGAACGACATGGAGTGAGACTCACATTTTCACGGCTTTTCCCCAGAGGGCACTCCCCAGACCATGCAGCACAGGGTAGCTAGGACTCCAGCAAAAAGGCTGTCTTTTTAGCTTGCAGTATTTGAGGACAGAGTTTAAGGTTGCTAGAGCAGCTGGGAAAGAAGGAGGCAAATCCCAGAAAAGATGGATCCAACAAGGAGGGAAGCCCCCAAAATCTGCTTGTAAATTCCCTTCAAGGCTTTGCTTAACCCCCAGATTGTGACTGCACGGGGGCGACACTAAGGGACCCAACAGAAGCCAACAGCTGGAGGGGTGACAAGGCGGAGCAGAGATTCAGCTGCTGCTGATCACAGGAAAGTCCAGTCCTGCCCTGTTCGAGGGGATTGATAAACACGTTGGGCTTCCCTTGAAACTTCTGAAGGGCCATGTCTTAAGAGTAGAGACCCAAGTAGACCCACCCTAACCATGTGTAAAACAAATCTCAGGGTGATTAGCCAGTGTTTTAACACTCTTCAGAGAAGAGTGGAAACCACATGGGTTAGAAATGTTCAAAGATTTAAAGGAAAAGTAGTTTTTTTTTTTTTTTTTTTTTTTTTTTTTAGGAAAAGTAGTCATAATCTACTTAATACAGATGGGGAATCTTACACAGAATGGCAACTAATAATCAGACGGAAATGCTAAAGCTGAAAACTGTAGTATTTAAGATGAAAAGTCCACTGGGTAAGTGACAAAACAAAAGAACAAAGAGTGGAGGAATAGGAACAAAGTCTTAGTACCATAGGGACAAATTCAAACAATCTAACATATGTGTAACTTGAGACCCAGAAGTTGTAAAAAGAGGGGAAGGAGACAGAAAGAAAAGATATTTTGAGAAATAACGGCTGAAAATTTCCCAAATTTTGCTGGAATATATCAACTCACAAATCCAAAAGTTTAGCAAACTCATAGGTACAAAGAAAACCACATCTAGTTCCATCATAATCAAACTGCTGAAAACCAAAGTTAAAGAGACAGATCTTCAAAGCAGCCAGAGATAATAGTATAGACACATTATGTGTGGGACACAACAGTATGAATGAGGGCCAGCTTCCCACAGAGTCAGTGGAGGCCAGGAGACAGTGGAGCAGTGTATCTTTAAAGTGCCCAAATTATCCATCTGCCAAAATTATCTTTAAAATATGAAGTCAAAGTCATGACACGGTTAGAAGAAGAAAAGCAGAGAGGATTTAGCAGCAGCGGTCCCAGAACGGTTCTCAGGCTAGAGGAAATGACACTAGATGGTAACTCAGATCCGCAGGAAGAAATAATAACCACTAGAAACAGTAAATATAAAAATCTGTCTTTTTTCTTATTTAAGAGACTACTGGCTATTTAATGCAAAAATTATAATATTGGATTGTGTGGGTTATGACATAGATTTAAAATACTTGACAGTAGCACAAAGGACAGTGGGATAAAAAAAATCTTGCAAGGTTCTGATCTTTTACATGAGGTGGTGATTTTTTTTTTTTTTTTTGCGGTACGCAGGCCTCTCACCACTGTGGCCTCTCCCGTTGCGGAGCACAGGCTCTGGATGTGCAGGCTCAGCAGCCATGGCTCATGCCGCTCCGCGGCATGTGGGATCCTCCCGCACCAGGGCACAAACCCGTGTCCCCTGCATCGGCAGGTGGACTCTCAACCACTGCGCCACCAGGGAAGCCCGAGGTGGTGCATTTTAAACTCTCCGTCAACTGTGTGGAATGTATATTGTAGTTACAAGAGCAGCCACTTAAAAAGTAATACAGGAAGGTATAACTAAAAAGCCAATGGACAAATTAATAAGTTAAAATTGAATACTAAAAAATAGTTAATGCAAAAGAAGGGAAGAAAGGAAGAACAGGGTTTTCTTTTTTTAATGGAACAAATATAAAGCAAACAGCACAACGGTCGACCTAATATTAGTAAAAACCAAATATATCGGTAAGTACGTTAAATGTAAAGGAACTAAACATTCCACTTAAAAGGCAGACGTTGTCAGGTTGGATCAAAAGTCGGGATCTAACAATGTGCTGGTTATGAAAGGATTACCTTAAATGTAAACCCAGAGATTACTTGAAAATAAGAGAATGGAAGAGGATATTCTATGCGGATCTTAAGCAAGAGAAAACCATTGTGGTTATATCAATATCAATAAAATAGACTTGGATATTCAAGGATAAAGAAAGGGCATGAAAAGAAGAGCATTAGGGAACTTTCCATGTTGATACAAACGTTTTATATCTCAGTGGGATGGTGTTTACGTGGTTGTATACATACACATTTGTTGTTTTACCAAAACTTAAGACCTTTTATCAAACTTAAGATCTTTGCACTTCTCTAAATGAATTTTACCTTACAAATTTAAATGCAAAAAACAAACAAAGCCAAAAAACCAGCAATCTTGTAAAGCATGTTGCCAGAATAATGCATCAAAAATGAAAGCTAATATCATTGCCTTTGCTCCTGTGACTCTCACCCCATGGAAGACAATCCAGAATCTTTTCTACCTAATAATCTGGTTTCCTTAAAGTCACTTACAGGTTTTATTATTAGTGTTTTTTTTTCTTCTCTAGAACTTAACATTTTATTGGAAGTTATCAGGCTTTGACCCCAGAAGCAGGGATCTTTCTCCCTGAGACTAGTAAAACTTCACCTGGATGGTCATCTGGGTTTGGCATTTAGTTTGACCTCCTCCTGCACCTAAACAGTTCTTATTCCCTTATTCCCCACTTCTTTCTGGCTTACTACAGTGTGCCAGGCACCTGGCCCAGAGATAAAATGGGATACTAAACAGACATGCTCTCTTCCTCATGGAGTTTACAGTCATAATTTTACTTTCATTTATAAAACTCAATTTAGCATGAAAGTTTAAAAGCCAAAGGTTAAGTCATTGGGTAAGAAGTTGTGGAGTCTGTAATTCTGTATATGGAATGTATTCAGATGCTCACTTCTGATAACAGTTCCTACCTGTGTTTTGCGGGGAAGCCACAGAACAGAGAGCCAGAGGGGAGTCCAGTGGTATCTCTCACATCATATGTAGGGATCAGGTTTCAAAGTCAGGGTGTAAGACAAAGGTCAAGCATAGGTAAGAGTCTTGTCTTTCAACACTGGCATCACATTCACTGAGCAAGGTGCTCACACAGATGCCCAGGAACCAGGGTTGACTGGAGAGAGAGCTTCCCATTTTCCATCTCACACTCTTATCAAGAGAAATGGCTCACTAAATCAGCCTTGCTGTTTAAATTGTTATTACCCTCGCTTTCCTTCTCTTCCCTCCCTATTGTATTGGGGCAGGGAGGTGATTGGTGGGAAGGAGCCCTGCACACAGAGTTAAATTCATGTAAATGAAATGAGATATGTACCTGCATTTGGGAATTGCCACGTGTGTGGAAGATGTCAAAAAAGCGAGTTACAGGCTCATCCAAGTGGTGAATGTAAATGTGTACTCATTTCTGTAGCACAATCAGCATTTAGATTACAGGGTTATCTTTTCAACACCCAAATGCAGCCACTTCTCTGGAGAACTATTTACAGCATTATTTTGATCTCTTTGATAGTTTGGGAAGCCAAAGTTTAAAGGACTATTGAACAAATGAATTTGGGAATTATAACATTGAATTCAATTAAAAAGCCTTTTTAGCTGAAACAATTGTTTATAGCACCATATATAATTCCTATAAAAATGTATTCTAAAGTACCTTCTGAGAGTCATTTCAGTGTTACATTAAAAGTTTTTGCCTTTGGTAATTACTGGTTCATTTGCTTTAAAGCATCATGTCATCTTCTTTGGCTTAAGAGAAAGATTACCTTTTGTGCAGGGATAATGGGGTTAAAAGTCTAGTAAAAAACATACTTAACCAGTTTTCCCAATTTTGTTTTTTATTTTTCCCTCTTCTCTGCAGTTTCGTGCCTTAGCGCCAATGTACTATCGCGGCTCGGCTGCAGCTATAATTGTTTATGATATCACAAAAGAAGTAAGACTTATATACCGTTTTCTTTAGACTATTTTGAAAACTCTGTTTTGGTTGCTTATATCTCCAGTTGCTTTCCTCCTCTGTGTTACAGGAGACATTTTCAACATTAAAGAATTGGGTAAAAGAGCTTCGACAGCACGGCCCACCCAATATTGTAGTTGCCATTGCAGGAAATAAGTGTGATCTTATCGACGTAAGGTAAGTTATTAGAACAGGAGATTACGGTGCTGATTATGTGTTCCTTTTCTTACAGAGCAATATCCAATATAAGAATCTTGCTTTTATTTTGTCTCTGACATTGAAAAATTCCTTTTTGTTGTTTGGTTGGAGTCCTGAAGTTTCAAACTAAAATTTAAGAGTTCAGACATTTGGAGCTAATTAGATTATATATCAAGACAGGTGTGTAATATATTTAAACGTCATTTGCATCATACTTGACATTATCTGGGATTAGTGTAGCCCTCAGCTCTCATGACATAGGATACCTGAATGGGGAAGGATATTTTAAGGAAAGCACGTTTATTGGCAATTTCTCTGGACCACTTCCACGGTTCCCCAAGCAAGGGCTCTGCTTTGAGGGGAAAAGAAACCCCGGTGATTCTCTGGCCATTCCATTGGATGCATTGCTAGTAGTCCCGAGTTCTGTTCTGTTCTGTTCTGTTTTCTTTAACCGTATAAGTGGTGTAATTGGGAGGACCACGGTGTCAGGGCTCATTCACCAGCCATTCGTGACATCTTTTATCATCATAAATCTGGTTAATTACTGGGAAGGTGGGGATCACACTAATGTCTTGATGGGCAGAATTTCTGATTTGCAATTCGTTGCCTTCCAGAGAAGTCATGGAGAGAGATGCTAAGGACTACGCCGACTCCATCCATGCAATTTTTGTAGAGACCAGCGCAAAAAACGCGATAAACATAAACGAACTCTTTATAGAAATTAGTGAGTATCTCTGTGCCTTGTGGGTTTCCTCTGTGCAGAGCAACTTAACACGGAATTATCTTGCCAAGTAGAATTTTCTCCGTACGTAGAGCGGCCTCGTCTCTGATACTGTTCTCAGTGGAATGAGATTTGAGAATTTAAGAGTGACGGTGGGTTTTCATATCATGCTGTAAGTGCTGGAGAGCTGCTGCCTGATGACTGTAGCCCTTCTAGAAAGAATGTTGCTACTGAATAAAGAATGTGCAGGGCCTAGAGGTCCTAGAAGCTGTCATCTCTCCCTCTTTCTCTCTTTAAATGTGTTTCAATTAGTTGTCCAGAGTCATTGAAAATGAACAAAATAAATAAAGGGAAATGAAATGCGGGTGTAGTTCCACTATAAGAAAGCCCTCAAAAATTAATACTAGGCACTCGCTAGTGAAACATAAGACCACTTTTTCCCACCCCTCCTCTTTC
>NW_006774722.1:1242250-1261024 GCF_000442215.2 Lipotes vexillifer
CTTTCCAGAAGTGTTAATAGGATGACACTAGATAGGAGAGAGGCTGCTGCGTACCTTTGGGAGCCTCTACAGATTGTATCTGTTTATTCATTTCATTCAAATTCATCAGTATATTCATTGAGAACTGTTCCAGGCTCCGGGGAGGCAGCGGAGAACAAGATGGGGTCTGCCCCTGCTGTCCCGGGGTGCACGTTCCACTGTGGGAGAGACAGTGAACACACAAATAAGTGAGGTCCTTTCAGATGATGAGCAGTGATAGGAAGAAAATAACATAGGAGGAAGTGAAAGAGTTTTCTGCAAGTGGTCGGGGAAGGCTTCTCTAAGGAGGTGATACTGAAGCTGAGACCTGACAGAGCAGGTGTGCAGAGCCCTGGGGTTCATGTTAACTGAACAGGTCAGACTTCCCTTTGGAGGACAGGAGAAAGCAAAGCACAGTCAACTTATTCATTAAGATCCATCCTTTGGGGGAGGTCTGAGAGAACTGGAAGGGCCCTTGGCCAACATGTAGAGGGAGAGCCACCGGGGCCAGGCAGGGGCGGCCCAACAGAGGAGCAGGCCCAACAGAGGAGCAGGCCTGGGGCAAGCGCTGAGACCTGGGGGGGCTGAAGAAAGCCCTGGTGACCCTGACAGCTTGCAAGGGCAGGCCCAGCTCCAGCAGGTGGACCGCACTGGGATTTAGGCCCTTGGCTGCTCAATTGTTGGGGTTATTTTTGGTGTTATTATTTTTTGATGTTTTTAGTTTGTTCCAAGAACCAGAGATCTGAATTTTATGTAACATGTCACACTCTTTAAATCTGGCCACTTATTCAAATATTTTCAGAACCCTGTGGAGGCCTGCCAGGCCCATCTGCTCCCTGGGATGGCTGGTAGAGGCTGGTGTGCAAGCTCTAGTCCAGCCCCTTCCTTCCAGCGTTGAAGAGTCACGATATTTATCGTTTTCCTAGATTGTAAATAGCAGTTACCCAGATGCATTCTTGAAAGGCAGCGTGAAGCCAGTCGGGAATTTTTCACAGTTCAAGCTAAAATATCTAAGTGTGTGGTGTCATGAGTGCTAAAATTATCACTATTTCTTTAAAGTGTTCTTTACTCCAGCAGTATTAAAAAACAGGAAGGTGGTGAACTATACCAATGATGAAAATTCCTGTATAAAAACTAGCCTGTACATACTCATTTTAACTGTGAAAAATAAAAAATATATGTTCAAAAAGATTAGAAAAATTTAAGGAGATGTAAATTGAGTTTATTATTTACTGGGCTGTTGTAAAATTGCATTAGCACAGTGCCTGGTTTGCTAGCTTTTTATTAAAGTCTAATATACATGCTGAGAAGTGCTCATATCAGAAGTATAAAGCTCCAGGCATGTTCACGGACTGTGTAGACTCCTGTAATCGGCACTCACTTCAAGACCCAGCGGCGTCCTGGCAGCCTTCCTCCCCCACTCCCCACCCATTTTCCTGTTGGGTTTATCTGCCTTTATCTTAGTGTTTATAGTTTATTTTGACTATGAGTCCATTGTTGATTATGTCTATTGGAGAGATGCACTGTGTGCCTTGGCTTTCATTTTTTTTAATTAATTAATTTGTTTGTTTATTTTTTATTTATTCATGGCTGTGTTGGGTCTTTATTGCTGCGCACAGGCTTTCTCTAGTTGCAGCAAGCGGGGGCTACTATTCGTTGGCGGTGAGCAGGCTTCTCATTGCAGTGGCTTCTCTTGTTGCGGAGCACGGGCTCTAGGCGTGCAGGCTTCAGTAGTTGTGGCATGTGGGCTCAGTAGTTGTGGCTCGTGGGCTCTAGAGCGCAGGCTCAGGAGTTGTGGCACATGGGCTTAGTTGCTCCGCGGCATGTGGGATCTTCCCAGACCAGGGCTCGAACCCGTGTCCCCTGCATTGGCAGGCGGATTCTTAACCACCGCGCCACCAGGAAAGTCCATCAACTATCATTTTGGAATCAACTCCTTTAGTAAATTGGAGCTTTTAATCTTAATGTAATCCGATTTATCCTTATTTTCCCTTATGGTTAGCATTTTGGGGCTCCTGTTTAAGAAATCCTTGCCTATTCTCAGGTCACGAAGGTGTTCTCCTCTGCATTCTTCTAAAAATATTTCAGAGTTGGCTCTGTAGTACCAGCTGTGTTTTCAGTATCCATTTATTGAGAAATAAGGAATGACAAGAAGAGTCAGTGGAGCTTTTAAATAAATTTGCATTGTATTCACAGCAGTGCATATAGGCGTTTGGAAGTGCTTGTAGGACATACTGGAGGATGCTTCCTAGCCATGCGGGCACCGTGCTGTGTTCTGCCCTCTCCCTCCCCAACCCCTGATTTGCAGGCTGCTGGATGTGCCAGAGGCTTCAGGCTGGGCACCCGATGACCTGAGAGTTGGCAGATTCCCTCTCAGCCTCATTAATGCCAAAGATGCAGGTGTCAGTTCGTTCCATGTTTTCAAAATACCTCAGTGCCAGGTGCTCTGCTAAATAGATACTGGAAACATAAAGCTGGAGACCTCTTCCCGTGAAGAGCTTTGGGCCTGATTAGAGGGAGATAATGGAGATAGTTGCGTAAACAAATGTGTAGTAACGTGCTTCTGGCTCCTGACTTGATTTTAGCATCTGAGATATTGGACAGAGTTAGGAAGTGGGAGGGTTTCAGGAAAGCCTTTGTACAGGAAGCAGCCCTTGAGTTATCAGTGAGGTGGGTGGATGGGTGACTTAAGGTTTCTCTCGAAATTATGATTCACAGAGCAGTAAAGTGAAACCTGTTCATTCTCATGCATTGTTGGTAGGAGAATAAAAGTGGCACAGCCTCTTCAGAGAGCAATTTGGCAGCATCTGTCAAAATTGAAATTGCACGTCCTTCTTGCATTTGTGCTAGATAGACACTGGGAATACAGTGTCGGTGTCAGATAAATGCCCAGGAGTAGAATCGTGTGACCCGGCTCTTCCACACCTGTTAATTTATCCCACACATGCACTCATGGGTTTACAAACACAGTCTTTGCATTGTTTTTAATAACATCAAAATATTGGAAACAGACTTAAATGTCTATCAATAGGGGATAAAGAACGGTACATCCATACAATGCGGTATCACAGAGCTATTTAAAAGAACGCTCTGGTGGAACAATCCCCAGGATATATTACGTGAAACAGTATTTGCTCCTGCCCTGGTTTTAAGAGCGTGTGTGTACTGTGCATGTCTGCACACACCTGTCTCTGGAAGGTGGCCTCTGCCACAAGACAGAGGGACAGGCACATTCTGATGCAGTTTTTTTAACATGTAATTTTTTTAGTTAAAAAAAATTTGTACTAAATGCCATGTGATACCCTTCTTTGGACCCTGGAACAGAAACAGGACATTAGTGGGAAAACTGAAGGCATCTGACAAAAGTCTGGGGTCGTGATGCTCCAGTGTCGAGTTCTTCACTTTGCCAAATCCCATGGTAATACTATAAGATACCAGGATCATGGGGGACCGGGTGAGGGGGATACAGCAGTGCTCTGTATCATCTTTGCAGCTTTTCTGTAAATCTAAAAAGTCTTCCAAAATCAGAAGTTTTTTCAACTTTTTTAATTTTAATGAAACCTGTCAAATTGCATCTGCAAAATGGTTGTGTCTGAGAATGAACAGATTGAGAATGTGAAAGCTCATTCCCTTCCCTCCTGTCCTCTTGGTTCAGGTCGAAGAATTCCATCCACTGACGCCAACCCGCCTTCCGGTGGAAAGGGCTTCAAACTCCGAAGACAGCCTTCGGAGCCGAAACGGAGCTGCTGCTGACTGAGCCTCGGCCTCCAGGCTCAATGGTGAAGTAGGTGGTCCTGAAAGTTAGCGGGAGGGGCTGGAGCCCTGTCGCCAGGGGCGCCTCGCCGGTCCTGTATCTTCTGCTGGCAACAAGGATTCACAGGAATTGACCGGTTCTGTTTCCTCTTTGGAGACTGCAGCAATAATATTTCAGTCTGCGGACTTCTCTTCTGTAAAGCGTCTCTGGTGTACAAAGGGACTACATCATAGGCTGTTGACCTTGCTGAGAAGGAGTGTATAATTGTATGGATGGTAGGATTAAATTGTTGAGTAGTTTTGTAATCAAGATTTTATGTAACATTTGTAAAGGGAAAATTAGCACTTTTGTGGTTCTTAAGGGAAGAAAAAGCCCTTGTGGAGATTATCGTTTCCTTGGTTTCCCATTGATACCAATGATACCATTTGGTACCAATGATACCATTTCCTTGGTGTCATTTAGAATGTGGTCAGTTATCATAAATGGAGGGATGGCAGTTATTATTATTTGAAGCCAAAATGGGTTATTTATAAGGGCTGATGGAGATGGTTTCACCCCTGCCGTCTCTAAAGCACTTTCCATTGGGTACATCAGCCCAGGACATGCACAGTAAACTCACAGCAGCAGGTGCATGCCTCACCCTGGTTTTGCATCCTGACCCTGTCACGTGCGTGTCACCAGGCACATTATTGGCACCTTTTTAAGGAAGCTGTCACGATCAAGGTGGTGGTGGTAGAGAAGCTGCCTGGAATAAATTGAACTGCAGATGATTAAACTGACTAGCAGCGGTTTACAAAGAGAAGAAGAGAGAAAGTAAAGAAAGTGGTGTAAATGCTGTCAATTTTTTATTTAACCGAGATATTTTGGTGGGGGAGACAATGATCTGTTGCTTAGCATATGTAAAGTTGTAGTCTATATTTACGAGACCATTGCTTACAGATTATAAATTATGTAAATACATTAACAAATTCTGTGTTTCATTCAACACTCCATTTACTCTTGCACTGTGCCCGCCCATTTCGCAGCCTGTGCACCGGAGGCTCCTTGAAGCACGTGGTGCAAAAGCTTAGAGGGTGTGGCTTGTGATCGGTCAGGATTTCTCTGCCTTCCCTCCCGCCACCCCCGCCCCTCCAGTCCCATCTGGAAATCATTGTGAAGAGGTCTGCCACTTTGACAAGCCTGACTAGCCCGTCCTAGCTTCGGGGCAAAAGGTTAAGGTCCCGAGCTCTCCTCTCGCATTCACCTACCTGGTCTTGGGGGTAAGTTTCTTTTAGCTTTTACAGCAACCTCAGGCCAACTGTTTTGAGAGAGCTTTCCTTGTTAACAATTTAGCCTGTCTTTCCGTTTCCCTCCTTTTCCCCTGCCTCTGTTAGTGGTTAAAGCTCTTTTCCCTCAGCCTACTGAGGTTTTTAATGTGATCTAAAAATAAAGCACTGAAGTGAAGTTGGGGAAAATTTGTTCCTGGTCTAATTTGGCACCCTTCCAACCTGAGTATTGTAAGGGAAGGAAATGTACAAGATTAAATAGGAAATGAAACAGTTTGAATTTCAAACTAAATTGTGCTTTCAGAGCTATCCTTAAACTGAACAGTTGAAACGTTTAAAACTAATGGTTATTTCTTTGTGCCCCCCCACTTGATACCGTTAGATTGTAATGGGAAAATTATAACTCAGATTAAGTAAAAAACGATTCCCTTTCCCCTGGTGTATGTCTTAAGCATTTGGAATTGCTTATTCTCTTATCGAAATCATATAGAAGGAACGCTGGTAGTGAAAATTCTAATGTTTTGTTTAAAATACGTGTGGACTCTGTGCCCCTGCAGCATCTAGCTTCCTTCCCAGCGTGAAATTAGCAAGCTTTCAGAGAGAATGCCTGATTCCAAGGGCTGGGCTCTTTACACCTGAAGGTGGTTTGGCTTTGTTTCATATACTTCCAAATGGATCGGGCCATCAGGCCCCTGCCCTGGTTTGTCCCTAACATTCCCACTGCTGGGCCTCTATCTCCATGACAACAACATAAAACAAAGGTTGCTGGATTCACGAAGAGGCGATGCGTGTGTGGCCCTTTCCCTCTTTTTTCACCAAAAGATGACACAAATCTGTGACCTTCACATGTTTTCAACCAAAGCTGTCAGTCAGCGTGGATGATTTCATGGTGTCTGGGTGCACAGGGAAAGGCAAAGTGCCTCGGTGCCTCTCTTATTGGTAAGGCCTCCGAATGCCTCTCATCCTACTGTGACATTTACTGCACGGAGCCCAGAACGGGTCCATCCTTCAGCCCTCCGCAGCCGCTTTCTCATCCTGATTTCTCGTTCTCCTTCCCATGTGTTCCTCATGCGTTTCAGGGCCTCTCTTGCTCTCATTTTCCTCAGTCTGTCTCAGAAATTGCCATGGCTGTTTCTCATGTGGTGTCTTTTTTAATGCTTAACAATAACAACTACACATTGCTTTCTCAGAATTCATAATTCATACTCGATGAGAACAGGGGAAAAATGTTTTCAGTTATCTTGTTTGCTTCTTAAATGCAAAGATGAATATTAAAGTCAGAAACAGTGTTTTATTTTGAGCCCACTTTGGATTATTCACCTGACTAAATAGTGATCTAGTACACGTTTTATATATTCTTTATTCTTATTTCTTATTATGAGAAAATGCTAGATTGTAAAAGAATTGAGACATAGCCCATCTATAAAAATCTTCTTTTGGTTCTCTTATGACGCAGGGCCATCTTTAAAAACTTTGGGGACTGAAAAGAGAAAAATCATTAATTAGCTGCAAGCGTATATTGATTCCTCTCAGAGAAATGGAAATCAGCTCTTTGCAGGTGTCCAATCTTAGTAACCATTGGGCTTAAGAACTCTCCTTTCACACAAGTGTTTTTCTGATTCTGTGATAACTCATTCACTGTCATTTGGTGATTAAAAGAACATAGAGTATGAGTATGATTAAGTGTCCTTCATTTTAAACTCTCTTTAAGAAGTGATTAGGGAGAATTGCCTATCGCAGGCCCTTCTGCTTCCAAATGAAACCTCCATCACCTGCTTTTCAGCCACAGGCCACGTTCTACACATAGCAAAGGAAAGGTTTGATTCCTTTAGAATAACACACTTCCTGGTCGCCTGGGTGTGATTTTGTTTGAGGTGCCTGCCTCCCGTTGTACACAGGCTTCCTGGATTCCTCCCCATGTCTGAGAGGATTGCCCCTCCTATGTTGGAGGCCCGCCCGACCTCCTCTAAGTGGGCCGGTGTCCTTGAGGTTATCGGGTTTTATTATTTCTAAATATATAAAAAGGGAAAGAAAACCACATTTAATTTCAGAACTTCTCTTTGCGTTTTGTGTTTATTTCTTTTCCATTCTCAAGAAGGAAAATAGGTCTAGGAGACCTTCTAAATTAAACTCTGGGAGATAGAATAATGAAAATATCCTCAGATGACTATTCCATGGCTTTCCTGGAGGCATCAAACCAGCATATCTGTACTGTTATGGCATTGTGTTAAAATGGGCAGATTTAATTCAGACTACACTGCACTAATTGGCATGTCAGCCTCAGAGCTTGAAAAGGCATTTGTTCACTGTTACATGCATCTTTTTATAGGCTGAGAGTAAGTTGCAAAAGAGGTTGTATAAATTCTTATAAGCATTTTTTCACTTGTTTTTTTCAGAACACGCTGAGAAAGTGATTCATGGCCCCTTAGTGTATAAGAAATACACGCACAGTATGTTATGTATATGACAGACGAGACCCCTACACATTCGGATGTCTTTGCAAGAACCTGTATAAGTAATGAGAAAATCCTTTCCTTCTGGGGAAAAGTTATTAGAATCCCCTTAACTCTGATCTATACTAGGTACCTGCTGTAGAACATCTGGGGGAGAAACGACAGCCCACAGACTCAGGCTGGCTCTTCTCTGTCAACTCATTAGGCTGCAAATGTTCCTCCTGTCTCTTTAATGAAAGTTAAACAACAGTGATAAGCTAGAGAGTGGAAACCTGTAAAAATTCTTCATTATTTAAATTTGTTTTAAAGGGACTACAGCAGCATGACTTGTTTGACTACAAGAGGTCGTCTACCTCTTAACAGTTAATATTTTTTAAAAGAAGAAGGGAAATGTACCTTCAAGGGTCAGGCTGTGACTATATACCTGCCCTCAGCTTGGTCCATCAAAAATTTTTAAATGATTCAAGGTAATGTTTAGGAGATGTGTTTTAACTCCTGTGGTACTGTGATTCAAACAAACAAACAAAAAAAAACAGTCCAAGCAACAAATTTATCCAGGAGATAAACATGATACTGTATAGTTTTAGCAAAGGGAGGTGGAGGTGGAATTTAGCCTTGGACTGAAAGAAGTGACCTCTGCCCATTTCTCTTGACAGCAGAGTTCCTTGTCTTGACTTCCAGTAATAGAAATCCAGGCAGTGTGGTTATCCGGTTTTCATGAAATATTAATGGAATTCTGGGGCATTTGTCCTGTTTTATGTGCTAATGAAAGTCTAGAAAAAAATTAGGAGGGTATTAACATTTTTCAGGAGCCTCCACTTTTTCAGTCCAAGAGAATGATAAGTCAGCAACCTGTTATTGATGAAGTTTCATTAGGCAAAATGAAGACGGAGAATAAATAGAACCAAGAATCTCCATCTTTCTCAGTTTGTCCTTCAGGATTCTCCTGGCATGTGAGGAAAATGATTTACTTCCCAAAGCTAGAAGGACTTCCAGTGGCATAGATCAACTTTGATTTTTGGTCTGTACCATCAGAAATAACTAATATCTGTGTTCTTTCCTCTTAGAGTATAATCAGTTCCAGAATTGTTTGTGGCTTTCAAACAAAAGATTCGGAAGTTTAATAAAAAGAGAAATCTTCCATCTTTTCCTTTCATTATCTTGAACATTTTAGATAGATAGTAAAATTAGGATGTGTCATCAGTAGATTCTAGAATTAAAACCATGGAGTCTTAAAAAATTAAACAGAAATTTTTTTAAAAACTCATGGCCAGTTCATTTTCAGATCGGTGTGCATGGTCCTGGCGTCCGGTGCCTCATCAAAATGCTTCATAATTGAAACAAACAAAATTCTGGGTAGCTTTCCACGAACAGGAATTCAAGTGCCAGGAATTCAGCCAGTTAATGGGAAATCCTCAGATAGGAATGATTTTTTGAAAGAGCCTTCTATAATTGGCACTTTTAAAATGTAGACCTTAATCATCTCCTTTGCAATCCTGCAAAAGAAACAAAATGCTCTGGTTTTGATGCAGCTTCTTGATTCAGGAACTTTTTCGTGTTTCCAGAAGCAAATTGTTTAAAGCGGTGCTTCAGAGGAAATCATCTTTAAAACAGCATTTCACACACAGGGCTGACAGTCTTTACTCAGAATTGCAGTTATCCAAGAAACTCCCCGTCTTAAGTCACGGAGAAAAGCCGAGCACCCCTTCTTCGCCTGGGCAAGCCCAGCGCCCAGTGAGCACCAGCTAGAGTGGGACAGGCCGGGGGGCGGGGTGGAGCACGCCCCCTCCCACTTCAGGAATCATCAGCACCCAGCAGCGTGTGACATCAATTGGAGCTTAACCCTTAATTCATCGTTATTAATTTTTTCATGAAATTTATACTTGAATAATCAGTTTCACCCACTGGAAAATGTTGAAAGTGGGGCTTAAATTTGTGTACCTCCGCTGACTCTGCCTATGCGGTTATTACCTAGTTTAGGAAACTTTATTAATGTGGATCATGCACGTGATGTCCAAGCGACTGGTCGATTCAGTGTGGGGAAAATTAGCAGCAGCTGGCTAGTCAGAGCAACTGATCGGTGGCTCTGTTTTTTAAACTATTTGTTGTATTGTGTAGACAGAGCTTTATTGCCCTGGAAAAGATTTTTTTTTTTTTTTTAACTCTCATCCAGCCGCTCAGTCTTTCCATCATCTCACTTTATGAGTCACTCACATAATTGTCAATCATGCCTCTGACCTTCTTAAGAAAGGACGTCTTGCCTTCTCTGTGATCGAAGCCGCCTTCTTGGCCTTATTTCTCTTCTTCTCATTTTGCTGTGGGCTCTCCCTTAAAGACGCAGGGCACCAGCCGCCTCCTCAGCGCGTGTGACATGCCTTCCCGTGCCGCCTTACCTGGTCGCAGCAGTAAAGTTTGCCCACCACATCCAACAGGGAAAGCAATAGGCAATCTGTACTGTCAGATAACACAAAGGCTAATTTTAGGGGAATAAATCCAATATTTGCAGCGAGGAAAAGGGCAGTACTAGCTTACAGTGGCACCGTGACTGTGGAACAAAATGTTTCTTACCGCGGGCGATGAGGCAGTTTAAGTGTCAGCACCTCGCTTAGTTTGTAATAGAACATTTGTTAAAGTATGTAAAACCCCAAGTCTAAAGTCTTGGAGAGAAACGGCTGTGGAGATGAGCCTAGACATTTAAAAAAAAAAAAAAAAAAGCTAAGCCGTTGTACCAGCAATTCTTATTTCTCCTAAGAATGTCATGCCTTTTCAAGACCTGATGCAAGGAGTAAGATATTTGTGCCTTTCTATAATAGCATCTATTATGAAAAAAATCAAGTTGCTTACAGTTTAGGCCGCCTTGTTGCACTACAAACAGCCCAAATTTGTAGCCGTGGCTTCTCTGCATGACGCATCGCTTGATTACCTGTGATGAAATATTGTAATGATGGTTTGCCAAGCTTATATGGATGTTTGAAGACTTTATTTTTGCAGTCTTAACCTTGGGCTGGACCTAAGTCTATATATAAACTGTATGATGTCTGTATTGTTTGTAGATGCTGACGAAAGAAAACTTGATCTTTTGATTTTTGTTGTAAGATTTTTCTTTTTACATTTAGGCTGGTAGTAGATAGTTTGCGATGGTGGTTGATTTGGCATACTTTTAAACTATACTGTTTTAGCTTGAATATTCTATACTAAACTTTTATAGAGTATAACATGCTAAGTCACTACAAAATTTGTTGTGTTGTAAGGAGAGTGTAAACATTTTGTTAATAAAAATGCTATGTTTCCAGATATATGTATTTGCCTTTCAAGTGGTTTTTCTTTGTGATAGTTTTGTTTTGTTTTTTTTCTTTTGCGGTACCCGGGCCTCTCACTGTTGTGGCCTCTCCCATTGTGGAGCACAGGCTCCGGACGCACAGGCTCAGTGGCCATGGCTCACGGGCCCAGCTGCTCTGCGGCATGTGGGATCCTCCCGGACCAGGGCACGAACCCGTGTCCCCTGCATCGGCAGGCGGACTCCCAACCACTGCGCCACCAGGGAAGCCCTGTGATAGTCTTCATCACACGTTTGTCTTAAGCAAATCTCTCGGAGTCATTTTTAAATGATTTTTGAAAACTGGAATGCCAGAACTTTGATAGCTGTAGTGTCTGGTGAGCAGCGTGGTATTTGTATCCATCAGTCCAGCTCCCAGCATCTCTCTCTTAAACAGCTCCTTCCTGTCCGTGTCCTTGCAGAGCTCAGATGGGGAACGATGATGGAGGCAGGCCTGCAAAGCCTCCAGCGAGCGTTTGGAGGGAATGCTGCTTCCCAACCTCGTGAGCAAAACGTTTCACACCATCTTCTGTTATCTGGTGGATTTCGTCAGCGATGCCAGCATTTCCATTCAGTGTGGACTTCAGCCCTGGACGCCCTCAGTCCGTGCGTTGCCCACAAAAGCACAGCTTCACACACTCGTTTACTCTTTGAAATCCCTCTACAAGAGAAGCACAGTTGTCTATATGCCGTGGTGGTGTTGACAGGACAGATGTGTTCTAACGAGGGAAACAGATAGAGCGGCGAAGCCAGGAGATGGACAGACCTGGGTTTGAGCTTCAGCTTAGCCCCTTTCTAGGCCGGGTGGCCTTAGACAGAGTTGTTAACCTCTCTGAGTTTCAGGACCTTCATCTGTAAAATGGGAAGATAATAGAGCACCAACCACATGTGGCTGTTCAGGAGGAGATACCTACCTACCTGGCATTCAGCACAACATTGACAAAGAGTAAGTGCTCGCATATAATTTGTTTTTAAAGCCATCTCTATGATAATCTTTATCTGTTTCAGTTAAAGTATTTGTCAGTAGTTTGGTTTTTTGTTTGTTGCCATTTTTTTTTGAAACATAACATACAGAAAGTTCCATAAATCTTGTACACACCTCAATACATTTTCACAAAGGAGACATACCCACGTAACTACCCCTCAGCTCAAACAGCAGGACATCATCACATCCCAGAAGCTCCACCTTGTGCCTCTCTGAAGGAGATTAATTTTGAACTTTACCATACGTACCATTTGGAACCATAGTATATGTACTCCTGGGTCTGGCTTCTTTCATTCAACACGGGCTGTAGTATTCACATTCATTCTCACTGCTCTATCGTATTCGACTGTGTGAATAAACTACTGTTTATCCATTCTGCACTGATAAGCGTTGGGTTGTCTCCAGATTTTTTCCATTACGAATGTACCACAACAAACATTCTTACACGTGTCTTTGGTGCCCGTATACAGATTTCTCCTGGACATATACCAGGGAGTGGAATTACTGAGTCATGGGACAGAGATATATTTGTAGATTGGTTTATTCATTTTTGCTTCAGTAGATGCAGTTTTCCTAACGTGGCATATCACTAGAACCCCACCCACAGCGTATAAGAATTGCAGTTGCACAGCATCCTTGCCAACACGTGATACAGTCTTCATTTTAGCTGTTCTTGCAGGATGTAGTGGTATCATACGGTGGAATTTGCATTTTCCTATTCAGTGTGTTTTTTAGTCCATATCCTCCAGTGTTACAGTGTGTACACCCACAGCTAGAGCTGCATGTGTGGGGAGATGAAGGAGGATGATGCGAGGTATGGCGGGGACCCCCAAACCCAGCGTCAACTCCCAGGTCCTTTATCTGGCTACTGGAGAAGATAGACCAGAAAAGGCCATAGATGAAGTTGAAAGGTGAACCCCAAAACGTGGCGGGGGGGGTGGGAATGTTTGCCGCATATATGATGGAATGGATTACTATGTAAGTCTTCTAAGAGTGTCCAGAAAGCAGAAAAAACCACCCTCAAAAAAGGAAATAAAAGGACCCATTACATGAAAAGACAACTCACAAGAAAGAAAATACACATAGCAAATGAACAGGTTAATGCACCTCCAAACCAGTGAACTACTCTTTGGCCTGTTGGTGAGAGGGAAGCACACCAAGCCCTCTGTGGGGGGGACCCCTCCCTAGGTCCCCATCTAAAGGCATCACCGCCTGAAGGCGCTGTAGAAGGATTCACACAAAGAATAGTCTTTGCAGCCTTGCTTCTAACTTCTGGAAAAGGAGCATTAAGGAAACAAAACTGTCACACACAAATTAACATGGAGAGGTGTGCCCGATATATTGTTGAGTGAAAAAGAAGATCAGGGTGTGTGTAGAGTATGAGTCTATTTGTATAAAACACATTATGCACATACACACATTTATCTGTACTTCTATAGTTGTAAATTTTTTTACTGTGTGTTAGGTGTGGATTTTTTCTTATTAAAAAAAAATCATGGGGACTTCCCTGGTGGTGCAGTGGTGAAGATTCCATGCTCCCAATGCAGGGGGCCGAGGTTCGACCCCTGGTCCAGGAGCTAGATCCCACATGCATGCCACAACTAAGAGTTCGCATGCCACAACTAAGGAGCCCGCCTGCCGCAACTAAGACCCGACACAACCAAATAAATAAATAAATATTCTTTTTGAAAAGTCATGAACTCCTGCACCCTGATTCACTCTTCAGAGTCTTCATGAAAACTGGCTCAATACGTACACTGCAGTTGCATTGGTCTTATTTTTCCTTTTTAAAACACACAGGGACTTACCTGATGGCGCTGTGGTTAAGAATCCGCCTGCCAATGCAGGGGACACGGGTTCGAGCCCTGGTCCGGGAAGATCCCACATGCCGTGAAGCTACTAAGGCTGTGTGCCACAACTACTGAGCCTGCGCTCTAGAGCCTGCGAGCCACAACTACGGAGCCCATGTGCCGCAACTACCGAAGCCCGCGCAGCTGGGGCCCGTGCTCCACAACGAGAGAAGCCACGGCAATGAGAAGCCCACGCACCGCAACAAAGAGTAGCCCCCACTCGCTGCAACTAGAGAAAGCCCGTGTGCAGCAACGAAGACTCAATGCAGTCAAAAATAAATCAATTAAAATAAATGGTAAAAAAATAAAATAAAACACACACACACACACTCCTTCAATTTGGTTAGTAAAAAGCTTAGAGCCAGATTGGGGCAAGTGTTTAGAAGTTTACAGTCCACATTTATTTTGATATCTTTTCAAGCTGCCCTAAATCCACCTAGAAGAAAGGGTGGTGGGGAGAGTATAAATAAATATATGTTAAGAAAAAGAATATTCGACTGACTGTCACCTGTCAAAATAGTACCATTACAGAAGCCAGTCTCATTTATAGATGCCAAGAAAAAGAGAAGACTGTCAAAAGGGAAGAAACAAATTAGCACACACCCGAAACAAACAGGGATGTTTTAAATGCAGACACAAAACGATTGGGCTTTATTTTTCCACGAGCAACTGGCTGTTGCCTTACAGCGTATAAGAACTAAATCATGGACCCAGGTTTCTAAGTAACCTTAATGTTTATTGCAGATTTTTTTTTTCCCTTTAGAACTTAAGAACTAGATTTCCGTTAAGATGGCATATTATAAAAATAAAATGCAAAGCCTTTAAAATTTTCCAGTTGTTTGGCTTATAATAACACTAGCCAAAAACATGATTCTCCACTGAAAATGTCAGTGTTGGTTGGGAAGTCAAGCATCGTCAGCCTTCTAGGATTTACCAAGAGTATTAAATTATCAGTTCTCTTTATACGCTTTCTGAGAGACTGCTGGAGATTGTAAGGGAGAAGAAAGGAAAAAAAGACTTCACAGCTAACACCTTGTCAAAATGAATCACTGTGTTAGTAATGATTTTAATCAGATCTCTGGTCACTTAGATTTTTTATTTTCAGCATAACCTTTCAGCATCTTCCAGGAAACAATGTAAGAACGCAGAGATCACCTTTTAAGATGTGTTCATAAAGCTGATTTATATAACCACAGGTATCACTGTTAAAGGGGTGGGAAACGGGACAGGAGGGTCAGAATTCTCTTTATTAATACACAGTGTAGAATATTATTACCTTCAGGCCTCTGTTAAATAAAATATATGGAAAACATAATGGGAAAGCTACCAAGGCTCCACTCCATTAGAGAAAGGTCACTTTTAAGAAGAAAATTGTAGGCTTGTGAATGTAAGTGTGAGGTTAATGCACAGTATTAGGGCACAGAATCCATACCCGTGGTATACTATCATCAACATTAGAATTTCAATCAGCTGCTCCAGCGATGGGGTCAGGTCACATCTTCTTTGCATATAAATGGAACACGTCATAGTTTTTGAAAAAAGTGAAAAAAACAAAGGGAAAAACAGACACTACAGCAATGACATAGGAGATCTTTACCACCAGGGTGATATGAGGTCTGAATCACCGATTATGAATACACGGGGCCATCAAATCATAAAAGATCCCACTAAGAATGTTTTGCTTGAATGTTTTAAATTTTATCTTTATGCTTTTTATGTCCAATGTGATAACCTCGTGTTAGAGAAGTAGGATCTCCGTGGGTTTTCTTTCCCTGGTTTTAAATTCTCCCCAAATGCATCTCCTTCTGAATGTAATAAGAGATGGGAACATGGGTAGATAAGCGGCAGTTTTTTATAAATGGGCTGTTAACAACCTCGCGGTGCCGAAAGGACAGCCTCTTACGGTACAAATATGGAGATGATTATTGTGTGTACCAAATCATCACCACCACCACCACCCCCCCCAAAAAAAAAACCTCAGCCACCTTGAGTGGACGACCAACCTGGAAAGGCTCCTTGGCATTAGCTGGATTAAAATGATGTACAGGGTTAAGGGATCCAGTAATCTTGAAGAGAGAGCATCTCAAAATGTGGAGTAAAATTACATTTACTTGGGCTCTTCTCTAAACTGAATGACTCCAGGCTCATTTTTCAAAGGGGGCTCTAAGGCCAACTAGAATACATTTAGTATTTTGCCGACTCAGTGACTGCTTAAACTTTGGATACCTCCTCTGCAAGTCAACGTGTGATTTTATTTGCTAAATGATAATGATGCCGACTTCATGGGGCTACTGTGAATAGCTAATGATGGCAAGCCGTCAAGTTCTATTAATCAATATTATAAATCGCACCAATAATAAACATACAAATTCCATTATTAGCCCTAGCATCCGACAGCCTGTTACAAAACCACACGCATTGAGTACCTGCTTTTTTTCACCAGGGTTCCTTTGGGGACTTCTTTCTTGTTTCTATATTACAGGCTAAAAAATATAAGAGTTTGCCTTTGTTTTTCATAATGCTGTAGTTTAAATAAAAATACACCCACACATGCCTGAGAGTACACACACAAACACAAAATGAAGCAAAGCCAATGACTTAAATTGCAAAGTTCCATGAGAAAAAGACAAAGGATGTCTTGCAGCTGCAGCGGCAGAATAGCACAGGATGAGAAGGATTTGCACAGGAGAACTCTGAGGCTTGGGGTGGGGCGGTAGGGGATGGACAAGAACAGCTGAAGGGGCAGAGTGCCTGTGCCCATGGGCACTGCTGCCTACAGCCGTGGCAAAACAAATGCCACCCCTTCCCCTCCCAGGTACCAGCTTTCAGAGGCTGATCCGTCATCATCTATTACTCGTATCGTCAAATGTTAAAACACTCCTGCCACTGCAAAGCCCTACGTCTCAGACACGGAGAAATAAATAGATGAAAAATCACGACAGGGTTTTATGACCCCTGTCACACACCATGCATTATCACAACACAAATATGTTAGGACCTCACGAGGGAATTAATCTGAGAGATAAAGCTGGTTCTTTGTGATACCTTTCCCGTGGGAGGAAATAACTGCAGGTGTCTACTCCATGCCCCTTTTTCTAATTGCTGTGAATGAAGAATCGCTTGCTTTTATTGAACAAAAGATTGGGGGGATAGGGGATGCCTTCACCAAGTTACAATCTGATGAAGAGCCAGTTTTTAATGCCCTGTTTCCTGGGTGCTGTATTTGGGGTGAGAGGGATTTACCTATGCGATGAACTCATTTCCTTCACAATGTACCAAAAAACTTGCCCTGCAATGAGTAAAATCTCCAGGAACAGAACAGCTCCCAAGCCCACACAGCATACAAGCCTCCCAGATGCAACACAAGAGACCGGGAGAGCTGTCTGAAATGCCACCCTCGTGATCATAGCTAATATTTTATTGAGGAATTACCATGTGCCAGGCACAGGGCACTAAGAACTTTACTTGCATTCATTCATTGCATCCTCCCCAAACCTTAGAGAGGGAAACTTTGATTATTCCCCACGTTACAGATGAGGCGTGGGCAGGGAAGGAAAAGCAGCTCCTGGCAGCCAGGAGCTGGCCTGGCACTCACAGCTGGTCCTGATGTCCTCTCTCCTGTTGAACGGAATTCCACAGGGCATCAGCATCCCACAGGGCCACTCCATGACCAGGGTGGGTTGAGACAATAACAAGACCCCTCCATCATCCTTCTGAGCCCAGACAAAACAAGGACGTTGTCCAAACCCCCCCAAACTGACCTCTCCCAGCTAATCTGAGCGATGGGGTAGGCTACTGCTTTGCCAGTTGGTTACAGCTGTAAGCTGTCTCTGGTCTGCCCTCCCTTGCATCTAACCCAGAGTGAAACCCTCCCTCAACTCGCTCCCTTCGGGTGTTCTGGGCTAACTCCTCTGCACTGCAGTGAGCAACGACGCCCCCTCAGTCCACTGCAGCTGTGTCTCCGGGCGGGGCATTGGCTGGAGGGCATTGCCCGCAGCTCAGGAACCTGCCGGGGGTGGTGGGGGTCACACACCTAGTACATCTCAGAGCTGCTAAACTGGTCTGTGGCCCAGGCAGCAGCCTCCACCACCCAGATAGGGTCAGCAAGGCTTTTCCCAGCGTGAGATGATGGGGTCCTGCTGCAGCTGTTTGGATTTCCTGAGAACGCTGCATTTGCTTAACATATTGTGATCGCTTGTTTTTGTTTCCCCTCGCCCAGACAGAAATGCAAAGTCGTGACAGTCACTTGAAAATCTGTGGCCCTGAGCATTCCTGGGAGCAGGGCACAGGAACATGGAAGTGGAGAAAGCAAACCTTAAAATACCTCTGCCGCAACACCTGTCCCTCCCTCCCTCTCACCAGCGCTGTCTCCTGCCAACCCCTCCCTCCCTCCATCCCTGGGCCCTCCGGGCCCTGCTGGGCGGGCTCTGCCACCGAGTTCTGGGGGGTCATGTCGCAGGGGACTCCTCTTCTGAGCCTGGTGTCCGGGGCTGCAGCAAGGCGTCTATTCTCACAGGGCCCTGGGGGTGGCCAGTGGGTCAGAAAGACAGCAGACGTGGGGGGACTCGAAGCTGCATTCTCAGAGCAAGCAGAGTTTTTAATCAGATCAGTAAAAACTGCCGTTTTCTATTGACAGCTTCCTTCGCCGGTACATTTTTTTTTTTTTAATGTACTAATGTCATCTATTTGGGGTGGCTTGGGAAAGAGGTCCATAGAGATGACCTGGAGGGTCCAGCACCTCCAGCCCCCTGCCACCCCGTGGCGGGGCCACTGGAGGCTCTGTCTTGCTTGGCTTTGTCTCCGGCTGGGCCTGGACGAGGGGTCTGCGTGTCTTTTGTCCCTCTGTCCCCACGCTCAGGTGGTGTGTCCCCTCCGTGAGGGAAGGCCACTCACACGGTGGAAAATCACTCGGGCTTGGGGGAAAGCGAGGTTTGCAAATTACACACACACACAAACTTGCAAACGCACAAATGGAGGTGTCCCCTGTCCCCCGAACACCCCCCGACAAACTGGAAATGATCTATGGGGCCCGCTATCAGCTCTCCCCACAAGGAGAGCAGGCTTACCCCGTCTCATCAAACACGTATCACGTAGCGCCTCTCCTCACACCGCCGGGGGGGGGGGGGGGGGGGC
>NW_006774722.1:1261049-1285524 GCF_000442215.2 Lipotes vexillifer
CCCCCCCCCCCCGGGGGGGGGGGGGGGCGGACAGGGAGGTAAATATGCCTTCCTAACCCCTAAGGAGCTTGGAATCTAATTATGTTCTAGAGATCCTTTGGGGATCTGCTTAATAAATCAATGCCAATGATTTGTAATTAGAATATCAATTATTTGTATGCAAATGTGGCTTTCTGGGTGCTTGGGGACAAGGCCTAAGGATGGAAAAGACTCTCCCCACCCCCCCCTTCAAATTCTTAATTACATTATTTCGTTCATTCATCAGACGTGTATTGAGCACAGAGATGGGGACCACAAATCCATCCCCCACCCAGGTCGCTCCCAGTCAGGAATGGGGAACCAAGGGAGCTCAGGGCAGCGGGGAGAGCTTTTGCTCCTGGGCGGGGAACGGAGAAAGCATCCGTCTCCTTCCCCTGAGCAGGGAGCCCTTCCCGCCTGAGCCTGGAGGGCCCTCCTCTTTGGACAAGGGTTAGGCCACCTCGGGCCACACGAGTGCACCCCTGTTTGCAAAGAAGTGGGGTGGCTCTGAGTCCATGACCCTCCACCTCCATCCGGGCTGGTTTGGAGCTGCTGGGTCCACGTGGGTTTTAACACAGCATATGTGTGAGCTAGTCCTGAAATTTCAATACCTGGTGACCCTGAATCTTCCGCCCTCCCGTCCTCCCGCCCTCCCTCCTCTACTGATTGCTGTACTTGGAGGCTTCGCTAGGAGCTCACATCCAGCGGGATCCTTATGAAGCTTGTGTCCTACTGGGGAGAGGGGCCTCGTATAAATAGATAAGTAATTCCACGTTGACAAGCGCTGGGAAGGAACAGCCTGACTTAGAAGCTAGCGTCAGGGAAGCCTCACAGAGCAGGCTTCTCAGGCGGGTGTCCCGTCCAGCTCACACCCACCCGCCTTTGGACCTCCAGCGCCCACAACTCCCCTCCCGAGTTTCATTTTCGCCTGTGCGCACATGTCTCCACATGTGACCGGGACCTAGCCCGGTGCTCCGTGCACAGCAGGCGGTCAGGAAGTGGTCGAATGACGGTGACAGTGTCAGGTGGCCCTGGGAAGACCCCGCAGGAGAGGGAACAGCCAGTGGGAAGGGCCTCGGGCAGGGCCACGGGATTCTGTGGTCGTCCCCCAGTTCCTCACCGTGGCCTCCACTTCTGAGAAACACACCCCACCCTCACCCCTGTGGTCCCTTTCAACCACATCCGTGTCCTCCAGCTCCAGTTTCTCACTCCTCTTGGGAGAGTGTTTAAACCTCCCTGTGCCTTGGTTCCCTCAGCTTCGAACTGGAGAAAGTGATGTTATCACCCATCGTTTTGAGAATGTAGGAGAAACCCGTGCCTCTCAGGATGGTGCCAGTCATGTGGCACTTGGTCCTCGGAGGCTACAGCTGATGGTGACATCACTCCATCCCCCAGTCAGCTTCCAGAGCATCTCTGTGAAAAATAAACTGGCTAAATGCAGTGTGGTATCCTGGACTGGATCCGGTAAAAGGACGTTTGTGGAAACACCGGTGACGTCCAAAAACAGTCTGGAGTTTACAATAATGAATGTTCAGTGTTGCCACCACAGTTGTGTAAAATGATGTAAAATGATAACATTGGGAAAACTGGGTAAGGGGTAGACAAATCTCTTTGTACCACTTTTGCCACTTCTCAGTAAGTCTAAAACTGTTGCAAAATTAAAAGTGTACTTAAAAACAATACATTTTACTTTTTGTTTTTGTTTTGAGCATTTTATTTATTTTTAAGGCTTTCTAACTATTGGAATGGTTTTATTTATGTATTTATTTTATTAAAGTATAGTTGCGCTATACAGTAGGTCCTTGTTGTTTATCTATTTTAGGTATAGTAGTGTGTGTATCTGTTAATCCCAAACTCCTAAGTTATCCCTCCCCCTCTTTTCCTTTGGGAACCATAAGTTTGTTTTCTATGTCTGTGGGTCTCTGTCTGAAAAACAATGCGTTTTCTATGTATAACTGAATCACTCTGTTGTACACCTGCAACGTAAATCAACTATAATTCAATTAAAAATAAATAAGTAAAACAATCCATTTAAAAAACAAAAATGAAAAAAAAATTAACAAAATGAAACAAACCAACAAAACGAACAAAGAACCAATGCGTTTGGTCATGTTACTCATCTGGATAGGACATCTTCTAGGATAGCCAAGGGTGACACCAAGACTCTATAGCACAACAGAAGACCCATCACCCTGGCCCCTGCTGGTACGCTTCTCAGTGCTTTGATCTCCTCGTCTGTAAAGTGGGGCTAGATCACCCTCTTGACATGGTGATGATTAAACAAGTTAATATAAACAAAGCACTTGGTGCAGTATCTGGCCCCCATGTACACACTCAACACACGGGAAGCAGAGGTCCATGGGAGATGAAGGTCAAAGATGCTACGGTGCTGGCTTTGAAGATGGCGGAAGGGGCAAGAAGCCAAGGTCTGTGGCCAACCTCCAGGAGCTGGAAAAGGCAAGGAGCCTGCAGATGGAGCGCAGATGGATTTTAGCCTCGTAAGACCCATTTCAAACTGCTGACCTCCAGAACTGTAAGATAATAAATGTGTGCTTTTTAAAAAATTATTATTTTTTATCTATCTATCTATTTATCTATCTATTTTGGCTGCGCCAGGTCTTCGCTGTAGCATGTTTAGTTGAGGCATGCGGGATCTTTAGTTGTGGCATGCGGACTTCTTAGTTGCGGCACGCAGACTCTTAGTTGCGGCATGCATGTGGGATCTAGTTCCCCAACCAGGGATCGAACCCAGGCCCCCTTCATTGGAAGTGCAGAGTCTTACCCACTGGACAACCAGGGAAGTCCCGTGTGCTGTTTTAAGCCACACTTTTGTGGTCATTTGTTACAGCACTATAGGAAACAAATACGTATGCTAACCTACTGCCTGACACAGAGCAGGAGCTAAATAAATTTGAGAAAGTTTTATTACTCCTTGCCTTTCCCCAGATAGGCCCTGGCAGGCCGTGTACCCCAGGGCCTTTGCATTTGCTATTCCTCTACTTGGAGAACTTTTCCTTCTCTTTTCTGTCTGGCAAGATCTTTCCTACTGTTTTCCCAAGATTATTCTCTAATACCCTATGAGCTTTTAAGTTTTCTCCCAGTCCCCAGAGTAAAGTTCATTGTCTCTTGGTATCTTTCTTCTTGACTCCCCTCACTAGACAGCAAGGTCCTTTGTAGCCAAGGTTAAATCTATCCACTGCAGGATGCTGATGCAGTGGATCTTGAGAAATGCTGCTTGAATGAGTGAATGAATGAAAGAGAGAATGAGTGAGTGACTGACTGAGGCCAGGAAGGATGGGTGGGATTTGGACAGCCATGGGTGGTGGCATTTCCAAAGCAGGAAAGGGGGTGAGACACCAGTTTGACAAAGCCACCCATTTCTTCAATGTGCTTCAAACTTATGCATTCTGGTTATCAAAGAATTTGAGGTTCAGAGACCAACAGTAACTGATTGCACTATAGAGAATGCCAATTTAGGTGTTTGAAAACCCAATAATAATATTTTAAAGAAACTTTTAAATTTAGAATAGATTTGGAGTTACAAAAAATTTGCAAAGCCCGGGGGGAGGGGTAAAATAGGGATTTGGGATTAACATATGCACACTACTGTATATAAAATAGATAACCAACAAGGGCCTACTGTATAGCACAGGGAACTATACTCAATATCTTAAAATAACCTATAAGGGAAAAGAATCTAAAAAAGAATATGATATATATAACTGAATGACTTTGCCATATACCTGAAACTAACACAACATTGTAAATCAACTATATTTCAATAAAAATTCTTTTAAAAAGAAAAGTTGCAAAGATAGTAAAGAGAGTGTCTACGTGCCCAGCACCCAGTCTCCTCTATCTCTAACGTCTTCCATGTGATACGTTTGTCACAACTAATGAACACAACTAATCACACAACTAATTCGTGTGATTACCGTGTTTCTGTTAACTGAAGTCCATATTTTATACAGATTTCCTTGGTTTTCCTTGATGCCCCTTTTCTGTTCCAAGACCCCGCCTAGGACACCACATGACATTTAATCATCACATCTCCTGAGGCTTCTCTGGGCTGTGACAGTTTCTAAGACTTTCCTTGTTTTTGATGACCTTGACAGTTTCAGGAGTGCTGCTCAGGTATTTTGTAGGACGTCCCTCAGTTTGGGTTTTTCCAATGTCTTTCTTGTGATTAGACTGGAACTGTGGGCTTCTGGGGGGGGAATACCACAGAGGTGAATTGCCCTTCTCATCACATCGTATCAAGGTCCATGCTCCCACCATGACTCATCATTGATCACCTGGCTGGGGTACCATTTGCCAGGTCTCTCTTCATAGAGTTACTATTTCCCTACTTTCCATCTTGTACCCTTTGGAAAGAAGTCACTAAACATAGCCGTCACTCAGGGGGTGGGGGGTTATGTCCCACCTCTTTGAGGGGGGAATAGCTAACAAATTATTTGGAATTCTTCTGTCTTTTCTACTCTATTTACTCAATAAATGATTCATATCAGTGTGGACTCATGGATATTTATTTTATTCTTCAGGTTATAATCCAATACTATGCTGTTGATTTTGCTGTTGCTTAAATTGTTCCATTGAGAACTCTTTCATTGGCTTCTGTGTCCCTTTGACATACCACCTAGTTTTGTCTTTTGAGCACTTCCTTATTTCCAGGCACTCTAAGATGCTCCAGGTCCATTTCATATGTTCCATGCTCCCTTCTTAGAATCAGCCATTTTTCTGTAGCATCCTGGTTCCATTTATTGGGAATGATATTAGAAACTGAGATCTGAGAGCTGGGTGCAATGAAAATATTTTTACATGATAAAATAGATAAACGACAAGGACCTACTGTATGGCACAGGTAGATATATATATGTGTGTGTATATATATATATATATAAAACTGAATCACTTTGCTGTACACCAGAAACTAACACAACATTGTAAATCAACTATGCTTCAACAAAAAGTTGTTTGTTTTGGAAAAACAAGATAAGAAAGTATTTTAACATGAAAACTCTCTTCATGAGACTCCTATTTCTGGCAGTATGGAGGAGGATTGGATATTCTGTGTGACCCTCCCAATTAAAACAACTCGTGTTCTAAGAGCATCGAGCAGCTGGAACCAGGGGTGCTCTGATGCCAAAAAAGAAAGGGAGAACGAAACCCTCGTTGAGAAGCCGAGTCCTGGAGCTGGGTTCTGTCCTGGAAAACTGAAGTTGTGAGCATGATTTTCTGTCTTTTGGGTTTCATAGGATGAAAGACAAAGTTCAGGGCCCACCCCAGGTGGGGAGTCTAGCAGGGGCCTTCAATGTACAGTCAGCTGAAAATACTGCCCCCAGCTCCAAAGGGAAGGGAAAAGGCCATTTCCTCCGAGACTCGTGAAAATAGGGCAACTTTCCAAAGGTTCTGCCCTTCCTGGCAGAAGACTGGACATCCCACAAACGGCGCAACGATGTTTCCTGCCCCATGTGCTCTACTAGGACCTTGCCACACCCCCATCCGGAAGTAGAGTCTCTGTCCCCTCCCTTTGAACCTGGACAGGCCTCTTGACTGCCTCGAAGGATAGAATGCAGTGCATAAGTGGCCCTGGGTGACTTCTGACACCAGTTTACAAAAGGTGACACAGCCTCTACCTGGCTCACCTGTTCTCTGTTTCTCTCTCTCTCTCTCTCTCCCTCTCTGTGTAACTGAGCAGGACCCTATGGGGCCTTCCCAGACCGGGACCTGACCCTCTGCTCCCTGCCATGTCCTCCACCTGCCTTTTGTCTGTAGAAAAACTTTAGAAAAAGAATAAATTTAATCAGAGAAGTGAGAAAATGCAGAAAGAAAGGAAAACAGTCAAGCAAGACAAAATAATAATGTTTAGCTGTTAAACAAAGTCAAGGACTTTGGTTCCTCCTCAAGGGCTAGAGATCATATTCTGAGCCACGTCCTATGAGCTGTTTTGTAGATTCTGAAGCCCCCACCAGGTGGGAGAAGTTAACTGTACGCTGCCCACAAGCATGGAGACCCCAGACCAGTTAGAACCAGAAGGTTGATGATGTTGACTCCCGATTACCTCACCACCAACCAATCAGAAGAAAGTCCACGAGCAGATCACACACCCCACAACCCCTCTCCCTCACCCTGTCTTTAAAAACCTTTCCCTGAAAGCCCTTGGGGAGTTTGGGTCTTTTAAGCACTATCTGCCTGGACTCCTTGTTGGCGCCCTGTATTAAATGTTGCACTTTCCTTCACCACGACCCAGTGTCAGTAGATGGGCTTTACTGCGTGCAGGCGAGTGGACCCAAATTGGGCTCGGTAACATCAGGACACTGGCTTTCAAGCCCTAAATCAACTATGCTTCAACAAAAAGTTGTTTGTTTTGGAAAAACAAGATAAGAAAGTATTTTAACATGAAAACTCTCTTCATGAGACTCCTATTTCTGGCAGTATGGAGGAGGATTGGATATTCTGTGTGACCCTCCCAATTAAAACAACTCGTGTTCTAAGAGCATCGAGCAGCTGGAACCAGGGGTGCTCTGATGCCAAAAAAGAAAGGGAGAACGAAACCCTCGTTGAGAAGCCGAGTCCTGGAGCTGGGTTCTGTCCTGGAAAACTGAAGTTGTGAGCATGATTTTCTGTCTTTTGGGTTTCATAGGATGAAAGACAAAGTTCAGGGCCCACCCCAGGTGGGGAGTCTAGCAGGGGCCTTCAATGTACAGTCAGCTGAAAATACTGCCCCCAGCTCCAAAGGGAAGGGAAAAGGCCATTTCCTCCGAGACTCGTGAAAATAGGGCAACTTTCCAAAGGTTCTGCCCTTCCTGGCAGAAGACTGGACATCCCACAAACGGCGCAACGATGTTTCCTGCCCCATGTGCTCTACTAGGACCTTGCCACACCCCCATCCGGAAGTAGAGTCTCTGTCCCCTCCCTTTGAACCTGGACAGGCCTCTTGACTGCCTCGAAGGATAGAATGCAGTGCATAAGTGGCCCTGGGTGACTTCTGACACCAGTTTACAAAAGGTGACACAGCCTCTACCTGGCTCACCTGTTCTCTGTTTCTCTCTCTCTCTCTCTCTCCCTCTCTGTGTAACTGAGCAGGACCCTATGGGGCCTTCCCAGACCGGGACCTGACCCTCTGCTCCCTGCCATGTCCTCCACCTGCCTTTTGTCTGTAGAAAAACTTTAGAAAAAGAATAAATTTAATCAGAGAAGTGAGAAAATGCAGAAAGAAAGGAAAACAGTCAAGCAAGACAAAATAATAATGTTTAGCTGTTAAACAAAGTCAAGGACTTTGGTTCCTCCTCAAGGGCTAGAGATCATATTCTGAGCCACGTCCTATGAGCTGTTTTGTAGATTCTGAAGCCCCCACCAGGTGGGAGAAGTTAACTGTACGCTGCCCACAAGCATGGAGACCCCAGACCAGTTAGAACCAGAAGGTTGATGATGTTGACTCCCGATTACCTCACCACCAACCAATCAGAAGAAAGTCCACGAGCAGATCACACACCCCACAACCCCTCTCCCTCACCCTGTCTTTAAAAACCTTTCCCTGAAAGCCCTTGGGGAGTTTGGGTCTTTTAAGCACTATCTGCCTGGACTCCTTGTTGGCGCCCTGTATTAAATGTTGCACTTTCCTTCACCACGACCCAGTGTCAGTAGATGGGCTTTACTGCGTGCAGGCGAGTGGACCCAAATTGGGCTCGGTAACATCAGGACACTGGCTTTCAAGCCCTGAGCTGCCGTGTAGAAAGTCCTGCCCCCTGCAGCCTCCATGTGGAGGGGCTATGTGGGCAAATGTGAAGTCAGAGGGCAGTGGCCATGGAGCCCCAGGTGTTCCAGCTGCTGAGACCTCCTGGCCAGGTGCCAGACATGTGAGCATGTGAGCCTTCCTGTGATTCCAGCCTGTAGAATGGGGAATTTGGACTTGCCCAAATCAAGGTCTGGCCTTTGTCCAGCCTTCTGGGGGGGGGTGATCTCTGGACCCTTGGGATTTTGTGACTGATAGGAGTATCTGTTTGCCTGAGGATCTCGGGTCATACTGGATAGTCTTCACAATGTGATTTAGGGCACCGGAGTGGGGAGGTGCATATGCAGATAGACTGAGAAAGGGGACTGGCCATGCCAGAAGGAGCAACAGTGTGACTTAGGGTCACATGATATCAGTTGAACCTGGAGACTGAAACAGCCCTATGGGCAATTGGTGGACCAATTGTGCCTATGTAATGGAGCCCCAATAAAAACTCTGGACACAGAAGCTCAGGTGAGCTTCCCCGGCTGGTGATGCTCTGTGCACATTGTCACACATTGACCCTGAAGAGTAACACTTCCCAACTCTACAGGGAGAGGGCAATGGGAGCTCCATGTTGAGAATCCTCTGCCCCATGTGCTTCCTCACTTGGCTGATGCGAATCTGTGTCCTTTTCCTGTAATAAACCATAACCATGAGTACACCAACTTTCACAAGTTCTGTGAGTCCTGCTATTGAATTGTCACACCTGAGGGTGATTTTAGGAGCACCGCCTCCCCTGACACTGGCCATTGGTGTCTGAAATGAGGGCCATCTCAGGGGCCATGCCCTCTAACTTTGCAGCTGGTTCTAAACTCCCTGCACAGCCTCAGCCCTTCTCTTCCTGTCACCCCATGAGAGGCCGGGCACCACCCCCGCATGCGTGCGAGGGAGACTGACAGTGTGTGACATCTGAAGCCACTGGGCTTTGGAGTGATTAACTACGTGGTGATGGGTGATGGCAACACCAGAGCTCAAAAGATTCCCATAAATAAAGTGAAAGATCATAAAACACACAAGGAAACAGGACGCCCTGAGCCAGCAGGAACAACAGTGTTGAAACTGCACACACTTCAGCTACTGAGAAAGTTGTAAACAGATGTATGTCTTCAGTGTTTAAAGAAATCAAAAGAGGTTGTGGGGATTAGGAAGCCATTTCCCCTCGGCTCTAAACCAACCCTCTGCTCTCTGCTCTGAGGTGCTGGGGCTGGATCCCTGTCCTCTCATTTCTCCTCAGGCAGCTGCTTTCCTGCCAGATTCCCTCAGTACAGGCACTTGAGGAAGACCCAAAGGCAGGAGGGCTGAGAAGGGGGTCTTGCTCCTCCTGTCTGCTGCGTGCTCCTGTCACTGTCACCTCAGCAGCCACCCTCCACCTGGCAGCAGCCTGCTCCTTTCTGGGGGGTGATCCCAGAAGCATCCTCACTGCATCCCCTCAGAGGCCCCGGCACTGGCCATTCTGCTTCCACTTGCACAAGCCTCTCCTCTGAGCTCCTGGGGTCTAATGACCCGACACCTTGCCTATGTTCCCCTGCCCCCCGCCCCACTACCCTTGCAATACCTCAGCGTCTTCCTCTTCTGGCTTTTACAGTTCCCCCTTACCTGATTAACCATTTCCTCATACTAAATTATCTTTGTCAAAATAACTGCTGTAGTTTCTGCTTTCCTGGCTGGACCTTGACAGATAGAGTACTTTGTACCAAGAGTGGTCCCAGGAAACAGACCCTCGAAGAGGGGATTCTGGGGCTGACTTAGCCACATCCTCATGCTTGACTGTGGTGCCCATGGGGTGTGGAACAGAGGCAAGGGTGTGCTAGGCTCGGACCAGCTCGCAGAAGCCAATGGTGCATCTCTTTTTACTCTGTGTTCCACGATGTTCCATAGGTGGCTTAAAATCGGTCATGGTGGGAGTGTTTGCATCCCAGAAATCTGCCCAAACTACAAATCAGTTATTGTTATCCCAGAGAGTCAGTTTAGCATCCAGCGTGGGTTACAAGTAATCTACAAGTAATATGCAGTGGCATCACTACTGCTTGCCTTCACATCTGCATCTGACTGTGATATAGTGCCCACAGCAGCAAGGGCCCGGGAGAGCCGAGTGGCTGCTACCCCTGACGTGGCAGTGATGACCACGGGACTGTGTGTGTGTGGGTGGGTGGCTGCATCTGAGTTCCTGGAGCTTTTTTTTTTTTTTTTTTGGCCACATGGCTTGTGGGATCTTAGTTCTCTGGCCAGGGATTGAACCTGGGCCCTTGGCAGTGAGAGTGAGGAGTTCTAACCACTGTGGCCAGGGAATTTCCTCCTGGAACTGTTATGGAAAGTAAATGACAAACTCTTTAACCTCTCAGCTTAAGTCACGGTTGGAAAGCCAGAGAGATTCTACAGAGCCCTAAAATAATCCTTTATTTCTTGCAGCTATAGGTTTTCGACCTTGCTGAAAATCATAGCCCAGATTTAATTGGTCAGGTTGCAGAATTACAACATAAATGGAATCCATAGATTTTCCAGAATCTCAGGCAGTACATTTAGATATTTACTTTGTCTGGCTGAGAGATGACCAGAAGCACAGATGTACACTGACCCCTGGGGAGTGGGTGGCCAGGAACAGATACAGCAGAACCGAATTTCATGAGAAGGAGGTGTGGGGAGGGGTGATGTGGATGCCTCCCAGGATGAGCTCAGTGTGGAGATATTTCCAGTGTCCCATGTGAATGCCCACCCAAGGGCATCAGTGACTCAGTAACAATCCACTGGACAGGGTGACAAATTCTGGGCCAGCCCTGCCATTGCTTGTACACTGAGTTTACTTAAAAGTGTTCATGGTAGCAGGTGTGGAAGCTCTGCGTGGACCCAAGAACATGGACTTCCCCTCATCAAGCTGACCTGGCCCCTGCCGCTGCCTAAAGTGACAACGGTGGAGACCAACACTAAAACCCCAATACGGCACCATTCCCTGCGCGGAGGGGGGCCTGGAACCAATGTTAGAGACCTGCCAATGTGATCTTTAGTTGTATAAAGGCACAAAATAGAACTTAGAGGCTTAAAAAAAAATAACTGAAATGAAAAACTCCTGGAATAGGTTTATCGGCAGTCTAAGGGAAAATTACTGACTGGAAGAGAGATCTGAAGAAATATCCACAATACGGGACACAGAAATGAGAGATGAAGCTATGACAGAGATGCAAAGAGACACGGAGAACGGTGATTTTATGTCACCTTTGGGAAACAACCTGCAGTTTGAAAAATACTCGTTGAATAAACTACTAGTCAGACTTCTGGGAGAAAAGAGTGAGAGGATGGGCTAAAGTAACATTTAAAAGAGACATTGTCACACATGCTCCAACATGGTTGAATCTTGAAGACATTATGCTAAGTGAAATAAGCCAGACACAAAAGGACAAATACTGTACAATTCCACTTACTTAGAGCAGTCACATTCATAGAGACTGAAAGTAGAATGGTGATTACCAGGGGCTGTGGGGAGGGGGAATAAGGACTTATTGTTTTTTGGGTATGGAGTTCTAGTTGCAAGATGAAAAGAGTTCTGGAGACAGATGGTGGTCATGGTTGCACAATAATGCGAATGTATTCAATATCATTGAACTGTACAGTTAAAATGACTAAGATAGTAAATTATATGCTATGTGTATTTACAACAATTTAAAAAATTTAAAAAATGTTGTTTGAGAATTTTCCAGAACCATGAAAGATACAAGTCAACAAATTCAGAAACCCTCGGGAATTCAAGCAGGATAAATGCTATAGACCGAACATTTGTATCCTCCCCAAAATTCATATGCCGAAACCCAATTCCTGAATGATGGTATTAAGGACCTGTGGTCTTTGGGGTGATAAGGTCATGAGCGGGGAGACCTCATGAATAGGATTAGTGCCCTTATAAAAGAGACCCCAGAGAGCAAGAAAATAGCTGACTATGAACCGAAAGTGGGCTCTTGCCTGGCACAGAATTTGCTGGTGCTTTGATCTTGAATTTCCCAGGCTCCAGAACTGTGAGAAATAAATGTCGTTATTTAAGCCATCCAGTCTATATGGTATTTTGTTAAAGCAGCCTGAATGGGCTAAGACAATAAATTAAAACATACATCGTGATAAAACTGCAGAACCCCAGAACAACAGGAAAAAACTTTTTATTTTTTATATTTTAAAAAATTTATTTATTTTATTTATTTATTTTGTGGCTGCGTTGGGTCTTTGTTGCTGCACGCGGGCTTTCTCTAGTTGCGGCAAGTGAGGGCTACTCTTAGTTGCGGTACACGGGCTTCTCATTGTCATGGCTTTTCTTGTCGCAGAGCATGGGCTCTCTAGGTGCTCAGGCTTCAGTAGTTGTGCCTCATGGGCTCTAGAGCGCAGGCTCAGTAGTTGTGGCGCATGGGCTTAGTTGCTCCGCGGCATGTGGAACCTTCCCAGACCAGGTCTTGAACCCGTGTCCCCTGCATTAGCAGGTGGATTCTTAACCACTGAGCCACCAGGGAAGCCCAAAACAGATTATTTTTGAAGGAATAATGAGGAGATTGTCACCTGAAACCTCAGCAGTAACAACGAAAGCTGGAAGTCAGTGGCGGCATCCTCACAGCCCTGAGAGAGAACAATTGTCCCTCTAGTAAACCAGCCCAAATATCTTGCAAGAACAAGGGAAAAATAAAGTAGTTTTCAGATGAACAAAACCCGATAGCATTTGCTCCAACAAACTCACTGAAATAGAGTTTAAAGGCTCTACTTCAGGCACGAGGAAAGTGATCCTGGTTGTAAGTTCTGAGATGCAAGAAGAAAAGATGAGCAAAGAAACTGGTAACTGTGTGGTTGTGTCTAAACTAACATTGACTATATAAACAATTTAGTAATGACTCACTGGTGAAAAAGGAAAAGATTAAAATATACTATAATTAAGGCATATAATTTAGGGGATGGGTGATTAAAGTATGCCTAAGTGCTTTTATTTTCAGGGAGCAAAGTAAAGCGTAATCACTAAAACAACATAAATAGAGTATATAAGAGGAAGAAAAGTGGAATGAGGAAAAAAAAAATCAGCCCTAAAGAAGCAAAAAGGAAAGTAAAAACAGTCATGACAAATAGAAGGCACAAAATAAGGCTGCAGAAATAAATCCATATATATCATAAACATAATAAGTATAAATCAACCAAATGCTGTAGTTAAAAGACAAAGATTATCTTTAAAAAAACCTTTTTATTATGAAGAATTCCAAGCATACTGAAAAGTGGGAAAAATAGTACAAAGAATCCCCATATGCCTGCCATGTAGGGTCAGTGTTAGCTATTTGCTGTGTTTCATCTATATATGAAAAGGAGAATATTAATACATATTTTATGTAGTAAACATTACATAACGAAGTAAAATTTAAATGTCAATAATGAGGTGAAGTGTTCACTTTTGAGGCCAAGCAGATATGGGGTCTCAGTAACTTTTATTTATTTATTTATTTATTTACGGCTCTGTCAGGTCTTTGTTGCTTGCGGGGAGCAGGGGCTACTCTTCATTGCAGTGCATGGGCTTCTCATTGCAGTGGCTTCTCTTGTTGCAGAGCATGGGCTCTAGGCACGCAGGGTCAGTAGTTGTGGCTCGTGGGCTTCAGTGGTTGTGGCTCGTGGGCTCTAGAGCACTGGCTCTAGAGCACTGGCTCAGTAGTTGTGGCTCACCGGCTTAGTTGCTCTGCGGCACGTGGGATCTTCCCGGCCCAGGGCGCCAACCCGTGTCCCCTGCATTGGTAGGCGAATTCTTAACCACTGTACCACCAGGGAAGTCCAGGGGTCTCAGTGATTTTTAATCATGTACTTTTTTTGTGCAGTTATTTATTCAAAGGCTGCCTCTCCTATGGGCTCTAGTGAGAGGGTAGGAACCAGGTCAATATTTCTGATCATTGTATTTCTAAATATTTGTTGCATTTAGTAGCACAAGATTCAGCACAGTGCTTGTTTACATAGTAAACATTTAATGTAGAGTAGCTTTGATTTATTATAATTGATGCTGTTGTTATCCAAAGCGTTCAGCAGAGTGGCACAAAATAAGCAAGCAATAATTGGTAGCTTACTAAATTTATATTTATTGTTTACCATAAGTCATCGTGCCTAGCACACATCATTCACCCATAAACATCATGTTTGTAATAAGAATAAATAGTACTTTCATTATTATTCAAAATCTCTAAGTGCCTGGCACCACATTAGCAGGGGAAAGTGGAATTTCATTCTTATTAATTATTATTATTGAGTAAAGCACTTAACACAAAGCCTGGCCCCCACGGACCCTGAAAAAATAATCTTCAGAGGTACAGTCCTCAATTCTGGGCGTCCCCCACCCGCCCCTCCCCCGGACCTGCGCAACGCCCCACCCCCTGCCGTCCAGCAGCCCCGCCCCCGCGGCAAGCGCCGCGCCTGCGCACTGCCCGATAGGGGGGGGCTCGGCGCGCTCAGCTCTCCACCGCCCGAGCGCGCGCCGGGCCGTGGCGGCCGGCCTGCTGCGTGCGTGCGTGCGTCTCTGCGTGCGTGCGTGCGTGCGTGCCGTGCGCTCGCTGGGCACCGCGGCCTCGCCCTCGCCCTCCGCCCCTGCGCCTGCACCGCGTAGGCCGACCCCCGGCGCGCACCCCGTAGGCGACCCCCGGCCGCGCCCCGGCTGGCCCCCCCATTCCAAATTTAAAGGGGGCGCAGCATTCACGCCTCCCGCCCCAGGTGACCTCTCAGGGGTCTCCCCGCCCGAGGTGTTCCGCCGCCGAGGAACATGGCGAAGGTGGAGCAGGTCCTGAGCCTCGAGCCGCAACACGAGCTCAAATTCCGAGGTAAGCCCGGAGGCCCGCCGCCCCGCGCCCCCGCTCCGGGCCGCGTTCCGGAGGGCCCGGCGGCGCGGTGGTGACGTCGGCCCCCCGGCCGCGGCGCCCTCCCGCCCGCGCGCCCGCGCTCCCCGGGCCCCTAGGGCCAGGCGTCCGGCGCGGGAGTCCAGGGCCTGCTCCTCCGCAGCCTCCCGCGCCTCGCCCTCAAGACAGTCGCCCCGTTGCCGCTGTGGCCGTTCCTGTCCCGAATGCGGCCTCTTCACTGAGCGTGGGCCCCGGCGGCCGCCTGTGCCGAGGAGGCTCAGGTCGTGGGTCACAGGTCGCCTCTCGCTGGCCGGCCACCCCGCCGTAGACACCTGCGGCCGTCCCCTGTCGCGAACTGCTCGTGGCAGTTCGGCACTTAGCGCTCCCTGAAAGGACCACTTTACGCACTTGTGTACCATGTCTGTATGTTAGGAGGGAAGCTCCATGAGGACAGGACTTGGTCACGTCTCTGCTTTATGCCCCGCACGCCTTAGGAGCCTAATAAGTACCTGTTAAGCAAATGAACGAAAGGCACGTCCGCAGAAGTTCCCACGGGATGCGTGGCCCAGCTTTCCTTCTCCTGCCTTTTTCGTGCCCGTTGCTCATGTCTCTGCAGCCGTGCGGGGCTGTCAGGGTGGCGAGATCTTTTTTGTCCCCGGAGGCGCCTGGGACTGGAGCCCGAGGAAGCCCAGGGGGCCACATGTGTTTGTGGCGAGCCAGAGCCCCTTGAAATGTGTACCTTTATTTTTAATCTTTTCCCCTTACCTTCTCCAGCAAAATATCAGAGCCGGGGGATTTCATCTGACTTGGTCATTCCTTCTTTCCAAAGGGACTGAGTAACTGTGTAGCAGACATTGCTTGGCCCTTGAGAGATGTGAATGGGCAAGACAGACAAGACCCCCTGCTCTCATGAAGTTTACCTTGTAGGGAGGGGCGACGAGCCAGCACATGAGAGTGTTTCGGGTAGTGGTAAGTTCTGTGAAGGAAATAAGACAGGCTGGCATGATGAGACTATGCTTGCATTGGACGGCCAGGTCACCGCTGTGTCGCCAGCACTTGGCCTAGGGTAGCTGCTTGATTCATGTTTGTGGCATTGGAATGCCTGCTGGCCACAAGGCACCCCACTTTAAATGTACCGGCAGGAGGTAGTGTCCGGTAACTGACCCAAAGTTACTCAGTTGGCAAATGGCACATTTGAACCCAGATTTCAGAGTTCACACTTGAACGGTTATGCTATCCGACCCCTGGGAAATACTCCAGTGCTGTGGCTGTCACTTAGCCTCCCAGGTTAACAGTCTCTAGATTGTCACATTTGGAAGTGACTCCAAATGTATAAACTACTGAAGGTTTTCCAGTTAAAACTAACAAACACCCCAAAAACCTAACGTGGATTATAATTCCACAACCGTGCTATAGCTTATGTGATGTTCTCATCGCCCGCCTGAGAAAGGAATCCAGGTAACTCAATTGGACGTGGAGGGTGATGGTTTCCACTTGAGTTGTCTGAAGTTCTCTACCCTGGAAGCCTGGCTTAGCTACTCCTGGGAATTGGCACGTTCATTCATTTAGTCCACAGACATTTCAGTGCCTGCTCCATGTGTCAGGTACCAGGGAAAGATGAGTCACATCACATGTAGACCCCTGCTGTCCCTCAACCCCCCCCCCACCCCAGAACTTAGGTCTAGGGAAGAGAGCAGATGACAGAATCAGCCAGAACAGTGCAGTGATACAAGGTAATCCAGAGTAATCTTGAGAGCACTAAGGAGGTCAGCTCCGGAAGGAGGTGTCATTTGAGCAGAGTTTAAAGGTCGAATGGAGGCAGGTGAAAAGAAGAAATGATTGGGGAGCCTGTCAGGTGGAGGAAATTGCACGTACAGAGGCACGAAGACTGAGATGATTGGGCTCCTTTGGGATGCCAGCAGTATTTCGGAATGACAGTGACAGAGCATTTGTTGGGGTCACGAGACAAAGGAGGAGATGAGGCTGTCTAGTAGGCAGGAGCCAGTTCGTCTAAGGCCTCCGTGCACAGGCACAGCCAGTGTCCAAGGTCATATTGTGTTGTGTCTCCTCGGCTAGTTCTTCCTTGATTGATCCCCTGCAACCTCAACCCCACCCCTAGTACATACACTGTCCTCTAATATGATGTCATAGAAAGAGGCACTAATTGGAGAAAAGTAAAGTTTTTGTCCCAGTTGTTTTACTTAGTGATATTTGACCTTGGGCTGGCCACTTTGCTCCCCAAAGCCTGGGATTACTCTTTACTCCATGGGAATGGCGCTCATATCTCCCTTGCCTCGTGTAGAAAGTTTTGTTGGTATTATGGCTGTTCAGCTGCTTTGTAAATGTGCAATATTAGGCAGAGATTGGTTGTATTTACACCACTGGTTTCATCATTGCAACTTCTTTACCTGAAAGGTATGGCAAAGAAGAGTGATCTGTCTCTGGCCCAGGGTTGACCAAAGTAATGATGGCCAGAGTCGCTGGATATTTTTGCTAGGGAAGTGATCCGGGAAAGTTATGGTGTCAGATTGTTGAAGGCTGTTGGCTTGTGGCTTCAGAAGAGGTACCTGCAGGCATATGTAAACCACCTAATTATTTGTTTGTTGGTTAGTTTTAAACTGAGGACTAAGATTGTGAAATCAGAATAGAGGCTCAGTACCCTGTTTTGCTGTATAGACAGCATTCGTTTCAGGATGCAAACTGGCACATTTAACTGGTGTCTTCCAGATGACTTGGGGTGATGATTCTGACTTCATACGGTTCACTTAGATGAATCAAACTCGTAAGCTAACTTTGCTTAAGAAGATAATAATTAAAATGCTTGTCATCCAGAGGAAAAAAATTAGTCATCTTTTAAGTGCAGCCTAAAATGATACGGGGTTGTATATGTTGGATTTCTTTTCCTCTTGGGCATTTTGTGTGAGTCTTTTGAAGTTAAGGATGTTGCAGAAGAAAAGAGGACACAGACTTACAAGACCTCGTTCAGTCTTACTTTTTTTTTTTTTTTTTTGTGGTACGCGGGCCTCTCACCGCTGCGGCCTCTCCCGTTGCGGAGCACAGGCTCCGGACGCGCAGGCTCAGCGGCCATGGCTCACGGGCCCAGCGGCTCCGCGGCATGTGGGATTCTCCCGGACCGGGGCACGAACCCGCGTCCCCTGCATCTGCATCGGCAGGCGGACTCTCAACCACTGCGCCGCCAGGGAAGCCCTCGTTCAGTCTTACAGAAAGTGCCATGCTGCACTGTGTTGAGTGTCAAAAGGAGAAAGATTCCTGGCCTCCTGAAAGAAGCACGACACTGTGGCATTTGCCTTGGTGAAACAGTAGGACCCGTTTGGATCGGGGACGCCTGTCTGAGCGAGTTAAGGGCTCTAATACTTGTGAGACGTGTGCTTTGCATTGATGCTCTTTCTGTTGCTCTGACCTCTTCCGAGGCCACATCATTTTCTTTTTCACTCTGAGGTCCCACTTCTTGCCCAGCTCAATGGGAGCTTTTTGAATGAGTCGCTTTCAGGGCATTTTGTATCTCTTTTTTTCTCCTCCCCTCCCCCTACCATTGATTCCATCCATGGTAAGTAGTATGTCTTGTGTTTTCTTGGTCATTGCACAGCACTCTTAATCCTTCTCACGTTCTAGCATATTCTCCCCCATCTCGTGATAGTGTCACCTGAGAATGGCCAGTTACCCGTCCTCATGAGCTGATTAGTTAAGATTTAAACCTGCTGTGGACCCATTACTTTCGCTGTATTGTGTGACTAAACCAGTGGCCTTCTAGAAGTCTCAGGTAGTCCTGCTGTTGGTCGGTGTGGGTCACAGGTGGGGTAGCACCACTGGATTGGTGTGGTTGATTACCACTTTGGGGTGGAAATAGGAACTTGGCTAGATAGGTTAGGGACAGTCTCTTTTATATAAGGAAAGCGTGCTTAGAATCATTAGTTCACCCTCTTAAGTTAACGTGTAGTTTAGTATTGAGGAAGCTAAAAAATATAACACCTCGTAGATATAGTCTGTTCAATGCAGTAATTATCTTTCAGATGCTAATTACAGCATTAATTCTCTCGTTTTAGCATAGCACTGATTTCCTTAACATTTCATGATCACATAGAGCAGACTGTGTTTTACAGCACAACAGAATGTCAGCAGTGTGCTTAAGATTCTCTATGGTAGTGGTTTAAATCCATCCTGAATAGATCATCTGTATTTATTTAATTATTAACCAGCTTGCTTATAAGGAGCAAGTGGCATTAAACTTACCAACTTTAGTCAAACTTAGATCTTCATAGATTGTGTTATTTGTGAAGTAGAAGTTAACTTACTTTACCCACTTATTTACTTCTCTTCTTCACAGTTAACTCCTTAAGGAAGAAATGGATAGTTCTCGGCTGTGTGCTTACATGGTGATAGTTCCTTGTGTGTGGTCGTAACATGAACACAGTTTTCTTCATAATAAACCTGGTAGCTTTGCTTCCAGGTGTGGATTTATTAAAATAATGAGTCTGAATTGATGCTTATTAAAGAGGTGAACTCTTAAACATTATTAACACTGTCTTTTATTTATTAAAATTATATATTAGCATCTTTCCTTCCAGTGCTGAAGGCAAAATACTGAGAACTTTGACCCTGTAACATTGCCACTAAGTTGCTGAAAATTAGGGGAGGAATCAAGGGAGTAAACTACATTGGTTGTACTCAAACACTACCCTTAGGCTTGATTTTTAGAACCTGAAACTTGAATTTTTACATAAGGAATTATCTCCAAGATTGCTTCATATATCTCCCACTTGTATTTGAACAATTTGCCGTCTGAAGGATGACCATGGTTTGGAACAAATGAGCATAGCTTTCAGCAAGATGACAAGAAAGACCAACACAAAGAGTGCTGAGTTCCATTAGTCAAGACAAGGTTGCCATTGAGTGTCTTTAATAAAATAAAAGCCTTCTGAGCAGTTATTTTGCACTGGGGATTGTGTTAAAAACAAAGTTGCATTATGGCTTCCGGGCTCGCTTCCTCCTTTCCTGTCATTCTAGGCCCCCCTCTCTAGGCTGTCATCAGCATAGCATATCCAGGATTGCTTTGGCCCTTGCTCCGTGGATGTGCACATTCTTTGAAGTTTTTACCTGACAGACCTAGGCTGCTAGCTTTACAAAAACAACAGTTGTTTAAAGAGCTTCATTATGGGAACAAAATTACTGAACTTGACAGTCATTTTAAGACTATTTTTAAAAATACCAGTGTGGCAAAATAGTATCTCTAGAATATGTTTTTCAAAGTGTTAAATATGCTGTTTTAACAAAAGCTGTTGATGTCTAGAAACAATGCCTTAATGTGCTTTTGGATGTCCCCCCCTTGCATGGAAAAAAAAAAAAAATCGTTGAGAAAATGCCATAGTCCCAAGGGAAAAATCTTGAAGTGCTTTCATTTAATAATTTAACATCAATGGCACAAAACTGTAAAGGTATAGAAATACCTTCCTAGAGATTTCCTTCATCCTTTCAGAGGGGTTATTATCAGTTTTTGACTAGCAGGTTACTATTTCTTTTCATCTGTGTCAAGTAGTGTCTTCTATCAGGCTTTTGGCTGTGTTTGTGTGTGCACGCCCATGTGGGCACCTAAAGTGTTGCTGGTGTGCACACATTCTCACAGGTACCCATGATGTGTTTGAGTTAGTATCCAGTTGGCATTTCAGTAGGGTCTTACAACCTTAGCCTATTTGGGAGGGGTGTTAGGGAAATAAATATTTTGGGGGAGAAAGATTGAGACTGTTTTGTCTTTTGGATTGTACTTGAAGACAATGTTATGGCCCCCTGGACCGTCTACCTAGATTTGAATTGCTTGTGATGTGGCTTGTAACCTTTATGGCTCTAAGCTCCTTGGGCTGTCTTTAAAGGCTGGAGGGTGCTCAAAGATTGGAGAGGAACAGAACCCCGCACCAACGGAGCTGGGAGCAGAGGGCCTGTTTGTAAGGGGCTAAGTGGTGGAGGTCCACCACTTAGTAGACCCCGCAGTAGGGTGGGTCTGGAGTTAAAAGCAGTGGCCATAGTGGAGCTGACATTCATTTTGCAATATGAGAGGAAAGAAAAGGTGAGGGAAGAATGAACGTTTCTAGAAGATAAATGCTTAATTTCCAGAAGGTAGACCACAAAGTCTAGGGACTGTGGTAGATGCTTTATGTTCTTCATCTTATTATTTAATCTACAACACAGTCCTATGACGTGAGTTACTCAGTGGTTAGGGAGCCTGCTCCTGGATGAGGCCACTGTGGTAAACAGTGGTGCAAGGATTCAACGCAGGTTTGTCTGGCGTCAAAGCCCATTTCTTTCACATTGACTCTAGAATGAACTCATAAAGGGTTTCATTTTGGAGGGAGGGAGGCAGAGAACTTTTAACCATTAAGGAAGTGTTAGGAGCTGTCAGGATAATTTCTTAAGAACGTTAATTAATTAAGAATTATTATTTGTGGAATTTTTAGGAGGGATTTCTCAGCGTACTTTTTAAAAAGTTCATGCTGGTGACTCCGAAGTATTCTTTGATTTACCTTGTGAATGTTCAATTTTTGTAACTGGTATCATTGGTGTTTAATGATTCTGTATATTTAGAACACATTTAACTTTCGAGTGATTTGCACATCTGCTCTGGAGTCTTTGGAAGGTAGGGTGAAACTTATAGGTAGAGATTTCACAGGTTTGCACATCTGTAAAGTGGGAATTTAGAGTTCAAAAGGGTGCTTATTAAGATATGAAGGTCTGAACTAAGTGACCTTCATAGGTGCTACCTTAAACCTTACAAGTGGGGCTACAAAGGCAGAGAAACAAATAAGTGTGAATTAACATATAACTAGAGATTTCTCAAATGTTGAAAGAGAAAAACTCAAGGTGAATATCAGAAAGTGCTGTTTTATTCTGTAGGAGGTATACTTTGGGAAGTCATCATTCCCCCAAATGATGACATCCATGCATATGAATCAGACTGGAGAGGGTTTAGAGACATGCAGGGGTATGATGATTGTGTGCGTAATAGTTGATTGTCTGATTGAGAGTATTTGGGGTTTCTTCCTTTTCCACAGCTCATCCTTTGAGGTTTACTTCATGAACAGATGACCCCCCTCTTGTCTGACGGAGTGTAGCATAACTGTGACTCAGGGTTGGTTTGGTCACCGCATCCTGAAAGCTTCCTGTGGGCCAGGCACCGGAGTGGGGACTGGAGAGGAGTCCCGGCCGGCCCTTAGCGTTTCCGGCCTCCAGGTGGTGGGAGGATGGGGAGAATGTGGAAATGGGGCGCTTACGGGCTGCCCCTCACTGGGGGCTTAGAAGAAACTGTTAATTCTGCTTTGGGGGTTGGACCTTACGGGAAAGGTGGGATTTGAGATCTGTGACTTGCGCTAGGCCTTTTTCTGTAAGTGCTCATTTATTCTTAAAACAGGTCTAGGAAGTAGACGGTTATCATCCTCAGGTTCATAACCTGAATTAGAGGTAGAACTGGGATTTGAACCAAGATCTGTCTGACTGCAAAGCCCATGTTGTTTATCATTACATTGGCTATATTGCTCCCCTTAAAAAGTTAGTGGGGGTGTGGCTCACTAGGAAGGCCCAGGATTTTCTTATTTGTTATGTTGTTAGGAAGGTGAAAGGAGGACTGGAAATAGGACAGTGGGAATTGAGAAGGAGTGAAAGAGAAATGAGATATAAAAAGGAAGGAAAGGTACTTAACTGTCATTGTAATCTAGTAACGGCTTCTTTGTCACCGCTTCCACGAAGTGCAGAGCTGTTCACGCTAAAGCGACGGATTAAAAACATCTTTGTACTAATTCTGTTTTCCCCCAAGAACTTTTGTTCTGACTTGATCACTTCTGATTGTGTCATTCGTGTATTAATGCTGAAAATTATGTGCTAATGTTATCACCACACCTTTCCTTCTGCCACCCACTCCCCACTCCAAGGCCTTTATTACCTCAGTGTCTGTCATCACAAACAGTGCAGGTCGATTGGGTACTACTATTTTGCCTTTTAATTACATCACTCAGCAGCATTTACAGTATAGTAGAAAAAAGGGAAGGAAAGGAATGGTACCTAGGTCAGTTTTCTCTTTCTCTCCATTCTCGGAGCACCCTCCAGCCTTTAGAGAACCCAAGGAACTAAGTGTTCCAAGCCACATCACAAGCAGTTCAAATCTGGGTAAACAGCCAGTATTATCATCATCTCCATTTTAAAAATGAGAGAAACTGGGCCCAGCGCTTGGTGGAATGCATAATTTGCACCTCGGGCTTTCAAGCCGTGTGCTTTGTATTACAAAGGGAGGCTTCTGTTCTTACTCTTGCTGTCACTTAGAGAGACACTCAGCTCACCTCCCCACCCAGCTTTGATTTCCTCTTCTGTTGGATGAGGAAGCTTGAACTCAATGCCACTTTGTGTTCCTTCCAGCTCTAGTGTTGAAAACGTGTGATTAAAATTTATTTTCGCTGAAGAAGAAAAGATGGAAAAGCCCATGAGGGCGGAAGGTGGGGTTTGTGTTTCTCTTAGAACCTACCATTGCTTTGCACTAGTGGCCTCTCAGATCTTTAATTAATGAGCCCTCTTGTTCCTGTTGCAAAGCTCACTGTATCCTAGTAACCTTGCTTGAGTATTCTTGGATATTCTTAACCAGTTCCAGTGTTTTCTGCATCACCTCAAACTGTACAAATTGTGTACCACTGCATGTTTTGTTTTTCTCTCTCTCTCTTTTTTTTTTTTTTTTGCGGTTCGCGGGCCTCTCACTGTTGTGGCCTCTCCCGTTGCGGAGCACAGGCTCCGGACGCGCAGGCTCAGCGGCCATGGCTCACGGGCCCAGCTGCTCCGCGGCACGTGGGATCCTCCCGGACCGGGGCACGAACCCGTGTCCCCTGCATCGGCAGGCGGACCCTCAACCACTGGGCCACCAGGGAAGCCCTGCATGTTTTGTTTATGTTATATTCTCCCTGTGCTTTATTTACGGATTGCTTTGTCTTCCATGCTGTAGAATGCAAAAGCTCCTATAGGTTTTGTTCTTTTGTTTTCCCCAGTGGTAACTGATAGAATATATTCTTTTCTTAATTGTTTTCTTCTGCTAGTAACCCCAAAGAAGTTGGACTTGGTCATCTTTTCAGTGTTTGGTTTGACCATTTGAAATAGAAGCATACACAAGAATAAAAAGAGGGATTTGCTGAGAAACCAAAGGTTTGTCCTTGTGGAGGCTTATTTGGATTCTCATTCTGTTGGTTGAATTGATTTGTTGGCATATAACTGTGTCCTTACGGACTGCTCTGAAAATCTAAATCCGTGCTTTTTGACCTTTTCGAAGTCAGACACTGCTTTACTAATTGGATGAAGAAAAGCCATGAATCACTCCTTGGAGAATCTGCAGATACACTCCTCATTCAAAACTTCTCATGTAATTTGGGGACTGGAGGACCACAGTTTACTGTGGGTGCCTAGTTGACCTCTAGTTCAGAGAGTGGTGGAGGGGGAAGAAACATGAGGTCATCTGGTGAAGTCCAGAGAAAACTTGGTCAGTTTATTTGGGTCTCTTTATTTTATTCTTTCAAAAGATTTTTAAATGAATGCCTTTGTTGCCTTTGCCCTTCCTAGTAAGATTGTTTCTTTTTTTTTTCTCTACATGCCTAACTTGGAGCACAGTGCTTTGGCAATTAGTCCTCTTCAGTAAATGTGTGAGTGTTGTCCTGTCTACCTTTAAAAAAGAATAACTGCTTTCTCGGTCTTGTTTGCTCTCCCCAGCTGCTCCCTTCTTTATTGCTTCATTACTGCATCTGTTGTTGTATTTTTATTCTTTATCTCCTGTGTACCCTCTGTAGCATTTGACACCTGTTGCCATTGTGCTACTTGACACTCT
>NW_006774722.1:1285683-1292403 GCF_000442215.2 Lipotes vexillifer
TCGGTACGCGGGCCTCTCACTGTTGTGGCCTCTCCCGTTGCGGAGCACAGGCTCCGGACGCGCAGGCTCAGCGGCCATGGCTCACGGGCCCAGCTGCTCCGCGGCATGTGGGATCTTCCCGGACTGGGGCACGAACCTGCGTCCCCTGCATCAGCGGGCGGACTCTCAACCACTGCGCCACCAGGGAAGCCCCCTTCACCTTCTTAATCACCGTCTTTTGGCTTTCTCCCACCCATCTGGCCATTTTTACCCACTCCTTATGGAGTCCTGTGGGTGAGGCTGAGGGGTACAGGTTCCCCCCCCCCGCCTTCTTGCTCCTCTTCTCTGTGTCTCTCAGTGTCCCTACCCGTCTTCCTTTTTCCCTGTCGGGGAGCTCTTCTGCCAGTACCCTTGGCTTCTAACAGCGTTTACGAATGATCCTAGGCCTGCCCTGAGCCCATATGTGGGGCTGCAGATACTCAAATGCAGCATGCCCCAAAATGTATTCTTCCCCACTCCCTTTTCCTTTTTTCTCCAAATCTCCTCTTCCTGCTCATGCCTCCTTGAATGGTACCCACATCCACACAGTGGAGAGACTCAAACTCAGAAAGCCCTTGACTCAGCTCTGTCCCTTCTTCCTTGTCCCCTCTGTGGCTGCCTCATTGTTCTCCTGGATGACTGTAATAGTTTCTTACCTGGTTTTCCTGTCTTGAGTCCTCTTTCTTCTCTCCATACTGATGGCACTTTCAAATGTGCAAATCTCAGCTTATCTCTTGCTTTTTTTTTTGAAGTTTTGAATTTTATTTTGTTTATTTTTTATACAGCAGGTTCTTATTAGTTCTCTTGCTTTCTTAAAATCTTTAAATGTCTACCCATTGCCAAAAGAAAAACTGTTAAATTCTTTAAAAAGACCTGGAAAATCATTTGTGCCCTTGATCTCTCCAGCATTACCTTTCCTTATGCTTGTGCTCTGGCCTTTGGTTCTCCCTGGTTGTAGAGCTTTTGCATATGTTGTTTCCATCACTCAAGGTGAGTTCAGTCCTCCTGCTGTCCCAGTGCTCCCTCCTGCACTTTGAGGTCATTTTCCTGACACTCTACTCACATTGTGCCTGTCCCCTGTGCCCCTGCACGTATCGTGGTGAGTTGTGTTTGGTTACTTGCCTTCCTCCCCTGTTAATCAGCAAGGCCTTTGCCTTTTTTTGGACCGTGTCTTTTATCCCTGATCCCAGTGCTTAGCATAATGCATGGCACAAGGCACCTTCTCAGGGAGTTCGTGTCCAGGTTGAGAAAGGTGAGAAGGGAAAAAGAAAAGAAAACTTTCTGTGCAAAGGAATATGGTGAAGCCCATCAGCAAGGCCTGCTCTGTGCAGTGATTGATGTGGACACAGTGCCTTTCACTCAGAAAATGAAGTTACTCTACCAAGCACTGGTCGCTTTTCTTTCCTGTGCACACTTTGGTCTCGCCGCCTCCGCTCCTGGTGCAGGGCCTCAGCACCGCCTGCACCACCTCTTTCACCTGGTGCGCTTCACGCCGTTCCTCTTCCATCGCTTGTGGTGTCTTGCTCCACTGGTCAGCCTCTCTGTTTCTGGTGTCTCAACTTCCTGTTCTACTTGATGCTTTCCCAGTGCCTGCAAACATGCTTAAGCTTCCCCTTCCTAAAAGGAAATCACATTCCTCCAGATCTTCCCCCACTTGAGCAAATGCTCGGTCTTACATCACAGGTAAATTTTTGGAAGCAGTGAATCTCAGTGACTGGTTTACGTCTTCACTCTCCTTTCAATTCTCATTCCTCACCCCTCCACTGAAGCCCTTCTCAGTTCACCAGGTTTCTCTTTGTGACTTTTGTCTTTGACTTTTCTGGTGAACTGCCCAGCCGTTTATCATCTCTTTGGCTGGATGTTGACATTCCCCAAACTTCTGTCCTCAGTCTTCTCCATTTAAGCATTCTCTGTGTTGTCGCATTAGTAGTCCCTTCGGCTCTCACTTCTACACAGAAAACTTGCAAATCTCCAAGCAGATCTTTTGATCTCTAGGCTATCTGCCTGCCAGTCATTCCTGCCTCTCTGGTGGTCATGAAAACACCTCAGGACTTGCCATATTCCGCACTGCATTCGTGGTTTACGCTCTCGTTCCCCGTTGAACGTGTCTGCCGTATCTTGGGAATGGCCCTTGCACCCAGGGGGGTAAGCCAAAAACCCTAACCTCGTCTTTCCCTGCCCCTTATCCCACACTGCTCACATCTAGTCAGTCCATTTTCATTAGCAGCGTCTCCTGCACCCCTCTGCTTCTGTTTCTGCCCACTGCCATATCCTGAGTGTAGGCCCTCTCTCTTCAGTATTATTGCCCCATGTCCCAACTAACTCCCTGTTTCTAATTTACTCCCTACTTCCCTCACCCTTCAAGCTATCCTGGATACACTTTTCAGAGTTATTTTCTAAAAATTGAAATTGATCATGTCATTTCTTTATTTTAAAACGGCGTTTGTTGGCTCCCTCAATCCTACAGGTTAGTGTTCAGAATTCTTAGGCCAGCATCACAGCCTTTCAAAACTGGGTCACACTTCTTTATTTTTAAAACAATCTCGGCTTTTATTCTCTATTTTAAACAACTAAAATATTCAAACACACACACACAGATGTGTGAGTACATCTCCTCTTATATCTGGTTTCTCCTGGATGCTGGCAGAGGCGGTGAATACTTTTCAGAACCCATGAGGAGAAGGAAACCCATTTTCCTTCCTCGTACCTGCCTTCCTAGAGTCATTTTTAATATTCTTCCTTTCATTTCCTTCCACAGAGCTCATTGCCAGACTTGTGTAGGTTTACGGTTTTACGGCTTATTTTTACTTAAACTATAAGCTTTTAAAAAGCATAAGCAGACATGATTTCCCGCCACCCCTCCCGGTTCTCAGTTCATTCCCTTCCCTCAGACCCCTTCTTCTGCAGCCATGTGGTCTCCCTTACAAAGGCCTCTTGCACTTTGATCACACCACACTGTGCTTACCCCAGGGCTTTTCCTCCAACTGAGAATGTACGTTCCTTTATCTTTTCAAACTCTGGGGCTTCCCCTCAGTGTTCAACTCCCTGCCCTCCTGTGTTTACACAAAACTTTATATATTATCTTTCACATGGTATTCAGTGCAATGAGAGGTAGTGTACAACCCAGCAGTTAAGAGTGTGAACTCTGGGGCTGAAATGCTTGGATGTGAATCCTGGATCTACCACCTAAAAGTTATATGACCTGGGATAAAGTATTTAACTTCTGCGCCTCAGATTCTTCACTTTGTGGTATGTTAGGAGAGGATTAGTGAATTAGCACATGTAAAGTGCTTAGAATAGACCTGTTCAGTGTTAGCTAATGTTACTATTGTTTGATAATTTTTTTTTCAAGATACATCGTTCTGGAGCCTCAACTCTAGAGATCCTTATTCATTAGTTCTGGATGGTTCTTTTCAGGGTTCTGGGCAGGAGCAGCAGTGTCATCTCTCTAGCTTGAGAGCCTAGCGCAGTACCTGGACTGTGCAGTCGTCAGTTACTTACTGGATGCCTGCAGTGTGCTAAATACTGTCCCGGGTACTTGAGACACCGAGATTAAAAAACTGACAAAACCTTCTAGTGGGGAAGATGGGCAGTATATAAAAGGATGGGAAATATGTATTATATGGTATCAGATAATGGTAGGTGCTGAATGGGGGGTGGGGTGGACGCAGGATAAAGGGGTTTGGTTGGGAGCGGGTTCTGTTTTAAAGAGGGTAACTGGGGAAGGCTGAGTTTCCGAGAAGGTGATGTTTGAACTGAGACCTGTGTAAAGTGAGCGTGCAAGCTGGGGGAAGAGCATTAGAGAGAGAGGGGACGGCAGGTGCACAGCCCTCGGATGGTGATGGGTTTGGTGTGTTCAAGGAGCAGCACAGTCACTTTGCCTGCAGTGGAACGATGGAGTGGTGCAGTAGGAGATGGGCTCAGGGAGGAAGGAGGAGCTCTTGGTAGACAGGCCACTGGAAGGACTTTGGATTTTGTTGTGGTGTGGGAAGGCATGGAGGATTCTGACCAGGAGTCTTTTTAAAAGACCATGGCCGGTGTGGGGAAAGTAGGCTGTGGGAGATGTGTGGATGGTGGTATGTGTGGAAGCCATGAGGCTGCTACAGTTATCCGTAACTCGTCCACCCATCCGTCATCCATACAGTTATCCATCATCCATCTACCCATCCATCATCCACACAGTTGTCCATAATCCATCCATCCATCCATCCATCCGTAATCCATACAGTTATCCATAACCCAGGCCAAGAGACTGTGGCTTGGACCAGGGCGGTGGCAGTGGAGAGAATGGGGTGAGAAGTGCTCAGATTCCAAATCTCTTTTGAAGGTAGAGCTTGAAAGGTCAAATGTGGAGCAGGAGAGGAAGAGAGGAAACTAAGGTAACTGCTTTTGGCTCAAGCATTTTGGTGAATGGTGATTTCTTTTCCTGAGATGGGAAGCAGTGGGTTTGGGGGAGGGGAATGGGACTCTGCTCTTTGGCCATGATAAACTTGAGATGCTTAGTACAGCTGTAAGTGGACATCAGGGGAGAGGGTCAGGCTGTGGATATAAATTTGGCAATTCTCAGCTTATCGTTAGAACACAGTATAGGGAGGAATAATTTTTTCCAACTGAGATGACCTAACCTTTTCCAAAAGAGAGGACATTTGAGCAAAACTTTGAAGAATGAGTATGATTTTCCAAAGTCAAGAAAGGGGAAAATGGAAGATATTTTTCACCCAAGTCTCACAGCCTTTTTACCTGGCCTCTTGTTGAATTTGTTTAAGAAGCTGCTGACCTGGTTGATAATCTCTTTTCACTTGTATAGCCACTTAGGTTCTCTATTGAAAAGGAAACCAGAGCAGATTACATACTAACCGATAAACCACATTCTGCTATTTCTCCTTGTTCACAAATTGAAAATTCGACTTGGACCATAGAGGTGCAGAATGCTACGTGTGTTTTTGCTTCACTCCTCTGTGTCTGCTGTGAATTGGGACGTGTTGATTTTGGTGTGGAGGTTTTTCATATGTTGTCATCTCCACTGACAGTTGAACATTTTGGGGAAGTTTTTACTTCTGCTGATACTGACTCTAGGCACTTGACTTGAACTGTTAATTTATAACTCAGTCAAGTTCCAGCCACAACCATGACCATGAGAAATTGGGACCCCTTGCTCTCTAATCATGCATATAACTCATATGGGCATAATATCTGTCTTGATTCTTCCTGCTTTGTGTGAAAAAAAATGTCATGTTTTGCCATTCTCCTTTACAGGTAGAATTTTAATTGGAGTAGAATATTGCTTATATTTTTGTTTAATTTCATGATCACCCTAATCACAAATTTGGTCTCCTAAATAAAGAAAAATTACTAGATGTTTGTTAGTCAATGGTTCAAAGATTATGCATTGAAAAAAAACTGAGTCTAAGATACTTTTAGAACTGATATAAAATTCACACTAGATAGGTGTGCCATTACCTTAAAATAACCTGTTTTAGTGCTGGGTATAGGTAGAATGTACGAAACTTCAGCTCTTATATAATACTTCTAGCCATTTTTCTATTTAGAAAAGAAATGTTGCATTAGCGAAAGTAGTCATAGAATTTATTTCTAGGGCTTCCCTGGTGGCACAGTGGTTGAGAATCCGCCTGCCAATGCAGGGGACACAGGTTCGAGCCCTGGTCCGGGAAGATCCCACATGCCACGGAGCAACTAAGCCCGTGCGCCACAACTGCTGAGCCTGTGCTCTAGAGCCCGTGAGTCACAACTACTGAGCCTGTGTGCCGCAACTACTGAAGCCCACGCGCCAAGAGCCCGTGCTCTGCAGTGAGAGAAGCCACTGCAGTGAGAGGCCCACGCACTGCAATGAAGAGGAGCCCCGCTCACCGCAACTAGAGAAAGCCCGCGCGCAGCGACGAAGACCCAGCACAGCCAAAAATAAATAAATAAAATAAATAAATTTCGGGGGAAAAAAAAAGAGAATTTATCTCTAGATGGGTAAAGGCTTCTAGTCTTCAAAGTTTTTACAATAGATTTTGTCAAAATTTTGGGTTTGGGTCTTTGTCTTAAATTAGTGAGAACACTTCTACTCTAAACGTGTTTTAAATAATAACCTTGGTTTTTATAAAAATTACACAAGAATGGCTATTGATGTATGTATATTGCTTTTCAACAACTCCACAATTCAGGTTTCTAGTATTTTTATGTATACAAAGCATTCTGGGCAATAAGAAAATTCTCTCAGAACATTGTCTGGATCTTAAACTGTTGCTTTTTTCCTGTGGAAAAAAAATGTAAATACACAGAAATACATATAATTTAATAAACACCCAAATACAGAATAACTAAATGTTAATAATTTGTTAGACTTGTTGTAAAGTTTTTCTTTAATAAATAAACCTTCACCGAGAATTTGAAGACATGTTTGTCCCCCACATCTGCCCATTCATGCTCCACATCTCTTCTTCACTTTCCAGAGGAATTTAGTGTGAACTATTTCCATTGTTTTTCTGTATCACCTAATGTGGTATTGTGGTGTATGTATCACGTAACATGTTTTTTGAGACCTATGTATTGTTGAAATACAGATGTAGTTCATTCTTTTTAATTGCTGTATAGTATTCCTTCATAAGAATTTAGCACATTTGTTTTATATATATATATATATATATATATATATATATATATATATATTTTTTTTTTTTTTTTTTTTTTTTTTTT
>NW_006774722.1:1292471-1319210 GCF_000442215.2 Lipotes vexillifer
TTTTCCCCCCGGTCTGCGTTGGGTCTTCGTTGCCGTGTGCAGGCTTTCTCTAGTTGCGACGAGCAGGGGCTACTCTTTGTTGCAGTGCATAGGCTCTAGGCCCACGGGCTTCAGTAGTTGTGGCACACAGGCTCTAGAGCACAGGCTCATTAGTTGTGGCACATGGGCTTAGTTGCTCTGCGGTATGTGGGATCTTCCCAGACCAGGGATCGTACTCGTGTTCCCTGCATTGGCAGGCAGATTCTTAACCACTGTGCTACCAGGGAAGTCCCAACACATTTGTTCTTAATAAGAGTTCTTTATATATCCTAATAGTAATTGCTTATCTGTTAACATAAGCTACAAATATCCTTCAGTTTCCTAAGGTGTTCCTTGCTGTCCAGCTTTATGTCTTTTGCAGGTAGCTTTCCTGAGTTTGATCTTACACTTCCATAGTACTTTATCCATTGGATTCTTACACTACAGTAGGGTGCCTTGTGGTCTAGTTTTTCCCACCATGGAGTTGATGGGAGACTGAATTTTATTTCTTTTTGCTCCAAAGGAGCTAGGAAACTAGTGAGTTGAATAAGCAGCCTTAAAGGTTGGTATAGTCTATCTCAATCAAGCTGGCATCTAGTGTGCCTTTGATGGCATCATTAGTGAGTATTCTTGGTTTTTGATTTCTCTTGCTGTAATTATGGGTGTGATGTTTCTCAGTAGCTGGCCTTCTCTGAGGATATCAGGTAGGTTACTTTATTAATTTAGAACACTTTGCATTCTAATATTTCTTTGGGAAAGTTATGTGTATGTGTAGGGTTCTTTATGTGTGGTTCTTTCAAAATAAGAGATACATAATTAGGTTTTCTGCTGAAATATTGGAATCCACTGTCTGCCATTAAAGGCACATTGGTTGCAAAGCTTTATTTTTGTTTCTAAAGCTTTGAATTAACGTGTGAGCTAATAATTAAATCAAGAAAATAGATTTAAAAAAATTATCTCCCAGTGTCCTTACTCTTGAATTCGTGGTTATTTAGGAGCTTACCGTCTTTGAATAGCTGTTACTATGAAATCTGTCTTTCATTTTTTTAGAGGGGGCAACTTTAAACAAAATTATCGTAGAATAATAATGATGAAGGCATTATTGACACAAGTGAACATTTTTAGTACCTTCAACCTGTGTATGAACAAAAATATATCATGATTTCAGATCAAAGTTATGGACTAGGCATTCGTTTGTAGGAAACGTGTCAGAATCAGAGTTGAATCGCCTCTGAGAAAGTCTGGTGTTCATTTGTGCTGCACACACTTACTGAGCCCTTTAATGCAACAGTGTGTTGCGCTGTTCTAGACTCAGACCTTCCAGTGCTGAATCATGTGGAGATTCACTCTAGGTGGGAAACAGGCAGGAAGGGAACACATGAACTATCAGTCAGTGGTAAGCCTTAGGTAGAAGATGAAAAGGGGGATAATGCTGCGGAGGGAGCAGTCAGCAGCCAGCTCAGTGTTCATTCACCCCGAGCCTGGTGGTGCATCCAGGAGGGGAGGGTGCAGGAAGACTGGAAGCATTGTTTAAAATAGATAGAAGTGTGGCATGGCCGTTTTACTCATTTGTTCAGCATATTTATTGCACATCTGTGCTATGTCTGGAAGTGTTCTCAAAACTGATAATCAGCGGTGAACACAAGAGGGACAGAAAAGTCTCTGTGTTTTTGGAGTTTACATTCTGAAAGTGGAAGCCTTACATAAACAAGAAAAATAATGTGAGGATTGGTGCATTGCAGATGGTTAGTATGAATAAAGTTGCTGTAAACATCTGTGTGCACATTTTTGTGTGGACGTGAGTTTCCAGCTCCTTTGTTTAAATACCAGGGAGTGTGATTGCAGGATTGTGTGGCAAGAGAGTATGTTGGGTTTTTTAAGAAACAGCCACACTGTCTGCCAAAGTTCCATACCATTCTGAATTCGCAGCAGCGAGGAATGAGAACTGTTGCTCCACAACCTTGTCAGCCTTTTATGCTGTCAGTGTTTTAAATTTTGGCCATTCTAGTAAGTGTGTATTGGTATCTCATTTGTTGTTTTAATTTGCAATTTCCTAATGACATGTGTTGAACATCTTTTCACTTGTATATTTTTTCCACCTGTATATCTTCTTTACTGAGGTGTCTGTTCAGATCTTTTGCCCATTTTTTTTAAGTTCAGTTGTTCATTTTCTTATTGTTGAGTTTTAAGAGTTCTTTATATATTTTGGGTGACAGTCCTTTATTAAATACTTTAAATATTTTGCACATATTTTCTCCCAGTCTGTGGCTTGCTTGTCTTCTCATTCTCCTTAACAGTATCCATTGCAGAACAAACATTTTTAATTTTAATGAAGTCTAGCTTATCAATTATTTCTTTCATGGTTTGTGCCTTCTGTATTGTATCTGAAAAGTCATCGCCAAACCCAAGGTCATCTAGATTTTCTTATGTTATCATCTGGGCATTTTATAGTTTCGTGTGTGTGCGTGCGTGTGTGTGTGTGTGTGTGTGTGTGTGTGTGTGTGTGTGTATCTATCTTTGTTTTCTAGTTGAATTGCTAAGGAAAAATAATTACCCCTTAATTTCTGTCCTGCTCTTTACGTGTGGGGTGATATGATATGCTTAAGGTATCTATCTTTTTTCTAGTTGAATTGCTAAGGAAAAATAATTACCCCTTAATTTCTGTCCTGCTCTTTACGTGTGGGGTGATATGATATGCTTAAGGTTACACAGATAAGTAAGGTCAAGATTGAGTTTTGAGTTCACTTGGAGTTTCACTGTCACCTTTTACAGTCATTGGGACCTGAATGCTTAAGTTGTTCTTTTGTGAAAATGGTTATTTGCATTTTCTGAAAGGAAGAGTTTTGTTATAGTCTTTTCTTCCATGGATCTTGAACGATTACAGGAAGGAAGTACTCTTAAACCGTGCATAGATTGCTAAAATGTTTAAAAATTTAATGGAATATTTTTGCACAGAATGCTCTTGTGTTTCTTGATTGATAAGTTTATCTAGCCATTTTTGATGAAATTGTCAATACCTGAAACCTGATGTCTTACTGTTGAGAATCTCGTTTGCTGGATTATGACCTTCTTTCCTTGACCTTTAAAACCAGCGCTTTATAATGCTGAGACTCCATTTTTGTAAGTAAGACTGAAAAATGAACTGTTCCTGCTTTTACTCTTAATGCTGTGCATATTTCTGCTGACATCGTATTATTTACTTTCTAAGGCCAATTCTAGATCTTCTTACTGTTTTAAAATACACACTTTAAAATGACAATAAGCCAAACCTGGGTGGAAGAAATAGTTTATACTGTGCTTAGTTTTACCTTAGTATGTTTTAGAGCATATGTCATGGAATTCATATTCACGTTAGTTAATGCTATTCATGAGCATCTCTCAGACTCACAAGAATTTTCACAGATGAATATGCATAATATAGGGTATGAAGAACATTATTCAAATTGTTAAAAAGGAGAAAAATTAAAACTTTAAGGAATATTCCTAATTTCTCCCAGATTCATGTTACTTCATTGTTTTGGACCTCCTTTTTCACATGTTATATGTTAATTCTTAATATCTGTATAACTATCTGAAATAAGGAAGATTAGAAAGAAAAATGCTTAAAAGGAGGTGCTGCAGTGCTAGAGATACCAAATCATCTTTTTCATCTTTTAAAAGAAAAAAGTCTAATTTTTGAAGATTTCATTTGTAAATTGACTCTGTTCATTGGTGATAAATATGCATGTTGGTATAGTAAAATCCCATTTTTTACATAATGCTTTAATGGAAATGGCAGTTTTATGAAATGAAAATGACTAGTAAAAATATGAATGATTCTCATAAGCCCTTATTACATCATTTTTATTGAGGTTTTTGTGTATTCTGATTCATTAATACAGGGGAAAAGGAGAACAGTAACATGGTTTATTTCCTATAATTACTCAAATCAATTAGAATTTGTTTTCAATAAAATTCTTAGAGTAAATTGCCCAGGGAGAGGAGAGAAGGGTTGGCCTGTTTTTACAAAATGTCATGATTTTTACACAAGACTTCGCTATTTTGTCAATGATGTTGTTCACTTGCATATATTTTTAGTATAGTTTCTTCCAGATTTTTAAAAATAAAACCCATGTAAGCCCAAGAAATCTCTAACACTTAATGGTTCAGGATTGAGTGTTGAGGGAGAAATCTGGGATATTTATTCTATTCTGCTTATTACACAAATATCGTTTGTCTTTCAATAATTTAGACTACTTTTTAGGTGAATCTTATAGGTTGAAATATTATTTAGATTGCTATGTAATGGGTTACCTGGTGGAATTTCCAAAAGCAGATTAGTGTTTACAGTTAAATTTGCTTTATTTTTGTGGAATACCTAGAAGAAAAGGTCATTGTAAAGGATAAACACACTTAAACTCCCCTCTCTGATGAAGCAGGGTGAGGAGGAAGAGACGGGAGAAACTGAGCTGGAAACAAGTAAGTGCTCTTAATTTCATCACAGTGGAATCTTGCCAGCATCCCTATTTTCTGCTTAGTATACTTCAAACCACCTTAGAAAATCCTCTATGTTTTTGGATGTGTTTGTGGGCCCTTATGAATTCTTGGCATTCTGATCTGAAGATGTTTCCATGTTCTTGAGGCAGAATTTTGTTGAAACAAATAACTTTAAGCTTATATCTGGAAAGCTTTAAGGCCTGTTAGTTTATGAAGCACCTTCAGGTTGTCAGTGAGAGTACTGTTTTCCCCCGTAGGCCTTATATTTGAAAGCGCACCCCTTTTCAGGTGTCTCACAGTTTTTGTCTGTTTTCTTCTCCTTTCCCCCCCAGCATTGTGGGGTCATTCGAGCTGGAGCTCTGCTTATATGATTGGCATGTAAGTCCTTGTGATTGGCACCTTTTACATGAGGGCCAAGGAATATACGTACATCGTGATTGTGCCCGTGTAGGTCTGTCTGAGCTTGTGTTTGTGTGTTTGTTTAATTGCTTTCTTTGACTCCAGAAAACTTGAGTTGTGTTTAGTTGTTCTTTTTTTCTTTTACCATTGCTGAAGTGATATCCACTTCAAGCAAAGAGACTTAATGGGAGATCAGACTTTCTCCATCTTCATTCTGAGCCAGACTGCATGTGTTGGAGAGTGGAAAAGGGTAGAGTCGTGGAGAGCTGCTGCCTCCATAATCCTGAAAAGACTGCCTCAGCACCAAGTGTCTTTTTTCTCCCGAGAGGCCAAAAATTTGATACGAGGATGGAGCGTGGTCAGCATCTGGCTGTCCCTCACTGTGGCTGAAAATCCTGTTGGGCCACAGGGTACCCACCCTCGTGTGTCAGCTTTTAGTTCTCAGTAAGGAGATGACTTAGCATGTCAAGAGAGGGTTATGTGTGATGGAGTCAGTAGGCGGGATGAGATAGATAGCAGAGGCCTTGCCTTTTCCCATGCCTGGCCACAGTTGGACCTACAAAGTGCCTCCCTCTTGTGGCGTCCAGCTTGACTGCCACGGGGTCAAAGGCAGGGCTTATTGGAAAGGTAAGCAGATGGAGAAATTCTGTCTAGGCATTTCATTCTTTTTTTTGGCAGGGGGGGGGGGGGGCTGCCACGTGGCTTGTGGGGTCTTAGTTCCCCGACCTGGGATTGAACCCTTGCCCTTGGCAGTGGAAGCGTGGAGTCCTAACTGCTGGACCACTGGGGAATTCCCTAGGCATTTCATTTTTGAAGGTGTCATTGCTCAAAGAATGGGAATAGCCTTTAGTATAAGTAACTACAAAACAATAGATAATCTAGTAGTATAATCAGTCCTGCTATAACGCGGCATATGCGTTCCTAAAAATCGCCATCCTATACAAAATAGCACAGTAAAAACCATAGGACTTAAGAGGAGGAAACGAGGTTAGGTGCGTAACACTCAAAACCTTTGTTGGTTACACACACACAAAGATAGGAACCTAATACAAGCAGAAGCACAGTTTTGCGCACATTAAATGGCTCGGAAATATATACATACCATAATAAATATGGCACTTTACCTTGAAAAAGACCTGAAGTTTGCCTGTGGAAGTGGGCGTTGGAAGAGTTGCAGTTTGTGAGGTACTGAAGTGGAGGAAGGAGGGTTACCCGAAATCACAGGGAAGGTGACACCAGGTAAGGATGGGTGTGGCCCCTGTCCCACACGGTGAACGGAGGTGCTGGTGGGCGATTGAGGTGTGTGTAGTTGTGTATTTTGTGTATTTCTGTGCCACTCGGTGCAGCTGGGTGCAGTTTTCTGTGATCCCTTAGCGTTTCTTGCAGACAAAATCACACATAAGCAAATGTGAAATTCATTTTATGCTCAGATTGTCCCCGTAATATGCACATCAATCACATTGAAACAGATTCACGTTTTCAAAATAAGCTTTCTAGCGGAACTGGCTGTAGTTTATTTTATTGGAATTGAGTCCCTTTTCCTTTCTTTCTTTTCACCGTTATTGATTTCTTAATTTATATTTGTTAAGCCCATATCAGATTGATTTTTCATGCCCAGAGCACCTCCAGAGGCGAGAAAGCAGCCTGAGATTTTAATTTTGCTAGTGGTAATCCACGAGGTACTTTTTCCTCCTTGGTGAGTGACTCTCAGTCAGTCTCTGTCTCTGTCTCTCTCTCTCCCTGCCCCCTCTCTCCACACACACCCTTTTACCCCATGCCAGGCACAGTGCTGGAGATACAGAAACTGGTAAGGTATCATTCTTGTCCTCAGGAGCTTAGAGTCTCATTGAAAAATTTTCAAGGCGCAGATTTAAACATCTTGGTTGTGGATCTTCTTAGGGAGCAGATGAACCAACTTCATGTGTTTCTTAGTTTGTGAACACAGGAGCACACATACCTCCCCACCCCATCTCTTACTTCCTGTGAATGTAAAGATGGGGTAAAGAGCTTGCCCGGAGGAAACACAAGACATCATTGATTTACATAGTGAAAAGATGTGAATTTGAAAAGGGGTTGAAGAGGTCCTAAGAGACCTCGTAGCTCAGCCCCCCCCCCGCCCTCCCCCACCCCGATTTCTTGATAAACCCTAGTGGTCAGGTGTTGGAGAAGATTCAGAGTAATGTAAATGGTTATGATCCCATTTTTGTTAATCCCCCCATCTCACTCATGTATGTGTGTACTGCTTGTGAAAGCATACGTGATGTGGAAACATCTCCCATGTTGTGAATATTAGTTACCTCAGGGGACAAGGGAAAGCTTATTAACTTCCTCTTTATACATCCTTTATTATTTGGCTTGTTTTAAGAAGCATGTTTTACTTTTTTAATTAAAAAATCTAATAAAGTAGAAAATGAATAAATAATAATGATAAAAAATACCCTCAGGGCACTTTGTTTCAATCTTCCCAGTACCCTGGGTAGTTAAAACTGAACGTGACGTTTCAGGGGTGGGCTGCCCAGCAGGACTCTGAACTTGCCGTAGCCTAAGGTGATGTTAACTTTTCTGCAGCGACACTGTATTGCTGTGGGGGCAGTTTGTGTGTATAGACCATTAACACCTCAGCGTCTTTCTTGCCTCTCTACTACTATTGGCACACTCTGCCTTTGATAATCATTTTGGACCCAGGTCTAGCTAGTCCTTTACATTCTCCCTGTTAGATTTCATCTTGTTATTGTGGAAATCAGTGTTCAGCATAGGTTAAGAACTGGCCTTGGATTCAGGCTGCCTGGTTCCAGATCCTAACTACCGCTAACTAGCATGAAAACTTTAGACAGGCAGTGTGTCCTCCCGAGCCTCAGTTTTCTCCTCCGGCAGTAATCATGGAGTTGTGAGGTGTCACGGAGGGAGACACTGTATGCCAGAACACTCACTAGCCCAGGTGCCTGGTGGCGTGGTGAGAACCTGGTGAATGTTAGCTGTTATTGTTAGTGCGTCAGCCTCAGCTGGTCTCTCCTTTCCATCATAATGAGATGGTCTTGGATTAACCATATTTGCACATCCCTCCTGACCCCAGACCATAAATCAGTCTTTCTGCTAAACGATCCTCCTGAGATCCCCAATCAGTCTCTGTCTCATTCCGCAGGTCCCTTCACCGACGTTGTCACCACCAACCTAAAGCTTGGCAACCCGACAGACCGAAATGTGTGTTTTAAAGTGAAGACCACGGCACCACGTAGGTACTGCGTGAGGCCCAACAGTGGGATCATTGACGCAGGGGCCTCTATTAATGTATCTGGTAAGTTCTGAGAATGAAGGCCAACAGGGTGGGCTAAAAAGGCCCCCTAGAAGTAGTGGGATCTCTTAAAGCTTGTATGTGCAGTATAGCAAAATAATATGGGCGTTTTCTCCCCCACAAGCCCCCGCCCTCTGATTAAAAAGCTCTGTGGGTCCCACTCACCTGTTGTTCTTCCATAATTAAAGTCTCTTTAGTTTAATGCTTACAGCCTTCGTGCCTCAATAGTTAGAGCAAAATTAAAGTGGTAACTTCAGACTTTGCTTCAGAATGAGTTTGGTTTTCACTCCCTTGAAATTAAATCTGCCCTTTGGCAGTAAATAAAAAAGGGCTAAACAAACTTAATTTTACTTTGTGGGAGAAAGCTAAATGGAGTTATTTTCTTATTTAAGCTAAATGATTTCTGACATTAAGCTCATGTCATTTCCAGTGATTGGTAACTGCACTTGACTGATTGTGAAAGGGTAAGGGAGATGAAGACTGAGGAAATTGGAATATATTCAAGGGGGCAAGTTCTGTGCATGTCTGATGGGTTTTTTCCCCTCCTGTCTGAGAGGGCATATATTTTCCAAAGTCCAAATTTTGAAAAGATGCTGGTAGAGTACCCAAATTGAGAATTGGATTTCAGAATTAAGGAGATGTAAGTGATGGGTTTGAGTTTAAATGTATTTTAGAAATGGAATAAACTTTTAGCTCATTAGAACTTCTGGGTCCAACAGTGCTTTTTGTATTTGTGGAGGAGCTATGGGGGAGTGTGTGTTAATCCTTTCAGTATCAGGAGACTGTCACAGAAGGCTCTGCATCATTAGAAGCTACTACTCATTTGAAATGGGTACCTGGCTGGCTTTTTTCATGACAGATTTTGATTGTGGTACATTGGGCTATTCATTTGACACCTAAAAGAAAATGACTCACCTCTTTGGAAAGATATAAGGTGTTTCATTATCTGATCATTTCCACAAACTCTTGTTCCCTACATCCATTGGTCTCTCTCATTATGGTGCGCTCACACCAGCTGTCCCCTTGTGTGTTTGTCCCTGAGGCTGCAAGACCTGATTTGGACTCTCGCATCAGGTTATTATCCAGGAGAAATCAGGAGGGTGGCAGCCAGCATTTACTGAGGGTCTCCTCTGTGCTGGGCCTGCACACATGTCATCATGTAATTTCTGTTATCTGCCCTGTGCAGGATGCACTGTTACCCCCATTGTACTAAGAAGGGGGCCAGTGGCCACAGGCTCACAGAGCTGGCCAGTGACAGAGCCAAGGTGTGGACCATCCTGTTTGGCTCTGATGCCCAGACTCTCTGAACTGCAGCATGCTGGTAAAGGAAGGGGCCCAGGATGTTGGCATTTCGGTGTTCCTTGGATCCATAGGGTTTCAGTTTTTCCGTTGAAATCGAGGGCAGCTGATATCTTTAATTCCCTTTTTTAAATTGACTTCTTTTTTACCTGTTGATTTCCTTGCCCATGTCAAATTTGAGTAAGGTGGTCAGTAGATGAGACTTAGATGTTTTCACAGTAAACATGGGGCAGCAACATCGTTTTCTCAGTAGTCTCAACAGGCAGTTGTACAGTGTAGGTGTGCTTTCCAATATGAAGTATAGACCTGTGTGAGTATATGTGTGTCTCTTTCAGAAAGATTCACCCCTCCCCCATCAGAGGAATGTTTTTTTTAAAGTAATAACTAACCCTGGGCATTTGTTTTGATTTATGTCTGCCTCCTTAAGGAAGACCAAGATTTTGTGGTTGTGGCCTTCCTTTTGCAGATGAGAAGGTAAGGTTCAGAGAGTGGGCGTGAATACCTACAGGCACATGGGTGATTAGTGGCCGAGCTAGTATTTGAAGCCGGGTGTCTGTCCTGATCTAGTGGCTCTTTGGTGACACCGAACTGCCTCAACAGTGTTAGGGGATGGCGCCACTTACGAATGAATGTAAAACAAAATACCTTGGCTCTCAAAATGTCATGTACTTGGGGAAAAAAGCCACTGAATAACAAAATGTCCATGTGTCTGCAGGCCTTCCTCCTAATGAGACAAGATTATGTTTACACATGAGAAAGGCCTCCTTTGTTTTTATTTGGTGTGTATCGGTCTCAGTGCTTGGGGTGCACCTGGGTAAAGCCAGATTTTATTGCATTTTCGGGACAGCCTCATCAGTCAGCAGAGGAGACCAGCCTCCACTTGCTGTAGTTTTCCGTGTTGAGGGGCCGCTGTATCATTTATTAGACGTTCGTGTCTTGGGGTAAAAGCACTGCACTTTTCCAAGAGTCCTGTTAAAATGCAGCCACGTGATGGCATCTGGGTGAGGACATGGGGTTCCCGGGTTCCTGCGGGTGAGAGAGACTGTCCTCAGGAGAAGGAGGCGCCCGGCGGCCGGGCAGCGCAGAGGGCTCGGAGGCTGGCCTTCCCTTCCCACACGCACGAGCGCGCAGCTGAGCTGGGCTTGCACCCGCTCTACTCAGAGGGCGTTAGAGCTGGGCTTCGGAAACCTGAACTGGGAAGCCCAACCCTGCTGTTTAGCCTGTTGGCTGACCTGTGCCAATACTCTAACCACCCCAGGTTCCAGTTTTCTCATTTGTGAGGTGGAGAGAATGGTATCCGCCTCACAGAGTATTTATCAATGCTGAAGAATTTTAACGGGAAGCGTGGTACGAGAGTGGGATTGCATTTTTCTTCCACTAGCTTTGACAAAAACTGGCTAGTTTCTGTTGAGGGTGGATCGCACATATTTGAATTGCCTTTTTAGAAATAAATCAATTCTATACATTTTACTAATTTATGAAATTTTTCTAATTTAAGAAGAAATTTTTGTTTTTCTTCTTTCTATAATATGCATTTGTTTTCTAGTGAAAAGTCACTAGTAAATTTTCAAATACAATCTATAAGAAGGAGGTCATCAAATCCACTGAAAATACTGCCAGCGTTGCCCTGCCTACCACATAGAATGTCACAGCGACCTGAGAAGGACGTGACTAGTACATGATTGTTTTCCCATCTCTGAAAACCCTTGGGATGTGCTAGCTGACAGGAAAGGTTATAAATCATTCTTTGAGAGAGGGGGGCAAGGAGGAAGGGAAAGAGGAGGAGGGGGATGGTATCTCCCCATGGAGCTGGCAACACAGACTGAAGTCTGAGGGCACACAGATCAGGGTTTTGATGGGGGACTGAGACTTTCTAGCTGTCAGATGTCTTTCAGACACACCCTGTGAAACTATTCTCAGCTGTCAGCTTAATCTGATATTCGCAGGACCTTACATTATGCATCAAAAGTCCAGACGCTGACCTGTCATGTATTTTCTTCAGAAGATGGCACATCACTCATTGGGTCCTTAAAAAAAACAACAACAACAACTCTTGTATAAACTCAGGTGGTAAAGTTACAGTTGGAAACAGGTATAAGCTAAACTTCTTGTGTCGGTAGGTGCAAAACATGCGGACTTCGCAAAGGAGTGTTTGGGGATCCGGTCACTCGGGTCTCTGATTGACTCCTTTTCTTTGTGCTTTAGATAGGTGCCTCTTGCCTCTCTTTCTGACAGCCCCTTCTGGGATCTGCGCCTGTTGGATGAGGCAGGCAGTAGGTGGGAGGGTGCTGGGTGCTTTGTGTTTGCATTAATTGGCCCAGAATGCCATGGTTTTGGCCCCTTGCCCCTTGATACGCACCATCTGCCAGAGACGGTTTTGAATTATTCAAATCTGGACCTCAGCAAGATAGGCACACTTAAATGGAGACTGGAGAAGAGGAGACTGGGTTTTTTCCTCTAGAGATTTTAAATGCAAGGAAAATAGAACTTTTTGAATTAATGAATTGCTTGAAGCAGTGGGGGGGTCTCTCTGTTTGTTCTAGCTTTACAAAATGAAATCTGTTCTCTGAACTGTCTGGTGGGAAAATATTTTTAAGGTAGATAATTTCTGAAAATGTCTGTGGTAAGCTGTTAGTGGTTGTGGGTTTTTTTTTGTTTTTAACACTGCAGTTTAATAATGAGGGGGTTTTCCATTGATACTCCAAACCATGTTTGCCAGCGGATACAGCAGGTGAAGTGATAAAATTATGGGCCCATCAAAAATACTTACGCTTCCTGTAATATGATATTAAGTTTAATATTTTTATAGCCTTCACTGAATTCTAATTCCACTAAAGTAGCAAGCACGCTTCCATTTGCAGTTCAATTATGCATATTGGTTGCCTTTGTACCAAGGAAATTAGAAATGCAAAATATCTGTTGGGGGGGGGCATTGGAAAGAGTCACTAAAGATACCAATATTTAGGTACAGATACACTTTACTAAGTGTATCCTGGGAATTGAAAATGAATTAAAGACAAACCAACTCAAATCTTCTAGTGTCTGAATCTGTGTTTTAAATTAAAATTCAAAGAATTAAGGAGCAGTGTTTATTCCTGACATATAGCCCTTTTCAGCACTTACTTCAGTCACATTTAAAGCATAAAGTTCTTCCGGTAAAATCCCGAGGACAGAGAATGAACATCAGCAACTCTTCCTGGATGGAAACATTGGCCACAGGTAATGTAACTGGGTAGCACTGCAATTGACAAGTAATCCTTTTAAGGTTTTGCTGACTCAGTTTAAAGGAGCTGCTTACTTGCCCTGGACCAGCCAAGCTTGGGTTGCAGCTTTTAGGTGATTAGCGTCCGAGTGTAAGTGCACTGCCCTTAGAGAAAGAAGTCAGGGATTCATCCGTCGAGTGCTGATAGTGGAGCTAAACTTGGAGGTTTTGGCATCTTAACAGCCGCGTTCTCCTTCGATTGATCGTTTGCTTTGGAAGTCTCTGATAAACAGAACCTTTTCATAAGTGGTTTTCATGAACCAGCTTTATGACTCTCAGATAAGAACAACTCACATTCATACTTAAAAGATGTCTTTAATCTTTTTCACCAGATGAGATTCTGGTTTTTTAAAAAAGGGGGAAATTACCAACAGTAATTAAGCTTAATCGTGCTTTTAAAGATTTTTTTAAAGTTTACTGTAGGGAATTCCCTTGGTGGCACAGTGGTTGGGAGCCTGCCTGCCAGTGCCGGGGACCCGGTTTCGAGCCCTGGTTCCGGGGGGATCCCACATGCCGCGGAGCCACTGGGCCCGTGCACCACAGCTACCGAAGCCCGTGCGCCATAACTACTGAGGCCCGCGCACCTGGAGCCCGTGCTCCGCGGCAGGGGAGGCCACTGCAGTGGGAGGCCCGTGCGCTGCAATGGGGGGGTACCCCCCGCTCGCCACAACTTGAGGGGGCCCGCGTGCAGCAACAAAGACCCAACACAGCCAAAACTAAATAATAAATTTATTTAAAAAAATAGTTTACTGTAATATTGAAGTTTCTTAAGGAGAATCCTATGTTTCACTTTTTATGAGTGTAACACAAGTTCCTTATTTTTTACATTTTTCAAAGATCATGATCAAGAGGACTTATCCAAGTACATTCAGTACACCTCACTTAGTGGAAGTACATTCAGTACAGCTCACTACAGCGTGGCGGAGGAGCCAAAACCAGGCGTGGCTTCGGAGCAGCCAAAAGTAATGTTCTTTTCACTGGTTATGGCACCTTTTGCACATTATACACTTAGGCTCCCTGGTCTTGACTCTTCTGTTTATACTCTTACCTTAGACTCTCTGTTAACCCTGTTCTGATGTCCAGCCCATCACAGGCCAGAGTGAAGGGCAGGGGCTGCGAGCGGTGCCCACAGTGAAGGCCTGGACAGGAACACCGCAGAGAACAAGTACGGGAAGGTAACAGCAGGGATCTGGGACTGCCTGAGCCTCAGGGCAGACTGTTCTCCCTGTGCAGTGGGTCAGTCCCGAGAGACCTTGCTTGTGGGTCATATTAAGGTGGCACGTAATGGATGTTGATAATCAGAACCCGAGAGTACTCAGGAAAGGCTGTGTGGTATTCCAGTATAAAGTGTTAATGGAGATAGGAAAGTGTGTTGGAGCTTTGAAAAAAGATGTGCATTTTAAAAGATATTTATAAAAAAGAGTGAGTCAGCCATGTTCTTTGGCCAGTGCTTGTATACTGCACACCTCATTCTCCAGTGATACTGGGGTACATTTGCACTGTAAGCTCTGCACAGATAAATCAGTAAGACTCTGAGGGGTTTGTTACCTAAGATGGGCTGCACTGAACTGGAAACTCCTGGAGGAGCACAAAGACAGTTCGGTGTCAACCGGTTTATAAATAGATGCAGTTAATTATTTACCCTCTGGACTCCTAGTTCCATCCACGGGTCCCTGAATAGACAGAGGTCCAGGAAAGTAGTCATGTGTTCCAACATTTTGAGCATCCTAAAGGAAATAATAAATTTACTCACGATAAGGGCACCCAGTCTAACTAAAATGTCCGCTTTGCTTTAGGCTAGAATTCTGTCACCTCATTGTGGAATACTGGTTATCATAAGCTGATGACAGAGTGCTGGTTTGTCTCTGATTAGTTTCAAAAAAGTGGAGCAGTGACTTCATTACGACATTGTAAATGCAGTTTAGTGGAGAACAGTCTTTTGACAGAGGCATGAAAGCGAAGACAGAGAGTGCGAGAGCACAGTGGTGATGAGAGGATTGGAAACCACTGTCTTAAACCACGAGATGAAGAGTGAGTGGCTCTGGGAAGTGGGGCAGAAGAGAAGACAGCTGGTTGAGGATTCAAGTGGGTTTCCTCTCTCTGTGCTGCCCAGGGAGATTCCTGGGGGGAGCATGATTCCAGAGGGCTTTGAATGTTGGAAGGGAAGAGGGGGCCATACTCCTCAACCAGTGGAAAGCTGCAGATTAGTTCCCAGAATGTGAGGTAGCAAAGCATGAAGTCCTGGTCTCAGCTTAATTGGGTAGAAAAGGCGAACATGTGGGGAGAGCCCTATCAGTAGTGTCCGCTGATAGAATAAGATCCCCAGTAAGATGAGGGTGTGAAATAGCATTCCAGTAGGAGCTGCGGCGTGAGGAGGTGTCATGCAGCACGTGTTCTCCAGGTAGGGTGCCTGGACCGGCGGCAGCAGCTGGGAACAGGTTAGAAATACGTGTTCTCAGCCCCACGTGTTGAATCAGAAACTGGAGGTGGGACCCTGCCACCTGTGTTTTGACAAGCATTCCAGGTGGGTCTGAAGCACGCTGAAGCTGGAGACCCCCTCATGACAGAGTCAGACTAGTGGCAGGTTCAGAGTCAGATGAAGCCCGGAGAGGTGTGTCATACTGAGATGTGAGTAGGGCAGGGGGACCGAGAGTGATGTGCCAGCCTCTTAGGCCCAACATGGTAAGAGGAGACTTGGGTTACGACAGGAGAATACCTGCGTGCGGGGGTGTGGCCAGCACCATGTGCACACCTGTTGGACCAGCAGGGAAGCCTGTTGTTGGATCATATCAGTAAACTGAAAGAACCAGGCTGTGGACTTGAATTGATTGTTTTTTACTTGGGAAATAGGCTTTTTTTTTGTAGCAGGTTTTTGGTCCGAGGAATATCGTGATGGTGAGTAGGGTGTTTAGGGGGAGATTAAATTTGTAACGTTATAGGGCTCTGCAGGTCAGCTTATCTGAGAGAGAGACCGGAAGGAGGCAGGGAGATCTAGCTGGAGAGGCTGAGATGTTGGGGGGTGGGGCTGAGCTGAGATTGTGGTCATGTGAACAAGGAGAGGGACATTTTAAAGATAAAATTCTGAGATTAAAAATATAATAAAGCGTGTGTCGAGGTGCTTGTTGGACTTTTATTCATTTGCTCTGTTGCCATTATTATGATGCAGATGAAAATGATCTGTGACCTGCTCAGGTTCTCATAAGAAGCTTTTATGCTGCATTTAATCAAGTCATTTCTCCGAGGGTGTGTGTGTGTGTGTGTGTGTGTGTGCGCGCTCAGGTTCTCATAAGAAGCTTTTATGCTGCATTTAATCAAGTCATTTCTCCGAGGGTGTGTGTGTGTGTGTGTGTGTGTGTGCGCGCTCAGGTTCTCATAAGAAGCTTTTATGCTGCATTTAATCAAGTCATTTCTCCGAGGGTGTGTGTGTGTGTGTGTGTGTGTGTGCGCGCTCAGGTTCTCATAAGAAGCTTTTATGCTGCATTTAATCAAGTCATTTCTCCGAGGGTGTGTGTGTGTGTGTGTGTGTGTGTGTGTGTGTGTGTGTGTCTGTGAAGCGGCATATATTCTGCATTTCTTCTGCAGAAAGTCTGATCTTATTGATCCAGTGTTTTATGACCATGGAGGCCCTTTCCTAACAGGATCCCACTTTCGCAGTATAGCAGACATTGTATCATAAAGCGTTAATGCTGGTGAGTGGTGACCTGGTCTCCAGGCCGTCTCCTGGTAACAGGCTTCTTTTTAGTGTAGTAGCAGCAATACATTTTAAAAGTAGGATGGACGGTTCATTTAAGAGGGTTTTATCATCAGTGTCTCTGGTATTCAAGTGAAATAAATTAAGTTAATGGGAAGCTCTTTTATAGCCTGTCGTGGAAAAAAGTACATAATTTCTGTCACAATTTGCATGTATGCAGCTGAAAGAACAAACGTTTAACAACATTTATTCTGTCATGTTCTCGTAAAGTTCCAGCTAATAGGGCATAACAAATTGAATTCGACATGAGATGATCGTAGCTGAGAAATACAACCTTTTGGACATGAGTTGGGGGCTGTGTTAGTTCAACAGGGTGCAGATGCTGAGGCCCAGCGAGGGTTTATGAAATTTCACAAAGTCTGGGTGCCACTTGACCTCCTCCCTCTCGCACGCTGATTGGGGAGCCCACAAGAAAGGAGCGATGGTAGGTGGCAAACGCCTTCTTTTCCACCTACTGCTCTAGGTGGAAGGAGAGTTGCTGCAGAAGTTCACCAGCGGCCACCATTTTCACTCAGCTTAAAGTTTTCACCTTGCCAGTCTCACCAGTGCATCGGACATCTGTGTTTCTGTTTCATGAGTCCCAGCCTTTGCAGAAGGGGTATTTGACCTGCCACCTCTGCTGACTCCAGTGCTCCTGTAAGGTGATTTGTTACCACCAGTACCCACTTCTTTGTGTGCTTACATTCTTGTTGAGCCTCGAGGTCTAAATGTCAGTTACATCCTCTTGAGGGTCTGTCTTCTAGCTCTGCACTGTGGCGACTTGGCAGGCAGCGTGCTCTAGGCCTGGAGTTGGACTGATGCCACCTTCAAGGTCCGAGGGTGGCAGGGGGTCTCAGACAGCGCCCTTCTCCAGAGGTGGAGCAAGAGGTTGCAGGGTGGTTTGGTTAGCAGAGCACAGGGAACCCCAGTCCCCTCCCTGTAAGGGACACGTGCACGTGCACGTGCGCTTCTGTCTCCACCCGAGGCCTGGGTACATACGGGACTCAAAACTTGGTTTGTGTGAGGTTGCTTTCTCTTTCAAACTGCATATTCTCCCAAGAAGGGAACTACACAAAGCCACCAGTGCCTTCACTTGAATTATTATTAACCAGAGCATTTTCCTCCTGGAGGGGCCTGCGGGCAGCTTGATGTAGAATAACGGTGGTCATACCTTTTGGTCTCAGGGCCCCTTTACACTCTTAGAAATCAAAGACCCAAAGAGCTTTTTTTGATTTGTGGGTTGTATCAATATTTATCGTATTGCAAATTAAACTGAGAAATTTAAAAAGTATTCTTTAATAACAACTTTAATAAATACAGTTATATGCAAACAGTAACATTTTTAGTGGAAAATAACTTTTCAAAAAAATTATGGCTTTATTCAATATGTTTTGCAAATCTCCTTGATATCTGGCTAAATAGAAGACAGGCTGGATTCTCTCAATTGCTTTTGCATTTCAGTCTGTTATAATGTGTTGTTTTGGTGAATATATATGAAGCAAAACCACCTTTACCACAGATATGTATTGGAAAAGGAAAGGGTATTTTTAATAGCCTTTTCAGATAATTACAGACATTATTCTTTGATACTATACCAAAACTTGACAAGTGACACTTTCTTAAAGTTCAATACAGTGTAGAATCTGACACCCTGTCAGTGAACCGTTTGAACTTTGTTTCACTAAAATGCATTGGTTTCTCTTACACTTGATGGTTTGGTAATATGCTAGCTGAGTTATACAGATCTTCCAACTGTTGACATCTCATTATACAGTATCAAAAAAGTACATTCGTTACTATTCCCACTGATCTCATTGGAAAAGTCCTTAAACCTTCAGGAAACTGTGAAGCTCTTGGTGGCAGAAAGAGGTTTTCCAGTATTCTAACTTTTGTGTGAATGCCTGGTTTTTATCACCGGCAACAACTATAAGTTGTTTTCCTTAAAGTGACAGGCTCACTGCATTCATTTCTCAGGAAAATATCTGCTGTGTACCCAGGTGTGAATAACCATAGTTTTTCTGTCGGGTGTTCTTTCAAGTAAATGGTTCCATGAGGAAGCGTCCAGTTGAGCTCACAACCCAAACAGTTGCACAGGTGCTTTTCCCAAGGCAGCAGAAGTGCTTGATGTGTACTTGTCATTTCATGGTGCAGAGTGCTAAGATGCATTGTCAAGGGTTGGAATTTAGTAAAGTCTGCGCTCAGGCACTAGCATTTTCACCCACCGTTGCTTTTGTGCCGATCATCACTTCGAATGTCAGTGCGGTGGAAAAGGCATGTAACATGTAACGCCTTGGTATTATTATGAGCAGTTTTGACTTCATGGACCGCCTGAGGGGTGGGTCTCGGGGTCTGGGAGTAACACTTCAAGAACCGGTGGTGTGGAAGTTGGACTGTGGACACAGAGCCAATGTGGAGCTCTGGTTCCATCAGTTAATATGCTGTCCATGGGACCCGAGGGAGGCCACTTAGCCTTTCCAAGCCCTGTCTTCTCATCTAGAACATAAAGCCGTGGCCATCTTTATGATTGTTGTGAGGACTGATGGGAGAACTAAGGAAAATATTCCTTCTTTGGTGCCTAGTCTGTACTAGGCCCTAGTAAAAGTTATTTTCCTTTCTTGGGACATTGCGAAGGCATTGGAGATGGGAGCGCGGGGTGAGGTAGAGAGAAAAAGGAGGGGTCAGTTTGCTTTAGAACGTGCCTGCAGCCCTGGCTTATGCCTCCTGGAGGAAGGGGGAGAAGGGTAGAAGGGGAACAGCGGGTCTTCCTGGGGCTCTTGATGTGGGGTTGTCTTAGGGTCTCTGGGCCCATCCGTTCTCTGTGTATGATCCAGTGTCACTGGAGCTAAAGAGCCAGCTTCTCTGAAAATTGACCGTGTCTTCTGATTGCTCTCATCTCCTGGGCATTGGGCTCTTTACAGATAATCCTTGTTCAGCCTCAGAGCCCTCCACGGTTCACAGCTGGGAAAGCAGAGCCTCAAGGATGAGGCAGTTTTTCTACTAGAGCTGTGCCCTACTGAAAATCTAAGTGTAGTCCAGGACAAAGTTCTTTTCTTTCCAATTCTAAAAAATACTAGAGCGTGATTTTGTCACAGCCAGGTGAGATCTGAAATTCTTAAAACCTAATTCACTTTAATTTTTTAAAATAAATATTAATCTGATAGTAGTTTGAAGACTGTGACCCAACTCCAAAAAAAGTTGACAGTTCCCGTCCAGGGAAGATCACAGTGCACGTGAAGACACTGGCTTCTTTCTTTATCACATGCCTCTTCCTTATTGCCGTCTTGCAGGTGGAAAAAACGCAATGGGAATTTAGCTTTCAGGATAAGAGTCCATGGTTTTGACCTACCAGTCTGGTCGTTTGTCCCTGAGGTTAAATGTCAAGCCCAGGTGTGTAGTGATGTCCCAGGTCTGTCCACAGGAGAGCTCTTGCTAGTTCAGTGATGTCAGAGGCAGAGTTGTCTCCGTTCCAGGTCCCAGGCCACCAGCAAGGACTGCTTTTCCAGGATGGAACTGTGCCTTTACATCTGCAAGCATAAAATTTCAAGTAGAGTGGTCCTGTGTTTTAAACGACATTTTGTTCTCTCTGCTTATGGTCACACTTTGGATTTGGGGTCCTCAGACTGGACATATTGATAGACTTTCTCTGTGCCCAAGAGAGAAAGGACCCATCATCTCTGAGACGGAGGGGGATGTTTGTATTTCTCTTCCTCATCATGTGTGGTTCTGTAAGATACGTGATGGTGGGTCTGCGGTGCGTGCAGGATGTGACCCCGTCGCGAACTGGAGCATCCATTGTGGCTGAAGGGGTGCTGACCGCACGTGGCTCCTTGTCACAGTTTTGCTGCTTCCCAGCTCAGTGACCTTGAGCAGGTCCCTTCACTTTGTCGAGTCCCTTCACGATTCTTTTATAAGCTAGGGCTTAGGGTAGGTGCCCTTCATCTGCTGCAGGGGGTGGTTGATTGTGAGGCTTTAAGCACCTGGGAAGTTCTAAGTGGTGTTAAGGGCAGGGGAGCGCTGGCGCGCGCCCAGCAGCAGGGGTGCTATTGGAGAGGGGCAGGGCTTGCGCTGTCAGAGGGCAGAGAGCCAGCGCCTCATGGTGGCCGTGAGCACTGGCTCTCCAGCCGGGCCACCTGCGCTGGAGTGTCCACTCCTCCACGGTGTGACCTTGGGCAGGTTAGCCGACCTTCCTGCGCCTCAGTTTTTTCGTCTGAAAGCAGCCACATCAAAATAACCTCCACAGCATTGCCTGCCTCTGAGGTAATGATAACGCTGAGGTGCAGAGCTGAGCTTCTGGCCCAAGGGAGACGCTCAGTGCCGGGAGCTCTTATCAAGCTCGGGGCTACAGCGGGCCTTTCCTGTGTATGAAAAAGTTAGTTTTCAGGGAACTTAATGAGATGTGTGGTTTAGTCAAAGTCTTGTAGCAAAACCTGTATTTTAAAGCAGCTGTCATTTAATGGGGTAGGGTGGTAGGTCCTAGGGCAGCCAGTCAGAACAGGACAGCACCTCCCTCAGCACAGTGGGTGTGCTCAGTCAAGGGAGCCCTTATGTGAGACTCCCCTAGGTTCTTAGGGAGAAAAAGGGTGTAAGCTGGTGGTGCCCTGAGGGTGCTGGTTCTGAAAATTCTCTAACGTTCTTGGCAAAATTGCATTTGAAGCCTTACTTTGATGACCTTGACGTGGGAAATAGGACAGAGAGAAGCTAAAACAGTTCCTTAGATGTCTTGGATTACTCTGTTTTAGTTCCTGAAGAGATCATTTGCATGTGTCTTCTTGAGCAAAACAGGCACAGGTGTTTCTACCTGGTTGACCTGGATGTAAGGCCCGTAGCAGATGCTTGGTCAGGTGTGCCCTAGCGGCAGATCAGTGGGCTGGGAATCAGAAGACCTGGGTCCTGAGCCCCAGCCCTGGCTCTGCCACTACCTGCAGGTGGACCCTGGGGAAGTGCCTTCAGTTTCCGGGACCTCAGGTTTGAGACCTGGTCATCCTGGCCTGCTCGCTTCACCTGGGGTTTCTGAAGGCTCAGACAGAGAGTCCTGGTAAACTGCTTTACAACCAAACTACAAGGAATTAACCTAACAAATGGCTGCTGGTAACCAAGCTCTGACCCTCCTAATGAAATATTTTCTTTCTCAGTGATGTTACAGCCTTTCGATTATGATCCCAATGAGAAAAGTAAACACAAGTTTATGGTTCAGTCTATGTTTGCGCCAACTGACACTTCTGATATGGAAGCAGTAGTAAGTACTGAATGCTTCTTATTTTTTTCAGTAATTAAAAGAAATGATTAGGTGCAGAATTGTGGGTGCATGCATTTCAAAATGTGTCAAAATTGATTTTAAAGGGGAATGGTGCCTTCAAGGAGGTTTGTGCTTTGACTGCCTTTATGGTTTTTCTAAAACTTTGATTTTAACATTTCACGTAACTTTTTAGAACACTCTTCTTTTCTGACTTTTATATCTGGTGGCCTTCAGCAGTTCCTTCTTCTGGTGGATTGTGTCTTGAATGGTCTGAGGATTCTCTCCCTTCAGCCCCCTCCCATTCCCCCCACAGAAAAGGACAGTTTTCACTATAGAGAACCTTCCTACCACATCTTCCCCATCTTCCAGAACCCAGAGGGATGGGAGAGAGTTGAATACTAAATATCCTTCAACCCTTTAGGCATTTTTTTTTTTCATGCTTGGTTCTGGTAAGCATGATTCTGGGTTTTTTGTTGTTGTTTTTTTCCCCAAGTTTCCTTCATGTTTTGTTTTCCCCCTGCTTAAATACATGTTTAACTCTGTCTCTTAATTTTGGTAAAAATAAGATGACTTCATTTTCATAAAATAAGTAATTGATATATTACAGTTGGCCCCTTCATTTCTGTGGGTTCTGCATCTGCGGACATGGGCCAACGGTCCTAGCATTTCATGTGAGGGACTTGAGATTTTGGTAGCCGTGGGGGCGGGGCCCTGCGATCAGTCCCTCCTATTGATTTTTCTAGAAGAAGATTATAATGGTAGTTCTTCCCCAAGGTTTCACTTGAATAAATCAGCAGGCATCCTGGTGCTGTGAGTGTGAATCACAATATACTGATAAAGCTTAAAAAAAATCCACAGCACCAGTGAGGACAGACTGTCTAGCCCTCACAGTTTGGAAAAGAAGGGGAGGACTGCCGCAACATTTTCACCGCTTTGCAGTTCGCCAACTGAGACTAAGAGACTGAAGTCATCCGAGGAATGCCTGCAAATTTGAGTTAGCTGGGATGCACACTGTGCTGCTGCTTCTCTTTCACAGTTGTATACTAAGTGCTGTTTCCATGCACAGCCTACCTTCATGTCCCCGTGCCACCACACGGCTGCTTCTTTTCATCTTGGAAAAGCATAACCGACCACCTTCATGCATGTTTAACTTCCGGGTAGGAAATGAAGGGTAAGCTAGATATTTGGGGGTTTCAGAGAGATCAGTGAGAGTAGGCTTCCTTTAAGATTCCTTCGAATAGGAATGACTGTTGAGACATTCACTACATTTATTTCCTGGAACATGATGTGTCACTTCATGTTACTTTGTGTGACCAAGGAAATGTATGGCAACTGCAAAGTGTGGAATATCCAAGAATATATTCTGTTTGGCTTCTGCTGCATGGCTTGGTGAGAAGAGCATGGGCTTGGGCGCCTTGGGTGTGAAGCTGAGTTCTGCCTTTTACTAACATTGTGGCCTTGGGCGATGTTCATTAACTCTCTTGAGGGTTTGGTCACGTGTAAAATGGGGATGAAAACCTAGTTCACATGGCTGTTGTGGGATTAAATGTGCTGTGTATGTAGAACACTTGGCATAGTGTCTGGCATCTGGCAGCTGTTTTATCTGAGCACTCTTATAGGCCAGGCACTCTATATACAATAAAGGTGAATTTTACTTCCATGATAACTTTTATAACAGGTAAAAATTTTTTTATATGAAATGTACATTGTTGGAAATTTTGGAAATATACAAATGAGCAGAAATAAAACGGAAGTGACCTGTAATTTGTTTATACTAAACCCAACCACTGTTAATGAGAGCCTTGTGCTTTTTCTTTACTTTAAAATAGTTTTCTTTATATTGTGATATACAGAAAGTTGAAAAAATAGTAGTGCCTACTCATCTAACCTTTACTAAGACGCACCGTTTAACATTTTGCCACGTTTGCTTCGTTGCTGTCATAAACTTCCTTTTTCGCTGAAATACTTGACTGTAAGACACAGACTTCGTGACGCTTCACCACCTAACTGCTTCAGACAGGGACAGTCTCTTACATAGCCACAGTCCCATTATCACAGCTAAGAAGCTTAACATTAATTCAGTAATGTTTAATAGAGAAACCCATACCCATATTCACCATTTTCCAGTTGTTCCAAAAATGGCCTTTAGTTTTTCTTCTCCTAGAGCACCCTCACCCTTTTAACAGTCCAGGCCAGTTGACTTGCAGAATGTCCCACATTCTGGATTTGTCCAATTATTTCCTCATGATTAAATTCAGGTTAAATGTTTTTGTTTTCTTTTTTTTTTTTTTGGCAAGAATATTCCCTAGGTGGTGTCATGTATGATGCATCATATCAGAAGGCATTTAATGCCGTGTTGTCCCTCTTTTGGTGACACTAAGTTTGATTACTTGGTTAAGATGGTGAATGCCAACTCTCCCCAGTGTCAAAGCACATTTTCCCCTTGTGGTTAATAGGTTCTCTGTGATACTCAGAGTAATCAGATACTTGGAGACCACATGAACATCCTGCTTGCCGGCAAGCATTCTTTCACTTGGCGATTTTTGACACCCAGAGATGATCCTTGCCCCATGTTCTTTTGACACATGCACGCAGGCACACGTACACTCTGTGTGTGTGTGTGCGCGCGCGCGTGCAGAGGAACGGACTTAAAATATTGCTTGTAGTTTCTTCACTTAATATCCTGCGAATTTTCCCCATGCAATTAAACACTCCTCAGTATCCCTTGGATGGCATGCTGTTCCATTGACTGTACCTGCCATGGTTTATTTGGTGGTTCCCTATTGTTTGACATAAAGATTATTTGCCATTTTTGGCTCTGGGTACTGTGTTGCTCTCGCTGCCTCCTGCATGGTTCTGGGGTGAGGGTGGGGGAGTTCTTTCCTTTTTCTGTATTGCAGCCTTCCTGCTATGCTGGTCTGTAATGATCAGAACACCTGGGATTCCTGTCCTCCACTGCCAAGAGGAGGAGGAGTAAGCCAGAAGTGCATCGTCCCAGGACATGGATTTAGTCAGGAAGATGTTACTACCAGCACACTGAGGCAGTGGGGGTCAGCCCAGACAGCGGCGATCACAGGGAGTGGCCTGCCAGTTCTTGTGCCCTGTTGGTAGTTGGCAGTGTTCTAAAGCCACTCCCAGATAGCGCGTGCTTACTCTCTCTTAAGAAGGACGTGCTCTGCGAAGTAAGTTGTGCTTTCTTAAGGAGAGCCCAGATGTCCTTAGGCCATCCAGTTGCAATTTAGAAGATTCCTCTTGGGTCAGCGGTGGTCATCTCTGTCCCGTGTGCTTCCCGCAGACTCGTGACAGGAGGAGCGCTGGTGGGCTCTGAGGGGCCCGGCAGCAAGACGGGGCTCTGTGAAGACGAGTGTATTCAGGAGGGCCAGTGCGTTAATGTTGTCAGGTTAAAAGTCTTGAAATCTCAGCAGACTTAAGTTCTTTATTTGATATGCATCAGGGCTTTCTCATTAAGAGTATTTTTCTGAAATTGTCAGTTATAGGAAGAAAATTATCCTTCCAGCAGCTTTATAATATCCTGATTATTAAATTTAAATTGTTTTAGTGGAAGGAGGCAAAACCGGAAGACCTTATGGATTCAAAACTTAGATGTGTGTTTGAATTGCCAGCAGAAAATGATAAACCAGTAAGTATGTTTATAGTTAACAGTAATTGAATGTTGCAAGCTGATGCTTATTTGCGTACCATCTCCCGCAAAACCAAGATTTAAGTTGGCGAATTATTTTCCTTCTTCTGATGTATGTATGAAGAAAAAAATAAGCTGAAGTTAACAAATAAGTGGGCCTTCATGAAATCTGCCTTTGAGAGACTTGCAGAAAGACAGCTAATTGAAACATTTTTTTCCCTTTGAAAAGTGCAACCTGTTGGCTGTTGAAATGTCATAAATTACAAAGAGCTTCTGTGACTTGGCAAAGTTATAGGTTGCTATTTAACGGTGGGTAAGACCAAAACGGAATAATTTGCCGTTTATCCTGGTGCTTGGTGGACAGGTGGTGGTGAGCTCTGAGGTTCTGTTGTTTTACAGAGTGCCGCCTGTAGGCTTCCCCGTCTACACTTTCCCTCAGCACCACCTCTCTACCCGTTGAACCCCACCCACCTCTTCAGTCAAAATATGCTTTTAGATTAGGATTTCTCAACCTCAGCACTATTAACACTTGGGCTGGATAATTCTTTGCCGTGGGGGCAGTCCTGTGCCTTGTAGGATGTGTAGCGGTATCCTTGACCTCTGCCCACTAGATACCAGTAGCACCCCCTAGTTGTGACAACCAAAAATGTCTCCGGATATTGCCAGATGTGCCCTTGCTGGGGCAGAATGATTCCCTGTTGAGAATCGCCCCCTTTGCTTTCCGAGCGGCTGAGGGCAAGGAGCGACTTCCTCCAAGCTGTCAGCTCTCTTTTCTCTGTGTGAAACCCAAGGGATAAGCCTGTTGTGGCCCTGGCTTGTGACCAGTTGGAGAGAGAAGATTATATCAGTAATGCTAATGTGGACCTCCCTTCAACCTAGTCAAAAAACTTATAATAAGTTGTATTAAAAACACAGTTTAAAACACATGTAGACCATTCAACCACCCTGGCTGTTAACAGCTGGAGGTGGGAAATAGAAATGCTCACCTCCTCAACATTATCCATAGCCGTCTGCAGGAGTGCTGATGCTTTGTGTCAAAACTACATAGCATTTTCTTTCTGCTCAATAAATGACCACTATCATTATCCTGTTGGTTTGAATGGCACTGGTCTTTTTTTCTTTTTTTCCTTCCCATTCCCATTCCAGTCCTGGGAAGGTCAGTTGTGGACGCTGTGAGATCTGTATTCTGGCCCTAGCTCTGTGCTAGGTGATTAGCTCTGTATGTTGGGGCCTTGCCTTTCAGGGCCTCACTCTTCTCACTTGGGAGAGACGAAGGGTAGAGCTCCTAGTTTTCAGTTTGCTGCATGGAACCCCCAGGGCAACGATCCCCAGTTATTTTATTTTCCCGACACACCTGAGTGCTTCCATGCCCTCCCCCCCCCCCCCT
>NW_006774722.1:1319224-1324590 GCF_000442215.2 Lipotes vexillifer
CCCCCCCCCCCCCCCCCTTACTGATTCATCCCCAGCCGGTCTCCAGAGTGTGTCACAGCACGGTCTTGGCTGAGGAAATGGAGGAATGTGGTGCTTCCCCAGACTGAAATACTGTAGACACTGAGTTTACTGCACCTTCATTCCATCTTCAGAGTTTTCTAAGTTCCTGAAATAAATCGCCCTCTGTGTTACGTCCCCTCTGGCCTTCTTCCAAGACCCCCGCTCAGCCAGTCCTGGGGGTGTTCAGGTCTTTGTGGTGACAGTAATTTGTGGCTGATGATTCCTGCGCTTGCACAGTTACAGTATGCTGATTTCTGCGTGGCAGGAATTGGATACTGCGGGTGTGCACGGCCCCTTCTCTCTTTCTTTGAAGTGTGAGTCTCAGCCGAACTTCATTATTTGCCCTTATCCATAATTTCTGGAGCGCAGTTGCTTTAGATTATTAAGATACTAGGTAAAGTGATCCATTTTAAAAGTAAATGTGACATTTTACAGTGTGGATGAAACGCTACCACGTGTGGTGTTTGCTGAGAACTACTTTACTTTGCATAAAAAAGTCCATTATTACATAGTTGGTGACGCTTGGGCTTTCATTTATTTCTGAACAGCATGATGTAGAAATAAATAAAATTATATCCACAACTGCATCAAAGACAGAAACACCAACAGTGTCTAAAGCTCTGAGTTCTTCTTTGGATGACACTGAAGTTAAGAAGGTGATGGAAGAATGTAAGCGGCTGCAGAGTGAAGTTCAGAGGCTGCGGGAAGAGAACAAGCAGTTCAAGGTAACGGCGTCTTATTTTCTGATCATCTGCAGGGAACGGGGGCTTTTTCACTGTGATCTTGGGTGGGGAAGTTGATGACCCCTGGATTTGTAGAGTTGTTTTATATTTGCACAATATAAACTCTTGTCGCCTCGTATAAAACCAACCAACAAACAATCCATTAGTGCAAATTGAAATTCAGTTCTGAGACTAAAAATAAAACAGCAGTGCTTATCTTGAATTCACACGTTCAAACCCCACCCCATCCGCACTGAATGAGAATCTTTTTTAAGTGGGTAAATTCTGACCTGTACTCTGCTTTAACACAGGCATAATGTTCTGTTTCATGAGGATCCTAAATAGGTCTAGGCAGTAGGGTCTCATCCTGCTGTTAACGCGGTGAGGAGACTGGAGATGGGAAGCCGTCGCCGTACATGGGTGGAAATTACAGGGAACCAGAGTCTCCAGCTTGTGGCCATCGACCCGGCGGTTGGCATTGGAGGGAAGCAGGTGCACTTCGCTTGGTCTTGGAGGCCTGCGGTGTTGTGGAAATGACCAGCCAAACTTGGGCTCACTGTGAATCTTTGTTAGTCACGGCGGCTCCCAGGCCTCTGTTCGCAAAACCCCTTTAAGGCCCCTTCCAGTGTTAAAAGTCTGTCTGTTTCATACACAGTATTAAAGAGAGCATTTCTGAACGTCCGATCATAGGGTCTTTCGTTGCAGCTTAAATCTCGAGGCCGATCTGTTCTCTTCATCGTGATCATGTCCCCCAACCACATGATAGGCTTTTTCACTCTTTCACTGCATAGCACCAGGTACACGTCATAAATTCGTGGCAGTTGACTTTTCCTTCTCTCATTCTAGCAAGGTAGTAGATACAGGAGGGCTGACAGAGTTTGGCAAATGGCATCATCTTCTTTCTTTGCAGTAATCTTGATTTGACTTCTTCTAGTAAGGAGTAAATTATGAAGCTGACTCGCCACTTTTTGGCTAAAAATCTAAGATACGCCTAGAGGTTCTCCTTGAATGTATTGCTCTTCAGAAACAGACTTCTGTGCCATTTAAAGTGATAAATAGGTAGAAATAGCTTCTATATAAAGCCAGTAAAATAAATGCTGTATTGCTGTGCCCATTTTTTTTTTTTTTGAAGTTAATTGAATAGCACCAGTCATTCATCACTGTGCAGTCGTATTGGCCATGCCCCATGAGCAGAGTGTCCTTTAAGATATTATCAGACGAATCTTGACATCAGAAGATTCTTTATCTTGCCAAACACTGATTCCTTGTTTTGTGTTGTTTCATCCTGTCATTTGGCCAGCACATTTCCTAAGGCCCTACCTTGTACCCCGCTCTGTGGATACAGGCACGGGCAGTCCCTGCCCTTAAGATAAGCTCCCTGGTAACCAGGGTAGCCGGGGAGGCCCCGACACGAATACTGATAACGAGTGTGATGAGTGGTGCCACCGAGATGGCCATGAGTGTCACGGGAAGTCTGCTCGATGGGTTGGATGCCTCTTGTCTTCAAGACCTGCTAGGCCCTCGGCGAATGTGAATGGGCTGAAGGAGAAGGGGAGAAAGTGCAGCTGCTGTGTGGGCATCAGGGATGAGCCGAGGGGTGACTAGCCGGGGTAGGAAAGCCTTGGTGTGCGCCCCGTTTGGGGACGTGGAGAAAGCAAAAGTTTCTGTTCGTACAGGTCTGTGTGTGCGGGGGAAAATGGCCAAGTTACCTTCATGTGTATGAGAAAGAGTCATTTCTTTGGTGGGAATTCCATGCGTTAAGTAGAAAATACTTGAGATGCATGTATCAAGCTCATTTTAATATTACGCACATCACAGTTTTGATCCAGCAGTCTACCTGTAACTCATCAGATATCAACTATATACAGAGCTCTACCTTTGAAAGCTTCCAGGTCCCCCACTTGGTCGTTTCTTGTGATTCTTCTCTCTGAAGAGTTTTTTCCTGTAAATCATGGGGAACCAGGGAGTCCCCTGCTTAGATGTGTGGTATAAAAAGGTACCCAGCAGCATTGCGTAGGATGGATGGGAGAAAAGAGGGGCTCCTGGCAGTATTTTTGTGGTGGCCTCAAGCCAGTCTCTTCTTCCGTGTAGGCTTGTTTCTCCATTTGCAAAACGAGGAGGTTGGACCTCATCATGTGATCGAGTCTGGGCATCACCGCCCCCCCCGCCGCGTCCCCCAAGCCGTACAGTTGACTGCTGCTCTGGTGCCTTGGACTGTCTTTGAAACGTGTGTTTGCTCCCGTAGGAGGAAGATGGACTTCGGATGAGGAAGGCAGCGCAGAGCAACAGCCCCGTGCCCGCGTTAGCCGCGGCTGGGAAGGAGGAGGGCCTCAGCACCCGGCTACTCGCGCTGGTGGTTTTGTTCTTTATCGTCGGTGTAATCATAGGGAAGATCGCCTTGTAGAGGCAGCAGGCAAAGGATGGTAAATTGGATTGATGGCTCCGCCATATCATGGGATTTAAATGTATCATAACCGCGTGTAAAAAGAAGTTAATGTATGATGACATCTCACAGGTCTTGCCTTTAAATTACCCCTCCCTGCGCGTGTGTGCTGCCGCACGCGTGCACACACACACATAGAACATAAAATAACAATCTTGTAGAAAGTTTAACACGTATAGTAAATGATCGGGGGGAAAGAATGATCCTTATTAATGACAAGGGAAACCATGATTAAACGAGACTGGCATGTTGTACACGAGGCTGGCATGTTGTACATGTCATTTTAAACACTTGTAGCCTTGGTCCACGTTGCTGATCACCTCTCTTCCAAAACGACACCCTTCCTTGCCTGTTGGTGCTGGCCCTCGCGGAGCTGGAGCCCAGCGCGGTGGAGAGTACATCCCCCCAAGGCGTCCTCCCCGCGCTGCTCGCTCCCTCCAGGCTGCTCCTCCATGTCTGCCCCGGCCATCAGTTCCCTGGGACTGATGGACAGAGTCTGAGGCCGAGAAGAACGGCGCTGTGGCAGCATCAGCTGTGCCGGGAGGTGTATGTTGCCCGAGTGACCCGATACTCTGGAAACAGAAGTCAGTGAAGGCTTTGTTCTCTTAAAGGGACCAAGCTAGATAACCATTGGTTCATGTCATGAGATTGAATTGTTATTCAGAGATGTTTAATGCATATTTAACTTATTAAATGTATTTCATCTCATGTTTTCTTGTCACAAGATTATAATTAACTCTGTGGCCTAAAATCACCTGTGCTACCTAACTCTGCTGGGTGAAGCTGGCATTGCTGCTGGAGGTTCTGGGCTGTACACACATATGGAGGTGCGGCTCATTGGAACATTGGAGAACAGCTGCCAAGAAGTGGTTTTCTGTGCAAATAAATAACTCTCATAGGGAGGGAAGTGCTTAGTAGTGGCAGTCAACTCTAGGTTACGCTTTCTGTGGGGAAGGGTAGCCGATCTCTGTACTGTTCTTTCTTTCTCCACTCCTCAGCCACCACTCACGCTTCAGCACACGTGCCCCAGTGTGGCCCTGACCTTCCCCGTGTGGCCCTAGCTGGGGATCAGGGCATGTGAGTCAGGCAGCAGAGGGGTGAGGAGAGAGGAAACCGACTCGGTGGGGTTGGGAGGGGGTGGGAGAGAAACGTCAGATAATCCATCAAGTAGTGATTGAGAGTTTGTGAATTAATTTTATGCCATAAAAGACCAATCCAATTCTGTTTGACTATGTAGCATCTTTAAAAGAAAAAAAAATTAAAATAAAGCCCCCAAATTAAGAGTTCTTTTGTCATTTTGTCACTTTTGCTAAATGGCGGGGGGAGGGAGACATCATTTTTATCATTATTATTTTGTCATTGGAAGGTTGATTTAAAAATGAACCCTATCGATGAGAAATAACATGTTTACTGTACATCCTGAGAACTTGCGGTAAATGTTGAATAGACCTCGTTCTCGACCACACACCCATGGCGTGAAGCTATGGAAGGCCGGCCGCCCAGTTATAAATTCGTCTCCAGGCTCTATTCCGTGTGGACCCAGGTACTTAGGAAAAGGAGTGAGAAGACTGAGCTGGGAAGCATGTGCTTTCTGCTGTTGTCTCTGAGTGGAGTAAAATCTATCTGAGGGTAGGAGTTGCAACAAATTACTCTTCATGTGGCTTCTAGTACCTGATGACCTCGAAAGGAGAGTGATTGGGGGGGTGCCTCAAATAGTGCCTGGGGGTGCAGTACAGTCCCATTCCTCTAGAGCAGGAGTTGGTAAACATTTTCTTAAAGGATGTTGCTGTGTGTGCCATTAAAACTTTATTCACAAGAACAGCTGCTGGGATTTGGCCCGTGAGACTGGAGTTTGCTGGCGCCTGTAGTCGAGTGACTAAGTTCTCAAAAAGAGTGCCTGGGACACTTGTGTTTTAGGTCTTTGGAAGTGACTTAAGTGTTTCGTGTGCATCTAGAAGGAATTCAGCTTCTCCAAGGATGGTGGCATTTTGTGTGTAGCTAAAAATCATCAAAATCTAAAATCCAAAGCTGTCTCTTAAAACTAATCATCCTGTGAAACCTCTTTCTGTTTTAGGAGCTGGGACTTGGTGAGCACCTGTTGAGCTTTTTGACTGAGTGGAAGAAGGGAACGTCTCCGCCCC
>NW_006774722.1:1324600-1328097 GCF_000442215.2 Lipotes vexillifer
CCAGGGAGAGGAGCAGGGTGGTGATGGGCAGAGCGGACGCCATGCCAGTGACGCTGGCCAGTGAAGAGTGTGTCAGGTAGGAGAATGTGTGTGGAGCAGGCACCGCTCTGGCTCAGGGACCATTTTAAGAGCCACAAACGCTCAAGATCTCGAACCTGGATGAGCACGCACTTTTTTTTTTTTTTTTTTTTTTTTTTAATTTATTTTATTTATCTATTTTTGAACGTTTTGGGTTTTCGTTGCTGCGTGCGGGCTCTTTCTAGTTGCGGCGAGCAGGGGCTACTCTTCGTTGTGGTGTGTGTGCTGTTTCTCGTTGCTGTGGCTTCTCTAGTTGCAGAGCATGGGCTCCAGGCACGCGGGCTTCAGTAGTTAATGGCTCGTGGGCTCAGTAGTTGTGGCGCAGGGGTTTAGTTGCTCCACGGCATGTGGGAATCTTCCCGGACCAGGGCTCGAACCCGTGTCCCCTGCATTGGCAGGCGGATTCTTAATCACTGCGCCACCAGGGAAGTCCCATGCGTGCACATTTTGGGTGTCTTTTCTGGAAAATGAGAGTAAAGCAGGTAGATGGATGTGCGGTCCTGCCCCGTGGTCTGTTCTGTCCTGAGAGGGTGAGAGTCAAGTCACTGGAATAAACTGGCTTAGAGCGAGCCAGGCTGAAGCTGGTTAGGGTGCTGGCCGGGAAGGGAGCCTGGGCGGGCGCAGTCAGGCTGCTCCGGTGCCTGCTGCCCTGGTTACTGGCTCACGGCACCTCTGAGAGTGGTGCCCTTGTTTTAGAGATACCCGCCACCGGGCTCGCAGATACGGGAGAGATGCAAGCAGTAACAGAGTCCTGTCAATTTTTATTGATTGAGTTTAAAAATTGGTAATTTAAGCTCCCTCGACACCTTACAAAATACCTGAAAGACCAGCAGGCTATGTTATTTGTAGGTATGAGGACCCGGCTTTAATTTTTTTTCTCCTCCTAGTTTGCATGTTTTCCTTCTCTAGTCTTCTAAACTGCTGGCACCAGTGCTAATAAATACTGATAAAATCAAAATTGATTTTTTACCAGTGGACAGTTTATGCCTAGAGAGACGGCTTATACCTACATAACACAGAAGGGGGGAAAATGAAGAACCTCTAGTGATCCGTGAAAACCTAAAAGCTTTCAAAGAAATCCCAGGAACAGAATTGCTATCGGAAGATACCGGTACTGGACTTGCAGGCTGTGTCGAGTCAGATATAACGGAATGAGGTGATAGCTCAGAGCTAAATAGCCGTTCAGATTAATTTGAAAACAAGCTGTGTGTGTGTGTATATATAGCATATGTACCATATGTAAGTAGCTTAACTTTTTTCAAATGGTGCCTATATTTTTTGCACACAAAAATCTTTATATTTGCAAACTCAGAATCCACACCAAAATAGAATATGCCTTTTGTCAATTTCAGTTCCTTCTCCAAAGAACTGGCCCAATTACAAGTTTCTGACTGTGGGTGGTTTGTGAAATTCTTGATTAAAAGAAAAAAAACGAAAAAAAAACGAGCAAGGTGGGACTTGGGCTCGGAAGTCACCTTGAACACTTGAGTAACGTTTAACCTCCGAGACCTTGGCAGGTGGAGAGGCCGCTGCTCCCCCTGCTGGTGATGGCAGTTCACTGACTCGCATCGCGCTGGGGGCCCTGGGGCGGGAGCGGCCTCTTCCTGTTGAGACAGTCGGGCTAGAGGAGGAGGAGCTTTAAATGATACATGGAATTATCAGAGTTCCCACTCTGAGGAGGCACCTGGCTCAGTGAAGCTTGGGCCAAGGTTGCTGCTGCCGCTGCCGAGAGATGAGCAGAAATGGGGTTGTCTTTAGAAAGTCCCCTGCACGGTAGACGGAAGACTCCAGCTCAGGGCACGCAGATCCGATAAGACCCGAAAGGGCGGCTTGGGACCACGTGTGCCCCACGAGAAGCAGGGTCCCTCAGGGTTCCTGGCCCGATTGGGTTTGGGGAAAACTTATTAGTCTTTTTAAAAGCCTTCCTCAGCCAGAGCTGCTTTGACAGTAACCTCTCAGAGAAAGTCGCTGTTGTTAGGATGCCCTCCCACCCCGTGCAGAGCATCCCATAGGTTCACTCACTGGCTTAATGCTCACGACGACTGTGATGGGGATGGGGGCGTGAGGGCTCTAGTTTTGCACGTGAGGAAATGAAGCCTCCAGGAGGTTAAACGGGGCGACTTTTTAGAACCGCTCACTTGGAATGAAGTCAGTCTCTGGGAAGCCTGCTGCGAGGGCCTAAGTCGCCAAGACGCTGTTTCAACCACAAAAACCAGTCAGAGGAGCGGCGAGAAAGGCCTCGGTGAATTAACGGGCTGATCTCAGCAGCGCTGACCTTCGTACACCTTCCAGGTGTTTGCCTTCGTCCCTTCTGCGGTGATTTTAAAGATCAAGTAGACAGAATCAGGACTCTCCTTCAGACGCTTTGTATTTTGCTTTTTGAAACTAAACACACTTCAGACGGTGAAGAAATGTATGTTTTCCATTTTCTCACTGCCTGAAGATCTCTGCATGATGCTTCTGGGGAATGAATTTGGGGGCTTGAGAAGGAAAATTACTAGCTTGTCTCAGCGAGGTGATGATGAGAAGGCTTTCTAGGGAGGCTTTACGAAACTTGTGAATTAAATGGGAAGCGAAGGCAGTTCATTAAAATTGGTGTCACAGAAGTGGCCTGCTGAGGTTCACAGCAGCCGAGCCGCTAGTCTCAGACCTCTCCCCGAGTTAGCGCTGTGCTTCTCTGGGAAATCAGCGGAGGGAGCCAGTAATAGCAGACCCCGATGAGGCACATCGGCGGACAGGCAGACTGGGCAGGCTGTGAACGTGGATCTCCAGCGAGACGCACAGATCCTTTTCCTCCTGCGTCTGAATCTCACCAGCTGCGTACTTAGCACGCAAGGCTTGGCCTCCAGGACCAGGAGTTGGGGTACACAAGGCCCTACACCCCCGTGCCGACGACACAGACCCCACCCACTCTGTTAGCTACGGCCCCGCCACTGAAAAGCGAGGTGTCCTTCTTATGGTCATTACAGAGGTATTCTGAAAAATTTAGAAGACATGAGCACACACAAACAGTTGTGTGTAATAGTTAAAAGTGTGAAACCAGTAGAGGTGGATGAGAAGTTGTCTCAATATAATTACTTCAGGTTTTCTTCTTAGTGGAAATAATTCATCAGAAAATGCCTGCATCCAGTCAGTAGGAAAGGAAAAAAGAACTAGCAACAAAGATATAGCTGTTATGTAACATGCCGTATATATTTGCAATTATGATACCTTGGAATGTTGCCACAATATGGATTGCTTTGATTAAAAGATGTCAGTTGAATAAAACAGTACTGTGGGATAATAGTTTTCTGCTGCTAAGTAAATGCTAATGTTTGTTTTTAAACCAGGAAACATTGATCCTGTGACAATACCGTATTACACTTACTTTCTTATACCGCAGGGTTGATGTGTATTTAATCATCTGGCTCAGGGTGGGT
>NW_006774722.1:1328124-1348939 GCF_000442215.2 Lipotes vexillifer
CTCACCTCTGCATCCTGAACGGCAGGAGCTCCGCCCGGCTCCCGCAGGTGCAGCTGCGACCCCGGAGGGTTTCGTCTCACTGATAGCCAGCGCCGAGTCTGGCCGAAACAGAACAGGTTACCTTTTGTTTGTTTGTTTCCTTCAGCAACTGCCAACTAGGGGAGACAAATCAGATGTCTTAACCCGATTTCATTAAGGCTTAGTGCTAACAAGAATGCATAGCTTTTTGTGATTTAGGATGATAAATTAGCGTGCATGTTTCTCACATCACCTCGACGGTTTTCCACGTAGCACGAAGAGGTCTGGTTCTTTTTATGAACTGGCTGCCTGCATTCCCATCTGTCTTTTGTATTTTATTTATTTTTTAATTCAAGTATAGTTGATTTACCATGTTATGCCAATCTCTGCTGTACAGCAAAGTGACTCAGTTATACATATATACACATTCTTTTTTTAAAAAACATTTTTTTCTGGGGCTTCCCTGGTGGCACAGTGGTTGGGGGTCCGCCTAGGGGACACAGGTTCGTGCCTGTCGCCTGCATCGGCAGGCGGACTCTCAACCACTGCGCCACCAGGGAAGCCCTGTCTTTTGTATTTTAGAAGTAACTTAAATTCAGCTGTTAACCTCGAGTGCAGCATTCATTTAAAAATACTTTTTTCCCCTTGACAATTTTCTTTGGATTCAAAGGTCAGAGTTTACTGTCTGTCCTACTGAGACCATGTGTACAAGAAGTGCTTCTTGCTTTTCACCACCCCCTCATTCAGCAAACGTTGATCAATTTACCTTCTCTGTGTCTGATCCTGAATGAGATGCTGGGAAATCACTCAGTGGGAAAGATTATGTTTTTGTGTTTTTCATTCGTAAGCAGCCTCAGTAAGGTGACTCACGCTCCTACATAGAAAAACGCAAAATACATTTGGTTCTCCTTTCTTTTGCTGGTGTTTCGTTTTGTTCTTTTTAAAGGCAGTTTATAAACTGCTGCCATTTGGAACTTCTTATAGGAAACTCAAAATGATCTATTTTTGTTTAAATGTTCCCTTCACCTCCTCTCAACTTTTTTGAGTAAAGTAGTTTCAGTCACACGTGCTGTTCTTTCCATGCTTTGTATGTCACGCCCTGTCCTGAAAAAAGATCTCTGTGGTTTGTGATCAGAATTTTTATTCCGACTTCAGTATATGTTAACATTCTGGGAATTGAGTATTTTAAGAGATGTCTTAGAATGCTTTCGTTTTCATAATTTTTCTTTTATATATTTTAAGTTGTATGCCCTGTTTTGACATGGAATTCATTTAAAAGGCTGGTGTAGGAAAGGACTCTTTACCATCGTATGTGTTGGTTTTCTGATATGTAATAAATTCACGGTTTTATGGCTAATTTTCTGTTTCCCGGAGGGAAGGAGGTGTATTTCTGCAGTGTCCAGCTCGAGAGAGCCGTTCACAGCATGTTCTCACATGTTCCGTGTCAGCCTGATGAAACCTGCCCTGCTGAGGCATGAACTTTTGTACTAGCCATCTCCATATTATGTTCAATAAATTCTGTGCTCTGAATATGTTTAAAGGATGCTTCAGTGTACAATTATTTTGAACGGATGGCCTATGAGCAATTTAGCTGTGCTTTAGAGAAGACAGTGCAGCCCTCTCTCACCACTTCTTAGGAACATGAAATTGGTTTAAGTGAACAATCAGATATTTTGTGCCCAAAAACAGACTTAATGGGATGACTTAGGTCAACCTTCTCATTTTACTGATGGGGAAACTTGTGCCCAGAGAGCTTCAGCATGGGGGCCAGACCTGCATCCCCGTGTTTTCCTACTGGGGGAAGCATTTGTCATTGATTTACTGATTGCTCACTGGTGTTAAGTTGCCTCCAAGCCTGCAAGGTGGGGGTGGTGCTGGTCTTTAAGCGGTGGCTGATAGGCTCCATCTTCTGATGTTATCTTTTTAAAACATTACTGAAAACATTTTAACCTCTTTGGGGAAAGCTACACATGGCAAACAGTAAGACTTCATACAAGACCAAAGGATAGACAGCTCTAAGTCAGTGCCCCGCAGGCCCAGGCCTGCTCCCCTCTCCAGGGGCTCCTGTGCCCCATTCTTGTTGGACTCTCTCCAGAGAGCCTCTGCCTGTGCGCCTGTGTACGGAGAGCCCTCGTGTGTCCTTGCACACAAGCGGCAGCGCACATGCCCTGCCCCATCCTGAGTGCTGTTTGTGGACTTTGTGATGCATCTTGGGGATCGTTTCATGGCCACAACACATCTGAATGGTTCTGTAGTTCTCCTCTGGGTGATGTGCCCATCATTTCCTTAGCCAGCCCTCTATGAGGTGCACTTAAGTCATTTCTAGTCTCGCTGCTGCAAACACAGCCACAGCAGACTCCCCTGTAAATGAGACAGTTCCTGGAAGAGAAACAGGAAAGGGCGCCTGCATGTAAAATTGGTCATGTGACTCCACATCGTCTTCCAGAGGATGTGGCAGCACGTGGTCCCAGCACTGCCTCATTCCCTGTTCCTTCACCAGCATGTTGCATCGTCCACCTTTTTGATCTTTGCTCATCTGAAAAGCGCACTTGGTTTCCCAGCTTTAATTTGTGGTCCCTTTACATGAGGTTGAGCAGCTTTTCATACGGTAAAGGATCTGCAGGGACGTTAAAAGGCCACACAAAGGGCTGACGACGGACAGCAAAAATGAAGATTCTGAGGACCCACATTTATGAATGTGCAAATAGGAATCTAGACATGATTGTACTAATAGGAAAATCACGTGCAGCAAAGGGTATAGAAGTGGATTGGGCAGGGGGAGGAAATCGCCCTTTGCGGCCAACGAATTGAGCTTGGACTGCTGACCTGCACTAGCAGCCTCACTGCTGCACCAGTCTGAACATCTTGTGTCACATTCCTGGGGTCCTTTGACTGTGGAGTCCACAGAGGATGCGAATGGGGTGGGATGTTTCAGCCTCCCAGTCCAGGGAGCTTCTGTAAGAGGGACTGAAAATGGTGGTAATCCTTAAATGGTTAAAATCCAAGCTGTGAAATAGAGGCCTTTTCAAACAACAAAAGGTGCCGTTCTGAGGAAATAACCACACCAATTTGCCATTAGCTTTTGTTGGTGCATTAGAAGACAAATCTCCCTGAGAATCTGCCAGGGTCCTGTAACGGGAGTGACATGCCCCGTCAGAAACTGAGAAAACCCTCGGAAACTGTACTCGGAGTCTAGACTTCCTTTTTTTTTTTTTCAAGTAGAACTTCTGTTTCTTAGCGATGTTTGACTGCTAAGGTCACATCAGAGAAGCAGAGAAACAGCAAAACTTAGGAGAAATACAAAATTAGTGTTATGGACTTCTGCAAAAATGTACTTTTATGCTATTTCAAAAATGTTAGGAGAATGCGTATGCAAGGCAGGACTCTATTTTTAATAAAGTCAAACCAAGACTGACCATTATATTTTAAGCCCCTCCTTGCAGTCACATTGCCAGTCCTAAACGTGATTCCAAAACATAGAAGTATCTTCCATTAGTAAAGATGAAACCATCAAAGGACAACTATCCAGGCCCTGTGGCCCTGTCATACTTTGGGTATTTCCCTTCAGTCTCAGACATTGAGGATAAGCCCACTTTGCAGACTGAAGATGTTATCTTCTCTCATTACCTGGCACTGCCTGCTCTATGGCACCGTCCCTACCCCACCACCCCTGCCCCCCCAACTCTCTGTCCCTTTACTGGATTAAGAGCAATTTGAAGGGACGTTCTAGGTTTTGTCATTGGATTTGGTCGTGTGGTATTTTTGTTTTTTAACCGAAGCATTTCACGTACATGGTATAAAAAGCCAAATCGTTCTAATAGGCTCATAATGAAAACCAGCAGACCCCCCCCATCACTCCCAGCTTCCATTGCCTAGAGGCAGCCGTTTTAGCACTAATTTCTTCTGGCTATCAACCTCTATATTTCTGAATAATGTGCCTGTATTACTTTTTCTTGATTTTTCATGTCTAGATACTGTCTACTGATTTCCTTCTAAGGAGGATAAGGATTTAGCTCCAATAACCTTTCTCTCCATCCCTGCCCCTCTCAGAGTGTTATGTCATCATTTCTGGCTGTGTCGGCATCCTTTTGCATGTTAAGGCTACTTAAAAATATTGTTCACAGCTCTGCCTTGTATGTTCTATGATTATATTTCCCTTTTATCCACAGTCCTTTTCCCCTCGGAGTAACTAAATCTCAGTGCTCTGTTTGCTTAGTTTCTATGATAAATTCAGCCCCAGACTCTGACAGAAGTATGACTCTCTTTAGTACGTTTGCACATCGGGTAGTCTGTGATTTTCTTCTTAGAAAGGTCCCCCCTTGGAGCTCTGCATTCTCTTGCTACTCTCTGGACTGAGGGCTTCCTAGGCTTGCTGTGCGGGCTCTCAGCCCAGGAGGGCTCCTCCCTCACTTTCATCTTGGGAACTCCCTTTGTTCTCTTCTGGGTTGGATTTCTTGTTCTCTGCATCTCTAGCCTCCTCTTCTTTTACTGCCTCCCTTTGGTGGAGCACATCCTTTAGCAGGTTTCTGACGGAGGAGTACGTGGGAGATCATCTTTCTGAGAACTTTGCATTTCTGGAAGTGTTCCATTCTGCCCTCGCACTTGGTTGATAGCTGTACTGGTTATAAAAATCAAGGCGGGTCATCATTCAGAGGATTTTGAAGCATTGTTCACTGCTTGCCAGTTTCCAGTATTGCCCATAAGAGGTCTAAGGCCATTTGAATTCCTGATCCTTTTTCTATTTCTGGGGAAATTCTTCAGCTCTAATTTCCAACTTTCTTTTGATTTCTTTTTTTCTGCTAGCGTATTTATCATTTTCAAGAATTCTTTCTTTCCCACTTATTATTATTCGTTTGTAGCACCCTGCTCTTGCTAGATATATATATATAATTTTCTTTTCACTGCGGATGTTATCGTTCTTTTGCTGCTGTTCTAGAAGCTTTCATTTTGATGTTCTACATGAGGGACTAAAAAATGGTTGTGGTCTTTAAAAGGTTAGCATTCTTTTCACCGAGGAAAGTATAGTTTTTGTTGTTCTATCTCCTGCATTATCTACTGCTTACGACTCACTTTGGACTAGGTTTGTGTCTCTGTCATTTTGGAGGTTTTCTCAAATGCCTGGTTCGCCTTGACCATCCTTAGGTATTCTAGCTGTCAGTATCTGTAGTTGGTTTACCCTGGGCTCATTTCTCTAAAGAGGAATCTTCAGTCTCCTTCCCGGCAGCATCAGTCCGGCCGTCATCTCTTAAGAAGGAAGAGACTGTACAACCTCACTGTTTCATGTGTAGAGTCATCTTTACTCCCTCTATTTTCAGCTTCATACCTGACCTTGCCCTGGGTGGTCTCCACGTACGAAGATCCCCTGGTTAAACTGCTGGTTGTTAGAGGGGTTAGGGAGAGAATCTGGGGGCAAAACTCCTTTTATAGACTTGCAAATGGTCCTCCTGTTTTCAGCCCCACTGCTCTCCCACCTCTGAGGTGCCTCGGGCCACCAATTCCTAAGCCTTCAGAGCACGAGTAGACATGCTGCTGAGCTCTACCCCTCTGATCAACCTGCCAGCCCTTTTCTTTTGCTTTCTGTAGCCTGCTGTCCATGATAAGTGGCCCATCAGCTTTCCAGGTTCCAGAATTTTGCTGACATCTCTTGTTGGCCTGTTTTGTCTTTTCCTTTTTTTTTGTTTATCTGTGTGATTTTGTGCCTTTTAATTCTTTTCCTGTAATTTATTGGGACTTCAGAAGGAATTGGAGAGAAAAGCATGTGTCCTACCTGACCACTTGAGCCAGAAGTTTGGAAGACGGTCCTTCCAAGGCACCCAATGTAGTCTTTGGCTCATGGTAGGTGCTAAGTCAATATATGTAGGTCTTATTAAACTGGCACGGCTGATTTTAACAGAAGCAATAACCACCTAAGTTTCGTGTTAACTGTTTTTCTCCTGAAGGATTAAAGAAATACCAGATATAAGCGGAAGAGTAGTAAGTTGTTAATTAATAGCCCTTAGGAAATAAATATGACATCACCGAGAAAAGACCCATCCTCACTGAGAGTTTCCTGGCTTAAAGCCATTTCTCCTAGAATATATATCATTGATTCCTCTGGATTCACTTGCCAGCTATGGGCTTTCTGGGTGTTGAGGCTGGGTGGCTCCAGGAATTACCAGGTTTCAACTCATTTTGCTGGTGGGGAAACTGCAGCAGCGAGGAGAGTCTTAGGTGTGTCTGTGAGGTTGAGGGGCCCCAGTCTCCCCGACATCCGTTAAGTATTAGAAACCTGAGGTGGACTCTTGGGGGAACCCCGTGTCAGGCCGTGTTTCCCCCTCTGTTGGGACAGCAGTCCCTAATGTCCTTCCTAGAGAGAGCCTGGCTAGCAGAAAACAGGTACCCTCAAGATCACAGAGTTGTGCTCTGCCCATCTTATTAAAAAGAAAAAAAAAAAAAAAAATTCCAAGCTGCTATTTAAAGTATGTGGTTATCATCTTGATGCTTGAATTCACAGTACCTCCAGCCAGGTCTCAGAGCATTTCTTCAAGTAATCAGTGTTTATTGACCAAGCTGCTTTAAAGTATGTGGTTATCATCTTGATGCTTGAATTCACAGTACCTCCAGCCAGGTCTCAGAGCATTTCTTCAAGTAATCAGTGTTTATTGAGCCCCTACTCTGTGCCAGGCTCCGTTCCACACGTGGGGGCACAGCGGGGAGCCAGGCAGACAAGGGCTGGCTGTCAAGGAGCTCGTGCTGTCGATGAGGGAGGCTGACCAGAAAGAAGGAAACGAACAAATAGGGTATTAGAGACCCTGAAAATCGCTGTGGTGGAATAGAAAGGGTGCCCTGGTGGGCAGAGCACTCCAGGGAGAGGGGGGAGCTGAGGCAACGAGCCTGAGGGGGACCGAGTTCCAGAGAGCAGGGAGGCCACCTGGCTGGGGCTGAGGGAGGATGGAGGTGGCAAAAGGGGGATCCGGGGAATCCGGGGGTCGCAGGAGGGTTGGCCTGGAAGCTGAGAAGGTGAGTCCTCAGGAGCATTGGCAGGTAATTGACTCCATGCTCACATCCATCTGATGGGGGCTATAGGTGACAAGGAACTGGCTGGCTGTCACTTAAGGCCATCAGGGGCAGACTAGGGGTCACATGCCGCTGCCCAGGTCCACCCCCTCCCCGCCTGGGCCACGGTCCCTTCTGCAGCAGGAAGCGCTGCCCCTCCCGGCTCCTGCCTGAGTCAAGAGGCCCCAGGGCCCGGGGCAGCACAGCATAGCCCGCGTCACTGTGAGCCGTGTCGATCACGCCAGCAGCACCACTGGGAGATGAAACACATTCGCTTATAGAAAGCAAAGAAAGAACTTCTTTTGATAACCAGCATCTGTTAATGGGCCTCTGAGAACTGTATACAATTTAAACTTTCTATTAAAAACAAAAACAAAAAATACTCATTTACCCTCCTGGGAGCCTGTGCTATGAAATTACAAACTGCACGGGTTTGTTTTTGTTTTCCTTTTAAACGTGGCTGAACGTACAAAGGAGAACATTTGTTTTGTTTTGTTTTGAACTACAACCGTGGGTTTTACTTTCGCCTCCTCTGCTTAAAGCTATCTTGGGTTCTATGTGGAGGGTCCAGACTTAACAATAAGGTGGGTCCCCATCCCTGGGAGAGTCCCCTCAGCCCTCGGACCCCAAACCCACCCCTCACTGGAGCCTGGAGTCTGGGAAGCATGGTTTCTTGCCCGGGAGAAAAGAGCCTGGGATTTTCTGTCAGCGCCAAATGCTCCAGAACCAAGAAGCCGGGGATGGGAGGGTGCCTCAGTCCAGTCAGTGGGGCCAGGAACCTTCTCTCTTCCTGAGCACGGGCCTCCTAATTAGGGGAGGCCCAGCCAGTCCCACAAAGCAGCTCTGAACTGCTTTCCCCAAATACAGTCACGGATCCCACCCCTGCCAGGGACCAGAGTCCCAGAGGGACACCCCAAGATGGAGGCTCAGCTCTCAGGCGCTGGGGCCTGGCTGCGGCAGCCTCGGGCTGGTCCCTCTCTGCTCCGAGCCTGCTTTCTCTCTGCAAGTTGCAGAGTCACACCCTGCACTGTGGGGCCTCCCTCCCAGGATGCCGGGCGTGTGGCAGTGACTTCTTTGCTGGCGAGGGTTAACCAGGATCACCAACGACCTGGTTTACCTGACTGTATTCACTGAAGTTCTCCCGTGGGCCAGGTACAGCTGAAGCTGCTGGAAGAGATCCCAGTGACTGACTCAGTCCTTCCCTTGAGGCAGAGAATAAGCGTGGATAAATCAGACACTGATCAGTAAGCATTATAAAGAACACAAAGCAGAGTGATGGGATGGTTAGATAGGACAGCAGGCAAAAGGAGGCTGCTTTTCGGGGTGGGGGTGGGGGGATGCTTATGGTGGCTTCCCTGAGGAGGTGACATGTGGTCTGAGACTTGAATGAGAGGAGCTGAGCCTCTGCAGATCTGGGGGAAGAGGTGCTGGGCAGCGGCCGTGGCACATGCAAAGGTCCTGAGGCAGGAAACAGCTTGGTGTGATCAAGAAACAGAAGGAACCCCAGTGCAGCCGGGGCAAGGGGAGGTATCGTAGACCTGGGATCTTATTCTGTGTGCGCTGGAAGCCCCCAGAGAGCTTTAATTAGGACAGGGCAGTGGCGTGAAGTGAAGGTGCATAACAGAGAGAGCTGGGGTTTACCTCCACTTGTTTTATTCTCTTTCACACGTTCTCTCAGGACACTTCACTTCCTTTCTTTAGAACCGTAATCCCCTTGGTTGACTTTAATAACCAGCAGGAACATTTTTCAGGCTGTTTAATTTTATTAAAAGATTCAAATTTGATGATAAATGGTGGTATGGCTGCCTTAAGCCTTGGATACAAGACTTGCTCAGCCGTGGACATGTTCCCACCACCCACCCTCATCCCCACCAGGAACACTGCCACACCGCCCACCCCGATGCAGTCTGAGACTGTAAATAATCTAATTATTTCTTGTACTTTGGTAAATATGCCACGAACACTCACTCATAGCTCTCTGAGACCTACAGAGAATATTAACTCGGGTTTTTTGTTTTGTTTTGTTTTTAAGAAGGCTGTGTAGATAAGTTAGGGCAATTTCAGCGGGCTGATTGAACCCCACACAGCCGAACAGAGGACAAGGGCTTCCCTCTGAAAGCACCATTAGCCTCCCAGACAATTGTTGTTCAAGACCTGTGGTAAGAGCCAGAGACAGGGTTCGGGCAGAGGAAGGAGGGCGTGAGTCATCGGCACAGCATCCCGGAAACCCTTGAGCCCACCAGGATGCCAGTTAATTTCACAGTGTACAGACGAGGCCCTGGGAACACAGGCAGGGTTCCTGGAGAGGCACAGCCTGTCCCCACCTTGATGACAGCCCCCTCTGAGCAGAGAACATCAGCACGTTAGCACTGCAGCGAGCAGGCTGGGTGAGGTGTGGCCCTCTGCTCCCTCCTCCTCCAGATGTGGCCGGGTAGCCCACTGACCCTAGGATGGTCCCAAAGACGCGTCGGAGGTTTCTCTCCCTCCTCGTCAGCCAAGCACAGGGAATCTTGAAAACAGAGGACGCCTGTGCAGGGCTAATTACAGAGCACATTAGTGTCACCGCTGTCATTAGTATTAATTACTTTCCAAAGGCTGGAAACGCTGCTTTCCTCCAAAGACCTGACCCTGGCTGCCAGCCCTACACGCTGGGGTTTGGTGTGGATGGGGCTGCCTTTATTTGCTTGCTGGCCGGGGAGGGCTGGATTTACCCGCTCGCCGTGTTGACAGCTCGAGGTCTGACTCACAGAAGCATAGGCAGGCGCAGACAAAACGCCAGCAGTCACGACTCAAGAAAGCCGAGTTGCTCCCAAAGAGACGAGCCGAGCCCCCTGCCAGTGAGCTGAGACGTACTGAAAGCCCGAAGCAGCATCTTTAATTCATGGCTCGGGTTTCAGTTTGTATTGCTAAATTCAAATTAATAATCTTTAAACAACAACCCACAGACTCAGCAGAGCAGTGGCAGCACGCGCGTGCAGAACCGTGTTTCCATTTCACTGAATCTCAAGGGCTCAGGGAGGGAAATGGGGTGCCGTCGGGCAGGGAGACGGGTGTGGTCCACCCCCCGGCGCTGGTCCGCGCGCTGCCCAGGAAAGTTGGGAGTGAGCGCTTAGGAACTCGGAGCAATTGACGTTGCTGCGATGCCCGAGTTTGTGGGCATGATTCGAGTTGCCGGCCGTGGTGTAGACTCTGCAGGCGCTGTTGAAACTCAGGTGCTGAGCCACTTAGGACGCAGGCTGGGCTGTGTAGCTGTCCAGGACGGTCACGGGTGGAGGAGTCTGTGTCAGAAGGGAGTCCGTGGGGTCGGACGAGTGTCCTGAGACACCGTCTGGAAGTCAGAGACCAATTTCATAGCCACTGGAGGAAGGCCAGCCTGAGAACCAGGAGCAGGAAGGGGAGAGGGGCCGCTGGGGGGCCCAGCCCCCCACCGCTGACGGGCGTCTGCAGCAGAGGCCTGTGCTGCGGAGGCCTGGAGCAGCCCCAGGCCACCCTGTCACAGAGCACCAGGGGTGCTTGGTAGGATGTGGGCCTCTTCTCCGGGGTGTCGGGACTGGAGCCGTCAGTGGGCCTTTGTCCAATGAAGAGCAGGCTTTGCCCGAGGGGGTCCTCCTCCATCTTGAAGAGCTCGTACTCCACGTGGGGGAGCCTGATGCCCAGCGGCAGGCACCCGTTGGTGGCCGTGACGTCCCGCTCGGCTCCCAGGTACCAGGCCCCCGGGCCGCCACAGCTGCTCGGCTCGGAGAAGTTGAGCATGGCCGTGGTGACCCGGTCCATGGGGGTGACGCGGGCTCGCGTGACCTGGAACACCAGCTCGGTGCCGCCACGAACCCTGGCAGACGGCGTGCCCTTGGTGTAGCGGCCGGCTGCGTAAACGGTGAAGGTGGGCTGCCGGCAGGTGGGGTCCGAGAAGTGGTGGTAATACCCTTCCCAGGAGCGGTTGTGCCCGTGGAAGGTGAACACCCTGGTGAGGAAGAGCACGGCAGGGCGCACCTCGCACCCGGGGCTGACCCAGCGGCCGCCCAGGCGCAGGGGCAGGGCCGCCTGGCGGGGCAGCACGGGCGGGTGGTGCTCGTCGGAGTGGGCGATGAGGCTGCAGGCCGGGCAGGGGCGGGCGTGGTGCTGGCAGAGACAAAGGGAAGGCGGTGACTTCCGAGGCGGGGAGGTCAGGGTGCACCTGCGGCGGGCTGGCTCGGGGTCCCGCCCCCGGCCGCCCATCACCCCTTCCCTCCCCGCCTGCAGCCCGGACGGTCACTTCACTCTTCGGGGACCTCAGGCGGCTCCTCCATCCTCTGGGCCTTTGCACCTGCTGTTGCTTCTACCCGGAACTCCCCCTGGCACGTAGCCTGGCTGCCTCCTTCCCGACCTCTCAGTCTCAGCTCAGAGGCCTTAGAGAGATGTTTCCCGACCACCCCTTCCTTGTATGGTGGGCCTCAGCCCCTTCTAGTGCTCAGGGACGTGTCACGCCCTCTTTCCTCTGCTCTCCACTCCTTCCCCTTCACTGGAGAGTGAGCTCCAGGAAGCTCAGGCTGTCTCTCTGTGGCTGCTCCATCACCAGGGCCTAGCACAGTACCTGCTCGCAGCAGGTGTATTGGGCAAACGAAGGAAGGAGAGACGGATGGAACTTGTGTCCTGGGATTTGAAAGAAGTTGTCCTTTCCCACACCCGGCCTGCTTGGTCCCGAAATTCGACCGTTAATGTTTACTGTCTTTCTCCTGCCTGTTGTTACTTCCCCCACCCCCAACTCATTCTTTTTTAGGTGCTTCGTAAGGGCCAGGAGCTGTGCTGAGCACTTTTCATGCACTGTTACCTTACAGCCACTAAAATTCTCACGCCCTTGGAACCCCTTGCTGAGCGTCTGTGCTGAGGCGTGGCTGAAAAGTTGCAAAGAGATTTGGCACAAAGATGTTCATGCTTGTGTTATTTATAATTGGAAACCCAGCCCCCTCTGCGTTGGTTGTCAGGTGCAGGCCACAGTCCTTAGTTGCCCGAGGCTGTTTTCCTCTCGCTTTGGCCTTATTTACAGTTGCCCCTGTCTTATAAATTCTCGTGAGCTGGGTTTACAGTAAAACACGTCAACAGGAAGCAGATGCTAAACCAAGTTGCGTGGGAGTAGTCAGTCTGCATTCTGGAGTGAAAAAGCTCTGTCCAGGCCCAAAAGAAACCAGATACAGACATTTTTTTTTTTTTTTTAAGGGAGCTGCTGCCCAGAATTTAGTTCAGAGCATCATTCTGAGAGGTACATGTCCTGGAACAGCCACTTGTCAAATCAAGCATCCCCAGATTTTGCAGTTCCAGAAGAACACCCAGGGCCATGGGTGCACACAGGACAGGGAAGGGGAAAGGCATCTTGAAGCCCCAGCTGGGAAAACAGCTCCAATTTTTTTTGTTCAAAAAACAAAAGATTTCCATAGGTTGCTTCTGGATGAGTTTCATGCCAAACAAGGGCGCATTTGGGAGTTCCAGTTTAGAAATAAAATATTGGATGATTGAGAACAGACTTTTTTTTTTTTTTTTTCTGTTTTGGATTGCTACATTATAAGCTCTTATTTATTTCTCTGGTGAACCTAAAGTTGCCTTTTTTTTCCCATAATACAGGAAACGATATTATTTTTGGTTTGGGGGATTTTGACCCAGCGGACTAGAATGCACTTGGAAATGCTAATAAATGGCTACAGAAAGGTTTGTGACGGGAAAGAAGCAAGAAAGCTGGGTAGTTAGCTGGAGTGCAGGTAATTGGAATGCTGGCTGGTAAGAGTCTCCTCTAATTCAGGCATTTTAACCCACATTCCAACTGTTGTTACACTAATGTGTATTGACAGGACATAGTGCATTACACCAAAATAATCTCGGGGCTGCCTTTCTCCCTCAAAAGGGATAACCTTTTGCAGACAGGACATCTGGGGATGCTGGTTGGTAATTTGGGGCAAGCAGTGTTCTGCATGGCAGAAACAAATGGACAACTAGCAAGACTTGAAGGTGAGAGAGGGAGAGAGGAAGCATTTCCCTCCCTGATGCTCTGGAAGGGGATGGAAGAAAGTACCTGTCTATCAAACACCTTCCAGGCATCGTTGCGCACAGGTCCGGAGTTGCACGTGTTAATTAACAAGGCCCCAGCCAGCAGAACTCACACTTGTGTGCAAGCCAAACTCTTACTGGTTTAGGCCTGTTATATAAAGTTATACCAACAGCACATACAGTTGCTAGTTAACTCCCAGAGGTGACACCAGGCTTACAGGATTTTGGTCGAGTGTTGACTGATTGATTAGGATTCTATATCCAGGCAATGAATTTGGGGATCAAATTGGTTTTAAATTAATTAACTTCTAAAAATGTTCATGTTTACCATCTGGTTTGGGTTGTGGGCAAGGCTTGGGCTCCAGAGAGCATAAGGTAATGACTGATTCGTTACTTGGGGGGTTTATCTGCAGTGTTTCCTTCTGTGAAATTATCTTGCTTTTTTCTTTTTTTTATGCGGAGGGGGGCAGTTGGTGAGTGAACATTTAACTTAACATCCATACATCTGGCCCTGCTGGTCCTGTATGCTCTGCTTGGCAATTGCATTGCAGGTTGCATGGGCCACCCTGGCTGGTCAGGCAGCAGGAGGGCAGGAGTCTGCAGCCCCAGAGCCTGGCCTGGGGAGACACGACATTGTCATCCTCCGTGCCCCGGGGTCCGTCCTCTCTGCATTCAGAGCAGTGTGCCCTCCTAATGAGGTGGTGGGTGCCAGTAATCACCCCACCACCAGTGCCTTCTCTGCTCTAAGAAGGACGGACGTCAGACCAGCCTAGAACATTGGCTGCCGAAAGGGGAATCGTTTCGAGGTCATGAAAAGAACTCAGGCTGATTTTCTCATCACGAGGGCCTCACGTTGTGCTTCTTTTCTGCTACCCAGATCTTGGGTTGGAAGGAGGGAGGTGGGAGAAGGAGAGAGAGCGGATGGGCTCAAACCTGGTGCCCCTCCCCCCACGCCCACCCCCACACACTGGGGATGCTTTGACGAGAGGCTGCTCTCAGGGGTGACATGTTGCCCCATCTGGTTTAATTCCGTAAGTGTCTAGTATACAGCAGGCACTCAGTACATGCTGAACATGTGAGGGTTGTCTGTGGGCTCAAAGAGCACTTGATAGGGATGCCTGAACTCATCCATTCCCCCATCCATCCATCCATCCATCCATCCATTCTCACTTTTGAAAAATATCCCTTGGGTATTTCCTACAGACATTCTTAACCCAGAGTCCTAACCTCGACTTCATTTTTACAAACCTCAGCCTAAAATCAAAAGTTTCTTCTAATGGTGAACGTGGGCAGCAAACCCCTGTAGCTTCAGTGGAAACTTCTGCTTTCCAGCGGATCTCATATTGACAGTGTTGCAGATACTAGAAACACTGTTTACACTCATTGCTACTTTGAAATAGGGAGAATAAAGAATTCCCATTCGTAGTACTCCCACCTCAGAGTGTTTTAAGACTTGGGTAACTCTTTTAATAGAATTGGTTTCTGTTTAAATCCCATGTCTTTTATTTTATGCTTTTACAGATATTTTTCTGAGGAGGGGTCCTGGGGTTTCACCAGACTCACTGGAGTGGCCACGAGACCCTAGCCTTGCCCACCAGGCTCTGTGCTATGTGCCAGGAGAACTTTACATACATAAAGTTCAGTTTCTTTTTGCCTGTGTGCTCATCGGACAAAAAAAGGGCTATCAGATCTTCCCCAAATCAGGAGAGTATGTTTGTGATGTCTTTAAGTTAAAGTCTAGGTTAATTGACTTACGTGAAATTCACTTTGGGGTGGGCACATCTCAAAGAGAGGGCATCTCCCTTTAGACTGCAGCCTCCTGCCCAGAGGGTGGTCCATGGACCACTTGGGAGCTTGTTAGAAATGCAAAATCCCAGGCCAGACCCGTGAACTTGACTGTGCTTTCTAAGAAGATGCCCAGGTGCCGGCATCTTGAGAACAGTCAGAGTCTGAGAAAGCGCTGCTCCGCCTGATGTTACTATGACGGGGAGCGCTCAGCGCCGCTGGCTGCAGGGTAACAGTGGGTCCACATGGAGCTTTCCAGAGGGGCCTTCGAGGGCTGTGCGGCCGCCTGGCAGAGCTCTGGAGGAGCTGCCCCCCTAGTTCATTCACCAGCATTTACTGGCCCAGCCCGTGTGCCAGCCCCTGGGCCAGTTGTGGGGACACGGAGGGGCATAGGGCCTCCCCCTCCATGGGTGCTATTGGGAGAAGGCGGTCAGCCAGCAAACAGTGCAGCCCACAGTGTGCCGGGTGCTGGGAACCGTGCAGAGTGAGGATGGGAGGGAACATCTGAGCCGGGAACTGAGGGAGGGGGGACCAGCCCGTGCATAGCAGGGGCAGGAAGGGACCCTGCCGGGTCCACGAGGAGCATGTCAGGAGGACCACACTCCAGAAGACTCCCCAGGAGTTCCTTCTGTCCAGACCTGAGGAAAGATGTCTCGAGCAGAGGGAAGAGCATGTGCAAAGGTCCTGAGGCAGGCAGGCCAGTGCGGGTGGAGGAGGGGGGAGGGGAGCTGTGCAGAGAGGGCCCTAGGCAGGGGCAGATCCCACAGGCTCTCAGAGCTCGCCCTCCCGGGGCCCCAGACTCACCAGGGCGCTCTGCAGCGGGCGCTGGTAGCCGGTGGGCCGGTAGTGCCGCCTCTCGGCCCGGTCGGTGTGGATGTCCCCCAGGTAGAGCTCCTCCACCAGCCGGGGCGCGTCCCGGGGCTCGGGCTGCAGGCGGCGCTGCACGCGGACCAGGCTGAGCTCGTGCATGGTGAAGCCCAGGGCGGCCGCGCAGTCCCGCTCAGCCCCGGCGCCCAGAAGCTCGTACAGGGCCCCCGGCAGCCAGGCCTGGGCGGCGGGCAGGCGGCGCGCGCAGGCCCGGCCGGCCCGGCTCTGGTCCAGGCGCCCGGCCACGTCGAGCAGGGCGCTGCGGCTGTGGAAGACGACGCCCACCTTGTGCAGGTGGTAGTCGGCCTCGGTGGCGCCCCGGGTGACCCAGGAGGCCCGGCGCAGGCGCACCTTGCCCTTGATGAGCAGTGAGTGGGCGGGCTCCCGGCACGAGGGGTCCCTGTAGTAAAACTGGTAGGCGCGGAAGAGGCGGCTGGGATAGAAGGTGTAGGAGCGGGTGAGGAACTCGGGTCCCGGGCGCACCTCGCAGCTGCGGGGGCAGAGGGGGGTTGGGCAGAGCAGTGAGTTCCCCCAGCCTCGCTCCGGGATCCCCCTCCTGCAGGCTCTGTTTCAGGCCTCAGCTCAGGGCTGGGAGCCTGCAGCCTCAGTTTCCCCAACTGATCTCAGCCCCCTGGGGCCCTTCCACTCTTGCCTTGTGGCCTCGGCAGAAGCTGTCCTTCCATGCCATCCCAAATGACATCCCCCACTCCTGGCCCGGCTCCCCGTGGGTCCCATGGATCCCCCTTGGCCCAAGAGACACACAGGCTTTGCAGCCAGAGGACCCGGGTTCAAATCCCATTTCCGTCCCTCCTGAGGATTGTGAGCCTGGATAACGCCTGGCTCCTTCCTCTGGGACTCGGAGGCCCTGGATCCACAGTCAGGGTTTCAAGGAAGCAGCCAGCACAGTGGTGGCACCTGGGAGGAGCTTAAGAAACGGGGGCTCCTTCGCACCGTTTGTGGAGCCCTGTGCTCTGAGCTCCTGGGGGCAGGGTCCTGCCTGTTCTCTCCCCGTTGGATTCCTGGCACCTGGTCCAGGGCCTGGCACACACTGGACCCCCCAAACCCTGGTCCTTGCTGAGTGAATCGTGAATGATGGGTGCTTACATTGTCTCCCCCCCTGGCTAAGCTGACGGGCCCCCTGCCACCACATTTCACCCACATCCGTGACAGGCTTGTTGATCTAAACCAGCGAACTTTTCCAGTGAAGGGCCAGATAATAAGTATTTCTGTCTTTGTGGCAGTTACTCAAGATCGTGGTTCTGGAGCTAAAGTAACCAGAGGCAGTATGTACATGGTGGGCGTGGTTGTGTGCCAATAAAACTTTATTTGCAAAGCCAGGCATCAGGCTGGCCCTGACCCCCGGGCCCTGTTCTGCTGGTGACGAAACCATGACTCCTAGACCCCCAGTCACACCCTGGCTTTGGGGTGGATGGTGGACAAGTTCCCGGGGAAAAAGAGTAGGCAGGTACCCCCTGCACAATGTTACGCTAACCAGGTGCCACCTGTACTGTTATTTTCTCGAAATGTTTCATACCAGCGCTGCTGGAGCAGGAGACATATGTTCTCGCTCACCCTTTTCTTTCAGTCTTTCTGGTTGTATTAAGGAGAGAGTCTCGGTTGGAGTTCATGTGTCTTTAACACCAATCTCCCTTTTCTCCCAAAGTGAACAGACTCAGGGCCTTAGGCAGGCAGCGAATCAGGTGAAAATTTAATGATGTTGTTTTGTTTTCATTGACTTTCTTTTTTTGTTTTTTTGCGGTACGCGGGCCTCTCACTGTCGTGGCCTCTCCCGTTGTGGAGCACGGGCTCCGGATGCGCCGGCTCAGCGGCCATGGCTCACTGGCCCAGCCGCTCCGCGGCAGGTGGGATCTTCCCGGACCGGGGCATGGACCCGTGTCCCCTGCATCGGCAGGCGGACTCTCAACCGCTGCGCCACCAGGGAAGCCCAGACTTTCTTTTTATGGTTTCCTTCTATTTATGGCAAGTGGCTCAGCTCCCCATAGCCACAGTGATCTTACACTTCCTTTAAAAATAATCATAGCGCTATAAATGTGTACAGTATACCAGTTATCCCTCAATAAAGCTGTAAAAATGCATGAATATATTTACACCAACAAAAGCAAGTTGGTTTAAAGAAAAATTGTAAGGAAATACCAGTACAGGCAGTAGTTAAAAATGGAGAGAGGTGACTCACATGCCCGAGGGTGGGAAGATTTGCCCAGAGGAACGCAGCAGGTCACACCAGACAGCTCGGTGGTTCCCAGACTCTGGGTCTGTCCCTGCACTACTCCCAGAAAACAGCACAGCCTGTCTGAAGGGTACAGTGGGGGACTTTCTAGGAAGAAAATATTAGAAGTTTCTAAAACTATCTGTAATGCTGTTGTCTTGGGGCAGGAACAGCCTGCAGCCAGTCCCCATCCTCCCCATGTCTCAGTTCTGTCTCAGAGTGACCCCGGCCAGTGGTGCATGAACCCCACCTGGCCTGTGGAGTCGAGGAGGGGGCAGAGCCTGGGAATGCATCCAGAGCATCTTTGCAGAACTCAAGTCCCCTTCCTCCCCCAGTGCGCTAGCAGATGTTTGGCAGTTGGATTTTTCCCTGACCTCGGGAGGTGCGTGGAGGACATGGAAAGTCCAGTCCCTGACCCCCAAAATGGGACTGGCCCAAGGGGCTGGCCGGGGAGGAGGGGATGTACTAGGTGTGGAGGAGGACACTGCCTTCCTTCTCCCTGACCCTGGGAGGGAGGACCCAGCTGGCTGCCCCGCAGATGAGGGCAGAGCACAAAGCCCATCGCCCCAGAGCAGCACTGAGGCCTCTGAAAGGTCAGGTGAGCCTGTCAGGTTAGAAGGAGAATTGGATGGGCAGGCAGGACCCCGGGCCCTCTCTGGCCTACTCCTTCCAGCCTGAGGACCTTTGCACCAGCTGCTGCCTCTGCCTGGCTCTGCCCCTGGCTCCCTGGATGGCTGACTCATTCCTCCTTACAGATCTTGACTGAATGCCACCATCTCCGAGAAGCCTTCTGTGACCGCCCTCGAAAGAGCCCTCCCAGGCCACTCACTCTCACATCCTCCATTTTATATCTTTCACCATCTCAAGTTTATGCCACTTATTTCTGTGTTTAGGGCTTGTCTCCACTGCAGCTCCCCCTGCACCCAGCTCCTAGTGGCTCCTCAGTAAGTGCTTGCACAGCAGGTGCTCAGTGCGTGGAACAAGTGACTTGTCTGTGGCCGGGGCAGGGTGCCCGGCACAGTCCCCACCTGCCAGGCTCACTCTGGGGAGGGCGACAGCAAGCACGTGCTGGGCAGGCCTCTGGACAGTTGCACGAATTGTGCCCATTTCACAGATATGGGACACTGAGGCTCAGGGTGGGTGAAGCCTCCAGCCCAGGGGCCTGTGGTCAGCGTGACCTCAGCAGGGTCTTACCCAGTGGAGATCCAGGGCCCGTCCAGGCGTGGGGGCAGCAGTGCGGTGACGGGCGCTCTGCTGGGCAGGAGCTGCTGGCAGTGTGGTCCCCAGCGCAGGCGGCTACCCTCTGCCATCCCGGCTGCCTCTGCAGTGTGGGCTGCAAAGCAGACGGACCCGGGTCAGCGATCCCAGCACACCCTGGCTCTTCCCCTGCCCGGCCAGCAATGGGCTCCCCAGATCGGGGCGCCTCGAGTCAGCCTCGGGACTCATCTGCCTTCTGCACGCCTGCCTGCCGTGGCCGAGTGCCGCCGGGCAGTGGCGGACGGGCCCTGCACCCGGGACAGGAGGCAGCCTGGACTCAGAGGGGCTGGACGCTGGGACTTCCACCCCCTCCCACCAGGAGCCTGGGCTCTGCTTGACCTCTGCCCCTGGAGCGGCCAGACCTGTGCCCGCCACTCGTGGCCACTCCGTTCATGGTCCCTCTGTGGTGCCAGGCCCGGGTGTCGTCCATCCCCACAGGTGGGACCTGGCCGGGGCCGGCTCACCGTGGTGCTCACTCAGGATGCGTGTGGTGGGGTCAGGCTGAGGCGTGAAGCCAGCAGCGGGGCCAGGGGAGGGCTTGGAGGCCTCAGGGAGGAGGCTGTGAGCAGTGGGACAGGCCTGGGGTCCCCGCCCTCTCCAGACGGGCTCGTCTCGTGGAGACGAGCCAGGTCTGGCCGTGGGAGCTTCACTTCTAGGAGCAGCTCAGAGGTGAGACCACCAGGGCCTTCAGCCGCCAAAGAGCAGCAGTTCCCCTGGAAACTGTCGTCCCTGCTCAGAGTCGGGCTTGACGCAGCCCCGATGGCGGGATGTATGGGAAGCCTGGTGAAGGGCGGCATCCCGATGTTACAGCGACAGGCTGCGCTCAGGGGCGGCCGCCTCGACCCGCCAGCCCTGCTCCTGCAACAGGCCTTCCCAGGGCGCTTCGTCCCACCACGCCTGTGGCTGAAGTGGGTCGGGGGGCGCGGGGGCCTGGCAGAGATGGCGGGCAGCTGGAGAGACCTGCTGGGCCGGTCCAGGAGGCCCAGGAGGGCGTGTGGGCTGAGTGAGGAGTGAATGCATGGTGCCCCCCGCGCCCACCCCCCAGCACACAGTCACGTGGTCCTGGCAGGGTCGGGAAGGGCAGTTCGGCCAGGGAGGCTGAGGTCCCCGCCCTGCCCCTTCGAAGCCGTCTGACGGGGCCCGTGGCCCCCAAGCTCTCTGCCCGCCTCGGCCTCTCACAGTGGATTCCTCACTTTCCTGGAGGTCTGGGGTCTCACCGGGAGACGCTCGGGGTCCCCAGGGACCAGCTGCGAAAACTGGAGTGACACCGACGGGGACCACAATGCCGCATCAGTGGCTCCTGTTCACTCAGGACCGGCTCCGTGCATTTTTATTAAATTATCTTAGATTTGTATACGTCAGCCCACCGTTGCAACGACCCCAGGAGATGGTGTTGGCATCCGCTGCCTCTGATGGGTAGAGCCACGGGCTGGGCGACCGGGCTTAGCTGGCCTGGGGCCCAGGCTGCCCCCGGTGACAGAGCCGGGCTTCGAGCCAGGCCACCGGCTCTGGCCTGACGGCTTAACCATGGCTCCTTTTGCATTGCAGGCAGGGGGAGGGGCTGAATGAAGGAATGAGTAAAAATCCTGTGTAGCACTGGGTCCCTGTATA
>NW_006774722.1:1349125-1354878 GCF_000442215.2 Lipotes vexillifer
TCCTGCTGTATCCTACACCTGATTTACAGGCTTTAAACAGCCAAATAAGAGAGATGAAAATAAACAACCAATGTACCAGGGCTGTGGTGTCCCCACGGACAGTGGGCACTTGGGCTGCCCCGAAGGCTCTCAGGGCCATTCTGCAGTGAGTCCACGCCGAGGGGAGTCTTGAAAGAGTGGTTCTGTGTTAACTCAGGCACATCTAGCCTTTTGGGGATCAGAGCCAGGATGTTGGGGTGGATGGATTGGCATCCACGTTGGGCCAAACGCCCAGCATGGCCGCGTCGGGAATCCTGAGCTGGGACATACATGCATCCGCGTCCACTGCTCACGCCTTCTTGTGCTCCTGAAATCAACTTCACCCGGACCCTCTGGGTCCCCTGGATCCAATTCTGCGGGTTAATTTGAACATCACTGGTTGTCAGGGAAGCTTGACAATGCAAGTGTTGATTTGGGGAATATATGGGAGCAAAGGGAAGAAAAAGGTCAAAAGCGGGTGGGTGTTATTTGCCTGGTAGGAAAATCAAGCTGATGTCTCAGAGCAAAACCGTGAACAGGCCCCGAATATGACATTGGCGCTGTTTCCACAAAGCTTGATTTCTTGAGGAAATGTTTTCTGTTCAAAAGGAAACGAACCTTTCCCCCAGGTACTCCCTCTGAAGGCACTTCGAAGAGATGTCGCCTTCACGACGTATTTTGACACGAATACTGAGATAGTGTGTTCCCGCTAAGTGTGTTTTAGTTTGTCTTGCTTTTCTGCGAGAGATGGGGATTTAATTAAGTCAGGAGACAAAGAGATACGGTGAAATCTCACCATATTCAGAACACGTACATGCAAAATACAAAACACAACTGGAGCCCTTCTTTGTAAAAACCCGAGTGGAGCGTGACGCTGCCTCTCGGCTGAAGATTCAACTTCAGGGTTGCAAAAATGAGGCCAACCAATTAGAAATGAACACACGAAATGTTTCCAGTCCCAGCTTTGGAGGTAGCTTATAGATTTTCTTTCCTTTCTCTCCCTCTTTTCTCCCCTAGAAAAGTCTGAGCTCAGGGAACCACAACTGAAAGCAGATGGTGCCCTGGGCCGGCTTGCACAACTTTTCCTGGGGACCTGATAGACTGAGTTAAATGCGTGGGCCAAATTGATTTTTATCAACCATGGATTTTTAATTAACAGTGGTGTCCACTTACCGCCATCCATTATTTACTGTTTACCCACTAATTAAAAATTATGCTGCTTTTGCACTCATAAGAGCAGGACATTTGAAATTAGATCGCATCGTTCAAATTACCTGCAGAATTAAATCCAGAGCGTCGAATTGCTCAGACCAGGCTACTGGGGTTGAAAATATGATCTGCTCCAGCCTGTTGTATGATCATGAGTCAGAATGCCAGGAGCAGGCTACATGGCAAACATCATGTGGAACCTGCCTGGGGTCTTAGCGGGGAGGGAGACCTTGGAGTCTGTCTTGAGCGGAGGTTGTCTCACCCAGGAATCCCAGGGGAGGCAGCCTGTCAGTGCACTGATGGAGTGCTTCCAGGTGGCGGCCATACCTACGGACCAGCAGGTGTCATCTGCACAACTGCCCATGGTCCAGGTTCAGTCAATGCCCCCATTTTGCAGATGAAGAAACTGAGGTTCAGAGGGTGGAGAGACTTGGCCACCCTACCCCAGGCAGATGCTTCTTATCCAATTAACAAATAAAATATGGTAAAATACACCTAACGTAAAAGTCACCATTTTAACCATTTTAAAGCATACAATGAAGATTCGGTGGCATTTAAGATGTTCACCAGGCTATGCCAACATCAGCTCTGTCTAGTTCCAGAACTTTTCATGACCCCAAAAGGAAACTCCGTACCCATCAGCAGTCACTCTCCATGCCTCTCTCCTCTCAAACCCTAGCAGCCAGTAATCTGCTTTCTGTCTCTATGGATTTGCCTATCCTGGATATTTTGTATAAGTAGAATAAAAAGTATCTGCCCTTTTCTTATCTACTTCCCTTTTCTTATCTACTGTTCACAACACTTCTATTAGATGGACGTGATTATCTTCATTTTCCAGATGAAAAATGGAGCCTTGGGAGAAGATGTACACCCAGGTCCACCATCCGTGTTTTCTTCAAAGAACGTGAAAAGCGTAGGCCTGAATCAATGGGGGTGGGGGTGGGAGGCGTGGAGAAAAGACATGGGGTTTGTAGCCAGAGCAGATGGAGAAATAATCAGGTCTTCAGATACCTTTCTTTTAGGGGCAAAAAGCAAAAGAAAAGCACTGTTTTTTGTCCCCCCACCCCATCCTAATTGTCTTGTTCTGAGGTTCTGGGAGGTGTGCCAGGTGATTTTAGGTGCAGTGGTGAGCATTTCTTATTCCAGCGGTTATGCATCGATTTTAGGGGGTGTTAAAAAGCAGCTGCAGTTACCGTAGCAAAATTGTGCTTTCACAGCCCACATTGCCAAGGACAAGACTGAGTTTTAAAAGGGGCTTGGTCTGAACTGGATTTTAAAAAATTAAGTAATACTTTAAATAATATTTAATAAGTAACTATTTAATAAGTAAACGTGGTCAATAGCCTGAGGGGGGTGCACAGAACGAAGAGGGGGAGATGGAGGTTAACCCATCACTTCCCCTCATGGCTGTGTGATCTGGAGCCACCACCACAAAGGACAGCAAACTGGGGGACCGAAAACAGCAGGACATTATTCTCTCACAGTCTGGAGACCAGAAGTCTGAAATCAAGGGGTGGGCAGGGCCGCGTTCTCTCCTGAGACTCTGGGGGAGGGTCCTTCCTGCCTCTTCCAGGTTCTGGGGGTTCCAAGCATCCTTGGCTCATAGCTGCATCCCTTCAATCTCTGCCTCTGTCGTCACAGGGCCGTCTTTCTTCTCTGTGTGTCTGCAGCTCTGTATCCAAACCTCCCTCTCTTTCTCTTATAAAGATACCAGTCACTGGATTCAGGTCCACCCTGATCCAATATGACTGCATCTACATCTGTAAAGACCTTATTTCCAAATACGGTCACATTCACAGGTACCAGGGGTTAGGATCGAACATATCTTTTTGGGGACGCAATTCAATTCACAACCGATACCAAGGGCCACCCAGGTCTCCCAGCAACCTAACCTTTGTCCATCTACTCCTCCCCCACATGAACCTTGCATGGCTGTTACATGCCTGTGTAAAGCGGCACATGATGGCCGGAGTTCCTGTTCTCTCGGAGAGGCTGGCATTAATCAGGTAGTCCCACTATGGATTATAATTTCAAAGAATCGTTAAGCGTCTCAAAGGAAATTTACACAATGGCCAAAAACTTCCTAACACTCTTGGAGTAACATTCCACGCTTTTCATTATGATCTCCAGGGCCCTTCAACATCGGTTGTCTTCCTGTCTTTCCAGGGTCATACATCGGATCCCCCCCCCCCCATGATTCTATTGTGTGTTCCTAGGGATGAATAGCAAACTCTTCCTGCCTCAGGGCTGTTGCAATGCTGTTCCTCGGCCAGAGCACCTCTCCCTCTGCTTTGAGCTGGGTGCTTCCCATTCACTGGGGTCTCAGCATAATCGGTGTTTCCTGGCAGGCTGATATCAAACATTCCCTTCTGCTATTTACCCCTTCCCATCTCCCCTGTGCAGCACTCATCACCTCTCTCAATTACTTACCTGCTTGCTGTTTTTTATTTACTTTTACTTTTTGCCTTTTCAAGTTGATATCATTTCAGACTTAACAGAAATTTTGCCAGAGCAGTAGAAAGGGCTCTAGTATACCTGGTTTCCACAAAGGTTAACATCTTGCAAAGATGTATAGTACAGTGATCAAAACCAGGAAATTAACACCGATCCCATGTTAGAATTAGTCTACAAATCCTATGCAGATTTCACTAGTTGTCCCAGTAATGTTTCCTTTCTGGTCAAGGATCCAATCCAGGATCACACATCACACTTAGTTGTCACGTCTCTTTAGCATCCTTCAATCAGAGATGCTTCTTTGATTTATGTCTTTCACAACCTTGACACTTTTGAAGAGAACTGGCCAATTATTTTGAAGCGTGTTCTTTGGTTTGGGGTTTTCCGATGTTTATTCATGATTTTATTCAGCTTGGGCAGTTTTGGCAGGAACCCCAAGGAAGCAATGTTGTGCCCCTCTCAGTCATTGCCTCAGGAGGTACTGAGATGTCAGTTTGTCCCAACGCTGGTGATGTTAACTTCGACCACTTGCTTAAGGAGGTGTCTGCCAGGTTTCTCCACTGTCCAATTACTCCTTTCCTCTTTGTCATTAATAATTATCTTACGGGGATATACTTAGAGCTCATGTAAATATCTTGTTTTCCGTTATACTCCTCCCACTAATTTTAGCATCTATTGATGACCATTGACGATTCTTAGGGTCATTTTCTAGTTGCATCATTCTTTCTGGATTTATTTTTTATTGTTTTATCTGTAACTTTCTGGATTTATTGATTGGAATTGTGCTATAAGGAAGCATTGTCCCTTCTCCCTGTTTATCTCTTTATTCAATTATTATTTGTCTTAGTATGAACTCAGGGATATTTATTTTATAGGTTACAATCCATTGCTGTCATTATTTACTTTGTGGCTCCAATTGTCCCTGATTTGGCCATTGGGAGCTCCATCGACTCCATCAAGCTCCAGGACTCCATCCTGGGTCCTTTTTACATGCACTTGTCATTTTTTTGTTTGTTTGTTTGTTTTGAGCATGTCCTCATTTTCTGGCACTAGAAGATCTTCCAGGCTCACTTTGTACTTTTCCTGACCCAGCCCTGGAATCAGCCATTTCTCCAAGGAGTCCTGGTTCCTTTTATTGGAGAATAGTATTTAGAAACCAAGATGTAGATGCTGGGTGCTCACTGCTGCTGAGGTGTCACCCCAGGTGCCTCAACTTCTTTCTTCCTTCGTTTCTTCCTTCTTTCCTTCCTTCCCTCTTTTCTTTCTCTCTTTCTCTTCCTTCCTTCCTTCCTTCCTTTCCCCTTTTCTTCTTACTTTCCTTTCCTTTCCACGAGGACAGGCCCTTATCTCTCTTGCTCCCTGCTGATTCCCAGCCCCTAGCACAGTGCCCGATGGATGCTAGATAAATATTTGTTGTGTCAGTACATGGACAGCACTTAGAACAACGCCTTCACATAGTAGACACTCAATAAGTGCTAGTTGTGATTGCTACTTTTAGTTGAATGGATGAATGAATGACGTGCTCCGTAAGACCAATTCCTTGTTGACATTTCTCCCACCCCCTTGAGCTTTCTCCTCCTAAAAATTGGCTGGTGATTTCCATCACGTGTGTGGCTATTAGGGTCAGGCTTGAAACGGAAGTGGAGAAAGAGAAGGCTTGCAGCTGCTGGGATCACTGAGAATCTGGCTGAGGGTGAAAGGGTAGTCAGTAAGGGAGTTCCCAGCAGGCTGGGGACCCTGATTGATCCAAGCAGGTAGAGAGGAAACAGAAGTAGAGGCAAAGGGAGATTCAAGTCTGGGCATCAAGTCCTGCCGAGAGTTTTGAGGATGGGCCGGATCTGGCCTAAGAACCTGATGCCGGGTCCTTGGCTTCATAGCCTTTTTGACCCTTGGGACCTGCCCCAGCCAAACCAGGACCCTGATATGGTTCTACACCCGCAAGGAAGGCTCCATCTAGCTCCACGGCACTGTTCAATAAACAGAGACTGTGAGTCACGCATTAAAAAGGCTAAAAAGGGGCTTCCCTGGTGGCGCAGTGGTTGAGAGTCCGCCTGCCGATGCAGGGGACACGG
>NW_006774722.1:1355098-1371084 GCF_000442215.2 Lipotes vexillifer
CACGGACCCCAAAAAAAAAAAAAAAAAAAAAAAAAAAAGGCTAAAAAGTAGCAGGTGAAATTAATTTTATCGATATTTTTATCCAGCCCCCAATAGTATATGTAATACATTCAACATGTATAAATTCAACATGTAATAGATATGAAAACTAGTAATGAGATATTTTACATGCCTTCTCAAATACAAGTCTTCGAAATCGGGCATATATTTACACTCACAGCACAACTCAGTTTGGATGGGTCACATTTCAGGACCTCAGGGACCATATGTGGCTGGCGGCTGCTGTACTGGAAGCATAGCTCCAGCTCAAGAATGGGATGTGTGTGTCAAATTTCGCTGCATCAGAGGTTTCAAGCTGTTTTCTGAAGCCCACGGGTGTTTTTTTCAGGAGAGAAGGGGAGACACAGTGAGTGGGACTCTGGCCTCCCAACTTGTGCTTTAGCCCCTGCAGCCTCCGCCATTTGCTCTGATTTATGTACTGGGAGGCTAATTAAGATCTGCTTTGAAAAAAGGGTTCTCTTGCTTAAAAAAAGAAAAAAGTCTGAAACCCTCTGGTTTATTTCAAAATCCTTAGCTTGAGGTAATTCACCTAGAATGTTTGCACTTGGAAGCTTATGCACATTTAAATAAAAATCCCCACCCCAAAAAATAACCTCTCTTGATTAGAGGCGGCCGCCTTTTACAAATCAAGATGCGCTGGTGTGCAACAGCACACAGAGAATATTTCGCCAACAAGCTTCAGAAACCGGCTGTTGAAGTGGCAGCTGTCACTGTGTTGCTACAGCAAAAGATGTGCTTCCCAGTGAAGCCACTGCACAAAAGGCACGCAGAGTCTCCGTTTAAACTCCCCGGAGAGGGTTATAGATTGGCACACGCTCTGACAGTACCAGCAAATCACAGAAATATGAAGACAAACTTTGAATTCTAAGGAGGCTAAACTTCCCCTCTGGTGTGGATGGCTGGCCTTCACATTCCTCATATGTCCCTCATTTGGCCATAATTGAATCTCATTATCCATCTAATCTGAGAGTCTTTGCCTTCAAGGCTGGGGCGTGGGCGTGAGGCAGGATGGACTTTGCATTCTTGGGAAACTCAGAAATGGCGTGCTCTAGAAAAAAGTGCACACCACCTCCCAGCCCTGCAGCATCCTAGGACTGTGACACGTGCCTTCTTTTGCTTGGTGAGCTCAGAGTTTAAAGTTGCCCTGAGGAATTCTGGAGGGACCACGTGCCCGGAAAAACAGATTCTGAGCCCTTGAGGCGCTGGAGGGCCTCAGACTCGGATGTCAGTGTGTGGAAAGGCTACTGAAGGGACATAGCTTGGTTTGTCACTGTTTCCCCCATTCTGGGTTAAAAGTCCCGGCTTGGGCTGGACCAGGGAGGTCGGTGGAAAAGGTGGACCTAATTGGTGCCACTTGGAGAAGGGGACTGTTTTATGTTTGTGTTTCCAAAATTGAGAACATTTTGTCAAGGGGAGTGGCTGACCATGTAGCTATCTCCCTGCGGCCTGTGTTGAGCATTTCCTGCTAATGGAAGTGGAAACGGACAGCTCACGGGATGGGAAAGGAATGGCAGGTTTAGAAGACAGTCTAGCCCACCAGGCCTGGCTCATCAGCCAGTTTTTGTTTGTTTGTCTGTCTGTTTAGGATTGTTCCAGTACAAAATCCGTTCACATCAAAACTCCCTCAGCCCCATGATAATACTAATTATTCCTCGCTCTGGCCGGGGCTTCCACCCAGATGAAAACTGGAACATTCCAGCCAAAGCCCAGCTGTTTCCAAATAGCCAAGGCATCAGGGTGATTGATGGAAGTGTTTCCCTTTTCACCCAGATGTTCTGGTGTCTTGGAGACAAGGCCTTCTTCGCTCAGCTTTAGCGCCTGTGTTCCCAGATCTGCATGTTGGCCCCTTAGATGTTCCTAATTTATACCAAATTTGGTCAGTGCTGTCCATGGATCCCCACGTTCAGCCCTGTGCTTTGAGGGGTGCGGCGAGGGGGAGTTGGGGCCTGGAGAGATAGAATGTGAGATCTCTCCGGGCTTCTGAACCTGGCTCGGTCTCGCGGAACATTCTGGTGCCTGCCCTGAGGGATGTGGTTACAAGTCAGTGTTTGCTAAACAGAACGTGTGTCTAGAAGTCTCCCGCTGGATTGAATCCTTCTTTGCTCTCTTGGCAGAAGACTGAAGCTCCCATTGTTCTACAGAACAGGAATTTGGCAGAGGTAATCACAAGGTTTTGACACATTCAATAAGAAAGAAGACGTTTGTGTAATCGCGGTGAAGACTCCCGGAGAAGGGCGCAGGAGTAGGGATCTTGGGGCGGCCGCTTCAGGAGCTTAACTCTTGACGGGGCCTTAGGAACTGGGTCTCCAGCAGGTCTTCCCCGGAGGGCCCAAGAGTCTTCTTGTCTCACAGAATTATTTAGGCTTCGAGGAGAGCAGGATGGAGTCTGTCGGTCTCCACTGAGTGCCTCTGGGTCTGTGCGTGGGTGGGCGGGGGTCCGGGGAGCAGCCCCAGCGTTGGGGGAAGTGCATCACTTACGGGGCTGTTCTCGGGAGTTTCCACAAGGGGGCCCTCTTGAGCTTTGGCTGGGGCGGTTGGGCGGCCCCGGATGAAACCCGGCACCGCCTCCTCCAGACCCGGCCTCCAGCCGAGGGCCTCCGGGCTCCCTCCGTTCACCTGGGCTTTGGCGACGAGGGAGCTCCTGGAAGGCCAGCGCCTGGGCGCACGCTTCCTTCCACGTGGGAGGTCTTGGGTTCCGCTTGCACAGAGGACGTATTTGGAGACCGAAGGGCGAGGGTCACGGGCTCTCCTAGCCTCGCCTCCTTTCCTTCTTTCGAAGACGTTTGCAACGCAGAACAAACACTCCGGTTGGAACCACGAGAAAGGGCATCTGGGAAGCCTCATCAACAGTGAAACCAACCGTCGTGGCTCCTCGGGGCCTTTCCCCAAACACGCATACAGGGGGGCCTTTGGGTCAGCCATGACAGGAGGCCCTGAGATTTTAAATGTGAGAAAATTATTGTCATTTAACAAGTCAATTTTTCTTACACTGTGTTGAGATTAAGTTCGTGGTCTCTTCCATACATTCAAAATAAGGAATTTCCCTAGAGTGCGATTTTGAGGGAGAACCTACATCATGTTTCGAAAAACCCATTTTGTTGGGAGTTACTGGATTTTATTTTAAAAGAAATGGTAATATTTAATTACGGCATTATTTTACTGTCTAGAAAATTAATGTGCTTTTGGAGTTTCGGGAGAAAGGCCGGCTGTAAGTCCGAACCCTATTTTTAAATTACCATACAAATAGAATCCCAAAGACGCAAATATTGGCTTTAGTGTCGCAGACAAGGTACAGGAAAATATGCCGGCTTCCTAAATGTTAAGTAAACAGGCTTGTAATTCTTGCCCTCCCTTGCGACCCTGGATCGCTGCGTTCTTATCCTGGGGAGAGAGCACGCCGCTCACCGAGGGGACAGCAGCAGTGCTAACTGGATGAGCACAGTGGATTAGTCATCGGGCATCTTGTTACCATCCTAATAATAAGGCGCACATTTCTGTGAAGCTCTAGAGTCTGCAAAGCCCACGATTACTTATCCACTGGGTCCTCCCATCTGTTACCTGGAAACTCCACTCCTTCCAAAGGCACACACAGCCCCTGGTCTCTGCACGACAGAGCACCTACTGTGTGCCTGACCACGGGGTGCAAAGATGCTTCTGCAGGGGCTCAGGGTCTGATGCTCTGAGCCAGGGCAACCCTGAAGGCTCGGTGTGAGGACCCAGTGGATAAGTGGAGGTGTTCTGGTCCGGTTTGCTGAAGGGAGGCACGAGGAGGGGGCCGCCAGGAGGAGCCTCGCCGCCCTCGGGCTCCTTGAGAGCCATAGGGAGTAGGAACTGCTTGACAGGTGGAGAGAGCCGAATGGGCGCAGGGCAGAGGCTGAGCACGTAGCAGGGAGGTGTGAACCAGCAGCCCGGCTGAGCCAGACGTCATTAGCTGGCGGCAGGAGCTGCACGGGAGGCCTGCGGGCACTGAGGGAGCGGGGAGCGTGCTTCAAGCAGAGGGAGCGCCGCGGTGCAGGGGCGGAGAGCAGGTGGACGTTTTGAAAGGCAGTGCGTTCCCGAGGGCCCCGTGCTTACCTGGGTGGCACTGCCGGTGATTCCAGGCGTAGGTGATGGACAGTTTACATCTGAGTAGTTACGTGTCTATTTCGACTCAGCTGGATAACTGACACATCCAGCCTGGGATTTTGTTAGCATGAGGCTAAAGCATATAAGGATAGGTTATCTTTGAAAATAAGTGAAAATGAGTTTGTTGATTTGGAGAGAAACGTTGACCCAATTATAGGGCAGTAGCAATCAGATGTGGCCAAATTGCTGTTGGTGGCACACAATGACAGGTGGCTGGGGACCAAGGCGCTAAGGCCCTGCTGGCTTGTGTTGAGGATGACCTAGTGTATGTCGCGGAGGGGAAGGAGGGGCTTAAGGTGACCCGTGGGAGACCACCTCAGGTCCCAGGTGTGGAGGCGAGGCTGGGGAAGTGGGGTGCTGGAGATGGGAAAGCCAGCCTGGGGCTGCTGAGACGTGCGGTGAAGGCAGGGAGGAAGGTGTCGTGGCTATGCGGGTTCTCAGCCAGGAAACTGGGGAGGCTGGTGGTGCTATGCCTGAGATGGAGACCTGGGGAGAGTTCCGTTTTGGGGGTGTGCGATTTGAGGAGCTGACAGGGCATCCAGGAAGAGCCAGTCATGAGGAGCTGGCTGGGGCCACACATCTGTCTACAAGGCACACGCGGGGCGAGGACAGAGGGTAAAGTTAGCCAGAGGCAGAATCCCAAGGAAAGCAGCCCCACGGGAAGGGCCAGGCAGGGGCCAAGGAGGACCACCCCGAGAGATGCAGAAGTGCCAGGGGGCAGGTTGTATATAAGTAGCGTGGCAGATACAACACGAGATGCCCACTTAAATTTGATATCCAGATACACAATGAAAAATGTTTTAGTATCAGCGTCTCAACAATTGCACAGATGAGTGTAGGGGTTTGGAGAAGAGAGACAAGACCAAAGCGATAGATTGTGTTTTATGGCTTAATTATTATTTTTATGTAAGTTCTTTCATGCCATACAGAGGGCAAAAAAAAGAATCAGAAGATATAGAAAAGCATGAAGGTGATATAAAAGCTCACGCCCATTGCCTCATGCAAAGTTCCTTGCCGTTAACCTGCTGGTACATGTTACCCTCTGGATTCTAGAGTCTGGATTGTCAAGAGAACCCGAGCACAGGGACCCTGGTCCCCTTTGAACCTCCATCTCCACAACAATATCTGGCCCATGGCAGACACACCATAAATTTTTGCTGAATGAATGAATAAATCTTTCTAGACTTTTTTTCTTTTCACACACACATACCTGCATTTATTCGATTTTTTTTTAAACAAAAATGGGACTGTCCTATGTATATATAGGAAATCTATGTTTTTAACTTAATAATGGATTTTGGAAATCTTGTAGGAAGGTTGGCCTTTTAGGACTGGAGGGATTAAGACGTATTCACGGTCTTTGAAGGAAGAACCCGAGGAAATGATGAAGTGGCACAAACAGGAGATGTAATAACCAGGGAAAGCAGGTGCTCTAATCAAGAAGAGCCCAATAAAAACAGGCTAATCTCTTCAAACAAAAGCAATATGTGGCTTGCAGTGGAATTTTCAAAATGTATTAAAAAGTTGTAAAATGAAAAGCGAAAGTTGCTTTTTACCCCGAAGCCCTGGTTGCTCCCTCCAAAGTGAATCATTTTAACAGTTTCTTGTGCATCCTCCCAGAAAATGCATTCATGCTGACCTCTGCATATAAATGTATATGTTTTTTATTTGGCTGTTAAATTTTTTTTATGAATGCAATCTTTCTATACACATCGTTCTGCATTTTGCTTTTTACACTTAAATTATCACGGATATCTTTCCATCTTAGACCTATCCCTTTGTGGAAAAGACAAAATAGTATTCCATTGTACAGATGAATCTTGGTTTAGTTAACCAGTCCTCTGTAGATGGTCATTTAGATTGTGGTCAGTTTTTTAACATACAACAATACGTTGGACATCCTTTTAATGTAGCTTGGTATAAGTTTTGTGGGTGTCATACAAAGAAATTGTATGTGCATTTACCATCTTGATGGATTTGACCTAATTGCCCTCCAAAAATGCCGTTTCAATTTACCGTCCACCAATGATATAGGAAAGTATCTATGTCCTTACACATTTGGCCACACTGGATATTATCAAACTTTTCACTTTTTGCAAATCTAACGTATGAACAATGGAAGAGAAATTACAAGCTAATGAAAGTTTGTGGCTAAACACACATTTTTGTGTGTGATTGTGAAATACCTATAAATAAAGAGACACAAGTTATTAAGCAGATACTCCACTAACTTGGATTCATACCCTTTTGCTCATTTTCACTGCCACCACTCTGGGTAAAGCCATCATTTCTCACCTGAAAGACTGACCTTGGTCCCTCTCTGTTTCTCCAGAATCCACTCTGCCCCCTGTAATCCTTTCTCCATGGAGCAGCAAGTGTGATCTTTAGAAAATGTAAACAGGCATCCTGATTCTGCAGTGTGAGTCTGAATATTCTGAGGGACACCCTCCCTATGCACAACTAGATTTGATGTAAAGCATAATTTTCCAGAAAGTAGGGAAGCCTCTGAGTTCCCTGGTCCCCAAAATGAGTTGAAGTGGGACCTGTGGAGACTCTCCTGAGAGCAAAATCAGTGTCAGCATTGAGGCTGTGGGGAACCAGGATTTAGGGGGTTGCTAGTGCCCCTTGACTCCTGGGAGAAGCAAATATGAATGTTCTCTTGAGAAAAGCATGATCATTTTAGGTTCCAAAGTTTTCCATGAGTTTCCAATTAAAGATCACCAAATACACAAGTCAACAACCCACTATGGAGTAAGAGTTCACAGAAATAAAAAGCTTACATCCCAAGAGCATCAGATATTGCCGTTACTATCACAAAATAAAGAAAAGTATATATGAAATGTTTAATGAAATAAAATATGGAATTTAAAAAAAAAGAACAACAGACATGAACCTATAAAAATGACCAAACAGATTTGAAAAAAGAATCAATGGAACTTTAAGAAATAAAAAAATATAATTGTTTATATGAAAACTTAGTGCTTAGATCATGGGGTAGATTAGATACTGTTGAAAAGGGAATTAGTGGACTGGAAAATAGATGTAAAGAAATTACCCAAAATTCAGGAAAGAGAGGGGACTGAAAACGAAAAAAGGGGTGAAGAGACATAGCAGCTACAGTGAGAAAGCCTAAGTAATGTCTTCTGGAAGGACAGAAAAGAAAGTTATAGGAGAAGCAATAGGTGAAGAAAAATTGTCTGATAATTTTCCAGAAGTGATAAAAGACACCAAATATTGGTACCAGCAAGGACAGTGAGTACCTAGCAGGATTAGTAAAAATAAATCAACACTTGAATCTTCAGAACACCACAGAGTAAAAGAAGAGAAAAGAGCCATCCACCTAGATATTTTTTTGTACCCAGCCAAACAACCTTTCAAGATCAAGGATGAAACAAAGACATTTTCAGATAAGCAATACTGAGAGTGTTTACCACTATATGAAATGATATTGTATGCATAAGAATTTGTGATTAAGGAAGGCCTGATTTTTAAGAAGGTATAATGAGCAAAGAACTTGAAAATTTAATCCAAAAAGTGAATAAACTGATGATCTATAATTTTGTGGAGTTTAAAAAAATGGACATCAACTAAAATACTGGAAAACAGTAGCATGTAATTTGGAAGAGGAATGATTAGGTTAATGTTCTAAACTTGCACTTCATGGGTAAGAAAAGGATTAAGATATTAAGATGGTATAATTTCAGAAGTAGCCACTAAAATAATAGAAGTGTCATATAACTTCTAAATCAGAAGAAAGAAAGAAAGAAAAAGTAATAGGAATAAGTACAACCCAACCTTATTTAAAAAAAAAGACAAGTAGGAAAAAAGCATAAAAAGCACAATTTGTAGAAAACAAAAATATGGTAAAAACAAATCTCATTTACTTGCCAGTTAACAGACATTAACCGATTGGATTTTTAAAACTCCTCCTATATGTTACTTTTATACTTGAAGCTTAAAGACACAGAAAGGTGAAAGTAAAAGGATTGAAAATCCTTACCAAATACAAAATAAAAGAAAACTGAAACCAGATAAAATAGGATTTACTATAAAAAGCATTATTAAGGATAGAGGTCTCTCCATAAAAGGTCCAATCTGCCAGGAAGATGTGACCGTCACATAGCATCAAAATATACAAAGCAAAAATTGCTATATAGGGAGATATTGAAAAATCCATCATCATAATGAGAGATTTTAGCACAACCCTTTCAATTATTTGTAGGTCAAGCAGACAAAAGATTAGTAATGATACAGAAGATTTAAAAAACAGTGAATAGACGTAATTCATTTTATACACGTGTGCACATATACATGTATGTGTGTACATCTGTATGTGTGTTGTGTAAGTATATACACAATTATATATAAATAGATTACTGTGCCCAACAATTAGAGAATGCACATTTTTTTTTTTAGCACACATGCAACATTTACAAAAACTGACTCTATATGAGGCCATAGAATAAACCTCAACAAATTCAAACAATTGGTATCATACAGGTGATTCTTCTGCAACTAAATTAAAAGTCAGAAATAAAAAACAATTGAAAAACTCCTGTGTTTGGAAATTTAAAATACTTCTGAACCACTCAATGAAGAAATCAAAATAAAATGAAATAAAAAACAGAAATTAGAGCTAAGCCAAAAGTGAAAATAGTACCTATGAAAACACGTGAAATGTGAAGAAAGCAAGACTTTGAGGAACGCTTATAGGCGCTTACATTTAAAAGAAGAAAGTCTGAACATTCAGGATACTTATCCAACTTAAAAAGTTAGAGCAAGAGAAACAGCATAAGCCTAAAGAAAGTAAAAGGAAAGAGATAATAATAAGAAAAAAAGCAGACATTAATAAAGTAGAAAACAAAGCTTCGAAAGACAGAATCAACAAGGCCCAAGTTCATCTAATAAATTGGATCCACCTCTGGTAAGACTGATCAGAAAAAGAAAGAAAGAATGGAGTGGCATAGTGGGTGGATGGGGAGAGAAGAGAAGAGAGGGAGATTAATAATATTGGGAATGAAAAGGGGACATAACTACAGATCCTGCATACATACCCGAATAGTTCTATAACTGAGAAATCAAACAGTAATTTGCCACTGTCACTCCCCCAAATAAACAAAAAACAAACAAATTAAAAAACACAGGCCGGGGTGTTTTTACAGAGGAGTTCCACTAAAGTCTAAAGAAACAGATCATTCCAATTTTACATAAATTCCTCCAAAGAGCAAGAGGAGAGGGCCACCTCCGCCAGCTCCTCTGTGAGTCCTTTGTCACCCAGGGCAGATCCAGGTTTTGTGGAGCCTGAAGGTTATTCAACTTGTGAGACCCTCCGAAGAAAAAGGGTGCACGTTTATAGAAAAATTCAAAATTAGCATAGAAGTACATATTGATTGAGAATGAGAAAAAGTCATACGAAATTACAAATTTTATACAGTCGACAAATATTACACACATTACAAAATCCAGAACATAATATTTTTATTAATCAACAGCTTGGGTTGTACCGGCTTCAATGCCCTCTTTATAAGACAAAGACTTCGTATTTTCTTTTTCTATGGCAGGAACAGAAAGGCCATTCAGTCTTTCTTTCGCCTTTGTTGATTGAATGTATTTTTGCCTTTTGATAATTTAGAAATGTTTCTTTTTAGCTCCACAGCTCCTTATAATGTCATACATTTTTCGGGTTGTAATCAAGCTTTGGAAAACCTCTGTTAAGTTTCTTTCACCTATACGCTCTGAGATGTGAAACATTTCCTACATTAGCTCCAGCTCTGGGCAGCTCACGTCTTGTCTCTTCTCTACCCTTGTGGTTCTGGTGACTGGTGCCAAAGGACAAATTCATGTACCTTCAGGACATGTGCCTTCATGTCCTGACAGTGGTAAGGGAGTCCAGTGAGAGGCTAGAGGCTTCCTGGAAGCCAGCCACCCACCTGCTCAGCCAGTGATAACTTAACAACACAGGGAAGTGGCTTCGAGGCACAAGAACACATCTCACTAAATAAAAGAATTCCCAGCTCACCTTCTCCTTAAGCTGGATCCCTGAATGCCTGTGGTCATTCCAACACTTCACAGCAAGAGGCAGTGATAGAAGGTAGTCAGAGGGAAAAGGACCAGCGAGAGAATGGGAAGAGACTGTCTCCTAAATGACTAATGTTAACATAGCTTACATTTCCAATGTTTACAAAAATGGATGTCCACGTGAAGACCTTGCTAGGGTCCTGCCCCTCCTCCCGTTTTTGGAAAGGACCCTCACAAGAGAGAGACCCTGAAGCCTTTTGAGGACAGTGTGAGAAAGGAAAATTACAGGACAACCTCATTTTATGGACATGGTTGCAAAAATCCTAAATAAAATATCAGCAAATATATAAAATAGATAACTAGTAAGAACTAGCCGTATAGCACGGGGAACTCTATTCAATACTCTGTATGAGTACATGGAAAAAGAATCTGAAAAAAGAAAAGAGTGGATATAAGTATACGTATATACATATACGTATATATATAACTGATTCACTTGGCTGTACACCTGAGGCTTACACAACATTGTAAATCAACTATACTCCAATAAAAATTTTTTTTTTAATATTTCAAATGGAATACATAGTATACAAGAAGGTCATGCTTATGTCCACATTGGGTCTATCACAATAATGCGGAAGTGTTTAATATTAGAAAAATCTATAAATGTCATTCACCACGTTCACAAATGGTGAGAAACACCATGTGATGTATGACTCATAGATGCAGAAAAAGCTTTTGATAAAATCCACACCTGTTCACAATTTTTTAAAAATCTTATCAAAAGAGGGATAGTTTTAAATATCCTCATGCTGATTAAGGGCATTACCAAAATCCCTACATTAAATGATATATATATATATTTTTTTCGGTACGCGGGCCTCTCACTGTTGTGGCCTCTCCCGTTGCGGAGCACAGGCTCCGGATGCGCAGGCTCAGTAGCTGTGGCTCACGGGCCTAGCCGCTCCGCGGCATGTGGGATCCTCCCAGACCGGGGCACGAACCCGTGTCCCCTGCATCGGCAGGGGGACCCTCAACCACTGCACCACCAGGGAAGCCCTAAATGATATTTCTTGATAGTGAAATACTGAAGTGTTGGGATCAGAAATAAGAGATGCTTATCACAGTGGATGCCAATTACTCTCAACATTTACTGAAGCAGTAAGATAAGAAAAAGAAATAAAAGGCTTAAGGATTAGAAAAGAAATGACGTGGTCACTATTTGTAGATGATATGATTACCTTCAAACAGAAGTCAAAATCTACAGAAAACTTATTGGAAACAATAAGAGTGTTTAGCAAGATGGCTGGATAAAATAAATCAATGTAAAAAAATGGATTACGTTCTGTAACAGCAACAAATAGATGGAGGGGAAAAGATACCATTTACAATAGTAGTAAAATGTATAAGGTACCTAGGAATACACCTCGTAAAAATAAGCCAGACATATTTGGAGAACGTTATAAAAATGTATTGAAAGGCATTCCAGAAGATAGAAATAAATGAAGTGATATATTCATGGGTAGGAAATATCAAGAGATGTCTTTTCTCTACAAACTGATCCATAGATACAGTGGATTCCGGTCAGAATCCCAACAGGTTATTTTATTTTACTTTTTATTTTATTTTTTTAGGATCTTAACAAGATGGTTATAAAATTTATATGAAAGAGCAAAGGTGTCAGAAAGTGAAGAAAAATAAGGGATGGGGGAGTGTTGTATCAGAGATCAAGATTTATGGAAAACTAGCGTAATTGTAACATTGTATATTTCTGTGAAGAGATAAACAAATTGACCAAAAGAATAGAGTAGAGAGCTCAGATAGTGACTCCGAAATTTATAAGCTTGATATATGACAGGACTGCTTGGTTATCCACAGGGAAAACAAAAAGAAATTCTACCCCTTCCTCACACCAACCCCTCCCCCCCCAAATCAATTTCCAATGGATAAAAGAGTTAAATGTAAATTTCAAAGTGCTAAAACTTTTAGAAGAGAATGTGGAAGAATATCTTTTTGACCTCAGGATAGGGAAGGATTTCTCAAACAAGATGCAAAAAGTGTTACCACTGGGAGACAGGCTAATAAATACATCAAAATCAGGAACTTCTGTTACTGGAAAGACACCACAAAGGGAAACAAAGGAAAACCACAAACTAGGAGGAGATACCTACAGACACACAGAACAAACAAATGATTAATGTACAGACTATGTAAAGAAGTCCCAAACATCTTAAAGACAACACAATAGAAAAACAGGCACAAGACACAAGCCAGTATCTTACAGAAGAGGAAACAGAATGGTAAGTAAAGCTAGGTAGAGACATTCAAGCCCATTAATTGTCAGGGCCATGGAAATTAAGGCCCAGTGAAGTAACATTTTACACTCGTGAGATTAGCAAAAATTATGAATTCCAAAAGTAGCAAGTGTAGGTGAAGATTAGCGGGAACGCTGCTGCTTTGTAAAACCATTCTTGTAAATGAAGGTTATAAAAGTTTACAGGGACTTCCCTGGTCACGCAGTGGTTAAGGATCTGCCTGCCGATGCAGGGGACACGGGTTTGAGCCCTGGTCGGGGAAGATCCCACATGCCACGGAGCAACTAAGCCCTGTGCGCCGTAACTACTGAGCCTGTGCTTTAGAGACCGCGAGCCACAACTACTGAGCCCTCATGCCACAACTACTGAAGCCCACGTGCCTAGAGCCCGTGCTCCGCAACAAGAGAAGCCACCGCGATGAGAAGCCCGCACACTGCAACGAAGAGTAGCCCCCGCTCGCCGCAACTAGAGAAAGCCCACGCACGGCAACGAAGGCCCAATGCAGCCAAAAAATAAAGTTAAAATGATACTTAAAAAAAAAAAGTTTACAACATGAGATCAGTGGCTTACATTTTCTGTGACTCACAGTCAGAATCTGTTTTACATCAACACCCAGTATGTATGCATGCACGAGCACGCACACATGTGCACTTGCACGTGCAAATTATGGAAATGGAGGATTCGGGAAACAGTATATTGGTTCTCACTATGGGGCATCCACGCCCTTCTTACTGGTGCTATTTTGTAGAATGAGTAACAAGACTGACAGGTTTTGTGGCAGTTGTTTTATACGCTTAAAAAAAAAACGTCAGGCTTCTCTTTTCATGTTTTAACATTTTCTTAATTTTTCTTTTGGTAACTAGAGCCATGTAACAAGTATGGGGAAAAAATCGTGCCTTGTTTCAATAGCTTTGCTAGTTTTTAGGCTGAAAGATGATGGATGGATGCCTAGAGTTTGCCTTATTATGTTGAATTGAAATCAATATCTCTCTAACAATAACAAAAGGAAGCATTTAGGAAAACACACAGATTGGGGTCCTCTAGTGTGATTTCCTAACCCATTAATAGATCATTACTCAGATTTTATAACTCTTGCACATGTGTACCCACAACAAGTACAAGAATGTTTGTAACAGCCTTGCTTATAATAGCCCCAAATTGAAAACGGATGGAATAGACCAAAGAACAGAGAGATAACTTGCAGCATCCTACATATTGGAATATTACACAGCAATGAAAAATGCATGACATGCAGCCACACAGAAAAACACACACACACACAACTTAGAAACCTAATATGGAGTGACAAAAGTGCAGAAATACACGTACAGCACGTAATAACTTATATAGCTCAAGTGCAAGCACCGGAAAATACATTCAGGGTGCACACACCCTGAAAAAAGCAAGGAACAGATGACCACAGAATTTAGGAAGGGAAGAGGTATAGGTGGATAAAGACACTGGCAGTGTTCTGGTTCTTGGTGGAAGAGATGGGTTCACAGGAGTCCATTTTATGTTATTCTTCAGAGTACATATATTTTCTTTTTTTTCTTTTTTTTTTTTTTTGCGGTATGTGGGCCTCTCACTGTTGTGGCCTCTCCCATTGTGGAGCACAGGCTCCGGACGAGCAGGCTCAGCGGCCATGGCTCACGGGCCCAGCCGCTCCACGGCATGTGGGATCTTCCCAGACCGGGGCACGAACCCGTATCCCCTGCATCGGCAGGCGGACTCTCAACCACTGCGCCACCAGGGAAGCCCCAGAGTACATATATTTTCGTAGTTATCAAATATTATGTAATAAAAAGGTACATGTGAGCAAGTCACCCTCTGTTTAAAACCCTTCCCATTTCCAAGCCCTACAAATCCAGTCTTTGCCTACGATTGCTCTCTCTTCTTTTCTGCCAGCATTTGGCACACCACACACACTGACTTACTGTCAACTTTTTGTCACACCCAGTGCCACGACTGAATGTTTGTGCCTGCCCCAAATTCAAACATTGAAGCCCTGCTACCCAGTGCAATGGCTTTTGGAGGTGGGGCCTTTGGAGACATTAGTTTTAGATGAAGTCATGAGGGTGGAGCCCCCAGGATGGGATTAGTGATCTTATAAGAGGAGGAAGTCTTGAGCCCCCTCTCTCTTGGTGCTGTGAGGACACAGCAAGAAGGCACACCAGGAAGAGGGCCCTCAGCAGACACGGAATTTGCTGGCACCTTGATCTTGGGCCTCCCAGACTCCAGAACTGTGAGAAAGACATGTCTGTGGTTTAAGCCACCCAGTCTGTGGTGTTCGATACAGCAGCCTGAAATGACTAAGATGCCCAGTTTGTACTCACCCCAGGGCCTTTGCACTGGCAGTTCCCTGGCCCAGGAATGCTCTTTTGGGACCTTCCAGCTCATTCTCATCCTTCAGCTCAAGTGTCACCTCTTTAGCGAGAACTTCCCTGTGACCTTGTTGCAAGTTGGGCCCTCCAGTGCCCCCCAGGGCCTGCTGCCCCCCTTCACTGCCTCCACAGGGAACAGTGGGGGTCTGGTCACTACCTTCCCAGCACTGACTGCTGTTAGTGCAGATCAGGGCACTTGGGGGGTCACAGGCCTCCTCAGCTGACTGTGAGCTCAGGGAGGGCTGGGACACCTCTGCTGGGCCTGGTGTCACACCTGCCAGACTCATGCACAAACACTGACCACCAGAACCAGCTCCATAAACTGCGAGGCCCAGTGCCTATTGACAAAGCAGGGCCCTTGTTCCGAAAGCATTAAGAATTTCAAGACAGCAAGAGCAGAGCATTACAGCCTGCATGGGTCCCTGTGTGAATGCCCACAGCTGCGCCCTCTTGCAGATCAGTGTGTTAAAAGGCCGTGGCCTTAGGAAGGCAACGCAGGGCCTTGGAGTCACACTGCGTGACCTAACCACGCACGTGTGTCACTTTCCTGCGGAAGGCCTCTGCCGGGGGAGCTTCTCCACCCCCGGCACACACCTGTTCTTCAGCCCCCTGTGCCGAGGCTCCTTAAAGGCAGGGACCATGGCCGGCGTGCCCCGTGGCTGGAGCCCAGGCTGGACCAGACAGATCCAGGCTGGAATCCGGGTTAAGTGGCTCTGGGTGACAGGCTGGTGCCTCACCTCCAGACGCTTGGTTTCCTCCTCCGTTCAGAGGCTTGCCACGCAGAAAGGGGTAACACAGCTGGAGTATTTACTTCAGGTGTCTGACACGTAGGAAAGGCTCAGTCCATGTGAGTGATTCTTGTTGCAATGCAGAACGCGATATGCTGGGCTGTGATGCGACGCCCTGGCTAAGGGTCCCCCAGTCTCCTCGGCACGGACGGGGCCACCTGCAGAGCAGGGCGCTGCCTCCTTGTTTTCCACCAGCCCCCGCAGGAGCCAGGACCCCAGCCCTGGGGTCCCTGCTTGTGTGTTCGTGGGCACCTCTGTTTCCTTTTCCCCAGCCTGGGGCTAATGCAGCCGCATCAGGC
>NW_006774722.1:1371152-1371421 GCF_000442215.2 Lipotes vexillifer
CCGCGGCGGGCTGTAGCCACGCTCACACTTGATGAATATTTTTATGAGCAGAGGAGGGCAAGGGGCATTTCTATTCAGCCCTGCTGTCCCTGAGGTTAACAAGTTCAGGTTGATTTTCTGAATCCTGAAAAGAAATTTTAGTGTATGCAATTAGCAAGAATCTACACCCAACCCCGGGTCAGGTGTGGGAGAGAATAAAACCGATTGTGCCCCGGAGGGGTTCACTGCCCAGCCTGGGAGTGGAGGTGGGTGCCCAGGACAGGGGCAGG
>NW_006774722.1:1371431-1373053 GCF_000442215.2 Lipotes vexillifer
AGACGGTGTACCCACATCATTTCAGGGACGAAATGTCACAAACAGACCCTGACACGACAGTGCGGGGGATGAAGAGGAAAACCAGCGAGGAGGGGTCCCCCAGCCTGTGGGTCCAGGGAAGTTTTGGGAAGTGACACGTGGGTAGTAAGTTGAGGCTAATGGAGCGGCGCGTGCAAAGGCCCTGAGGACGGGCAAGGAGAAGACAGAGAGCTGCTGTGGCTGCAGCTCTGCCTGCAGAACGGGTGGGGTCCACAGGTGGCGGATGATGCCTGGGCGGAGCAGGCCCTGGGGCTCGGGCAGGGGGGGCCATATCCCGAGGCACAGAAGCCCTGGAGTTGCTCCAAGCAGGTACAACTGAGGGAGCACAGGGCTTGCAGGGGAGAGAGGAGCTGGAGGAGCTGGAGAGCCCTCCGGGCGAGGGTGGGCAAGGCCGTGCACGCACGGGGTGGGTGGCCGGGGAGGGGACAAGGGGCTTCTTATGAGCGGCACTGAGGCGGCGGCGTTAATAAGACTTGGATCTAATGTTGCGTGAAACAAAGAAGTAGAGACTGCACACCGTGTGAAAAACAAAAGTCACGATGTGAACTTGCGTGTGTGTATTGCTAGGTCTGAACTCACAGATCTGGTCACAGGGGCCCTCTGAGGAGTGAGACTGCAGGAGAGAGTTTGAGGAGAGTTTCAGATTTACAGAAAAGTTGGGAAGATAGTACAGAGAGTCCCCATCTACACCAGCCCCATTCCCGTTATTAGCATTTTACATGAGTGCAGTACACTTATAACATTAAGCAACCAATCTTGGTACATCATTATTAACTAAAGTCCATACTTGATTCGGATTTTCTTCATTTTTACCTAATGTCCCTTTTCTGAGAAACATGATTTTAAATTAAATTTAAAAACTAAGATTCAATTCAGTTATTAGAACACTTTTAGGTTTTGGAACAACTTGGGAAAGTGCTTGCATGTCTTTTTCAACTGTAAATTTTATAAAACCTAAATACATAGCGAGTATTTCTTTTTTATACTTAAAAAAATTTTTTGGCTGCGTTGGGTCTGTGTTGTGGTGCGCGGGCTTCACTAGTTGCGGCGCATGGACTCAGTAGTGTGGCCGCAGGGGCTTAGTTACTCCGCGGCATGTGGGATCTTCCCGGACCAGGGATCGAACCCGTGTTCCCTGCATTGGCAGGTGGATTCTTAACCACTGCGCCACCAGGGTAGGCCATATCGAGTATTTCTGGTGGAAATTTTGTGTCCAAAATGGGATGCGCTGTCACTCCAGATTTCGAGTATTATTGCACATTATTTCAAAAATAATGCGAACTCTCTCAATAATTTTAAAATATTGTGTGTGGCCATATTTTGGATCTCTTGGGTTAAATAAGTTTACCATTGAATATGAATCAAAATGTCTAATTACATAATTTCACTCCATTCTTTCTACCTTGTAAAAGTGTGGCTACTAGAAAATTGAAAATTACCTATGTGGCTGGTGCTGATTTGAGGGGCAGAAGCCTGTGAACAGACAGAGGAGGGGTATTTGGAGAGGAAAGAGGGGTGTCAGAGCGGGAAGGCTGGGCGGGCTGGGTTCACTGGGCCTCCAGGGAGCTGGCAGGGGGGGGGGA
>NW_006774722.1:1373063-1373785 GCF_000442215.2 Lipotes vexillifer
GTGGGCCCTGGGGCAGGACACGCCCAGGAGGAGCCCCGCGGAGGCGTGTATGCCCTGGAGAAGGAGGGGGGCGGGGGCCAGTGTGGGGTTGTAGGATCTCGGTGGGGACGCCGGAGGGCTGGCCAGCAGTGCCGACGGCTTGGGGGCCTTTTGAGGACAGAACAGGGGAACTGACTTATGGTGCCGGGCCAGCGTGAGATCTGATGGTCACAACCCCTCCAAAACCGCCTGGCGTGGCGTGCAGACAGCGCGACTGATTCCGGGCTGGGGGGTGGAGCCGGCGTTGAGAGCGGCTTGGGTGGAGGCTGGTGGAGGCAGCTGGGGCGCCGAGGGTCCGTGTCCAGCTCAGGGCAACCTGGACGCCCCACTTCATGGAGGAGGACGCTGGACCCGCCGTGCCTCACTGTGTTAGGTCCCGGGGGTGTCACACGGCCCCCCACTCTGGGGGCTTAAGCGAAAGAAATGGATTCTCTCGCGCTCTGGAGGCTGGACGTCCCAGATGGAGGGACAGCAGATGTCGCAGGGTCGGTTCCTTCTGAGACCCCTCTCCTTGGCTTGCGGACGTTGGTCTTCCCCTGTGTCCTCACATCGTTTCCCTGTGAGCCTTCATCCACGTTTCCCCCCGCCCGCCTTTTTTTTTTTTTTTTTTTTTTCCTTGCGTTATGCGGGCCTCTCACTGTTGTGGCCTCTCCCATTTGCGGAGCACAGGCTCCGGACGCGCA
>NW_006774722.1:1374360-1376019 GCF_000442215.2 Lipotes vexillifer
TACGCGGGCCTCTCACTGTCGTGGCCTCTCCCGTTGCGGAGCACGGGCCCCGGACGCGCAGGCTCAGCGGCCATGGCTCACGGGCCCAGCGGCTCCGCGGCATGTGGGATCCTCCAGGACCGGGGCACGAACCCGCGTCCCCTAAACCGGCAGGCGGACTCTCAACCACTGCGCCACCAGGGAAGCCCCACGTTTCCCCTTTTTATGAGGACACGGGTCATACTGGATCAGGGTCCCCCCTAATGACCTCATTTTAACTCCATCACTCTGTACAGGCCCTTTCCGCAAAGAAGGTAACATTCCGAGGTGCTGGGGGTTAGGACTTCATTATACGAATCCTGGGGTGGGGATACAGTTCAACCCATAACACTTGCCCCAGCTCACCCCGCATTCTTAAGAAATATGGCAGAGAAGCAGAATTCCCTTTATTCCCCCTAAACATCCTTCCCTCTTCCCAGCAGCAACGATTATTATTAGTATCTTTCCAGACCTTTTTTATGGAGGAATATACATAAGTATGTGTTGTAGGTGGGTGGGTGGCAGACTGTTTTTAGAATAAAATTTAAATCCCCTTTACAGTGAAAAACTTAGCTAATGAAAATTGTTTCAAAATAGATGGAGGCGTTCTTTGTGCTAAATATGGTGTTCTTTGTCTCATTTGCAATGGAAAAGTCCCTCGTTTCAGAAAAAAAAAATTATTAAGAGGCCTTACAATACAAATCACATTTTCCAACTCAATAGTGTACAAGGTCAGCCAAGCAAAGACAATGTAAACTAGCTTCGCAAGTGTGTTTGTTGCTCAGTAATGAAATTTGTTCAGGGGGCAGCATGATAATCAGGCCTGGTGTAGGCTGGCTGTGATGTGGCTGACATTTCAGCCTCTGAAACGCACCCCTTCGGTAATTGGGGACCTATTAAAGGATGCTCAAGTGCAGCTTCAGATATTGTGTTCCTGACTAACAGGGATATAATTTCTTGAAGGGAAAAAGGATTCCGTTCACGTCCTTGGTTATCCTGAATTGGCCCTTGGGCAAAATGAAAGGTGATTGGTCAGGTGGAAGCTGATGGGACACACTTGACCAGGAAGAGGGCTTTAAGGGGCCAGCAGGGGTGAAGGAGGAGGTTTAAGGGTGTGCGTTTAAACTGGCCACCCAAGTCCCGTGCCAGACCCATTCCTCCCGTCCCTGATAACCTTGGTCTCCACCTGAAGGTCAGCCTTCCTGGTGGCAGGTCCTAAGCCCATGCTGCTTCTAGATCATGGTTCCTCCTTCCCCCGGCCAAAGCCCCTTGTCCTTGGGGGCTCCCCTGACCCTCATCGCTTCCCGGTGGATGTCATCTCCAGCCACCGGCCACCGCTCTTTCCTCACTGACGCCATGGGTCCCACTCTCACATCTCTGTCCCCTTTTTGGAGTCGCACATCCGTCCCGTGTCCACCTGGGAGGCCTGCATTTCTACCAGGGTAAGGAGAGAAGGGGCAGGCGGCAGTGCCCTTCCTGTTTAGTTACACATCGCTTCTGCTCCCAAGCCGTGGCCACACCAGCTGCCAGGGAGGCTGGAGAAGGCTGTGCCGCCTGCACGGCCAGGCGCCCAGTGGAAATAAGGGCTGTACAACAGAGAGGAGGGAGGATGGGTATCGGGAGAGACCCCCCCCCCCCCTT
>NW_006774722.1:1376224-1395414 GCF_000442215.2 Lipotes vexillifer
AGCCCCCCCCCCCCCCCTTGACAGACCACAGCCCTGGCCATGCCTGCCGTCGCTAAGAGAGATTTTCTCCCACATCAGCCAGCGCCCTCTGCTTTCCCCAGCTCCTGTGCTGCCTGCCTCCTGGCAGCCGTGACCTCGGCCATTTGCTTTCTTAAGGCTCAGCTGCTGGACCCACCTTCACTGACCCCAAGAGCTGCTGGAGAAAAGACCCGGACATGCGCGGGGAATACACGCCCCCGGACACGCCCGTGGCTCCTTCATCAGCTCTGTTCCCTCCGCCTGGTGGCCCTGCTGAGCCTTCGCTGGCCTGGCCCCGACCTCTCCCGCTCCAGGGTGACAGCCCTGCTCCCACCCCCATCCCCGAGACAGCGAGTACCCACGTCCTCAGGGCATGTGACCTGGGACTGTGGGGTCCTCCCGTGCTCCAGAGCCCCCCTTCCCCTGGCCCAGAACCCCCTCTCTAGCTCCTCCTCCAAGCTCCGTGCCCTCTCTCCTCTGGGATCTTCGACCTCCTTTCTCTGGCCTCAGAGTTAAGCCTTCTCGACTCCCTTGGCTTCACATCACCAACAGGCTCCGTTCTCCCATTCGTTCTTTCAACAAATATTCTGTGTGTGCGCCTACTTTGGACCAGGCATTTCCATCTCACACAAAGATTTTTTTTTTTGATCTAATATTTTAGCTTTTAACTAAAGATGGCTGTCAAAGGGAGATTGGTATGACGTGGATCCGAGTGAGCCCTTCCTGGGCTGGACTCCAAGCTCCCCACTGGTCTCAGGATGCAGCCCAAGCTCTGGGCCAGGCTGGAGGCCACCGCTATGTGCCCTTGTCCAGCTGTCCACCTCTTACCCAGCCTTGTGGAGCACAGACAGCACTTCCTTCTTGTAGAGTGAACAACCCTGCAACAGTACATGGTGCCCCGACCACCACAGTCTCCATCCCCCTCCCCAGGTCCCTTCATCCCCCTCATATCAGACCACACATCTAGGAGTCATCTCTTTATCCCCTGTTTTGGGTTGAATTGTGTCCCCCTCAAAAGATACAATCAAGTCCTAACACCCGGTACCTGTGAATGTGGTATTGGAAATCGGGTTTTCCCAGAAGCGATTAATGAGGTCATCCTGGCTGAGGGTGGGCCCAGATCCAGTGACTGGTGTCCTTAGAAGAAGAGAGAAATTTGGACACAGACACAGAAGACACAGGGAAGAATGCTGTACAGATGGGGCAGAGACCGGAGGGATGCGGCCACAAGCCAAGGACAGTGGGAGCCGCCAGAAGGTGGAAGGGGCAGGAAGGAGGCTCCCCTAAGCCTTCAGAGGGAGCATGGCTCTGCCGATATACTGACTTTGGACTTCTGGCCTCCAGAACTATGAAAGAATAGATTTCTGTTGTTCTGAGCCCCTAGTTTGTGGTATTTTGTGTGGCAGCCTCAGGAAACTCCTGCAGTGCCCATGTCCAGTCCACGGACAGGTCCTGACCCTCCTGCCTCCACGCATACCTGGAAATAGTCCCACCTCTCCCCATCTCCACCAGTGCACCCCAGCCTTCACCACTGCCTCCCATCCTCCACTCGGCAGCCAGAGAGCCTTTTGAACCCCCAAACCTGCCCCTGGCTTCCCAAAGCCCTTCAACTTGACCACAGCCTCCCCCAAGGTCTTCAGGCGCCCGGTGAGCTGGCCTGCCCACCTCTCTGCCTCTCCATCGCTCTCTCTTACCCCAGACATTCTGATTTCCCTTCAGTTTCCTACACGGGCCAAAGCGCCTTCTGTCTTAGGGTCTCTGCACCTGCTGAGCCCCTACCCAGGTTCCTTTCGTCCCGATCGTCACGCAGCTGCTCCTTTTCATCTTTTAGGAGCGAGCTTCAGTGTCACCTCCTTGGAGGGGCCTTCCAGGGACACCTCATCTGGCAACCCCACCTTCCCAGTCACTATCTTATCTTCTTTTCATAGCGCTATCGCCCTGAGTCGTTTTCTCGTTTATTTGTTTGTTTTCTTATTTATTGTCTGTGCTCCCCCAATCCCACTGCCCGATTAGATGCCAGCCCCACGAGGGCCATGCCGGGCCCCTTTTGTTCCTTACTGTGTCCCCAGGATGGGGAACAGTGCCTGGCACATCGTTGGCACCCACCGAACGCCCCTTAAAAACACTGGAATGAAGAAATATTTCCATCGTTGCGTTGAAATGACAGGAAGTTATGTAAAAACATAGCAAATGCGCGCTCGTTCATTTAGTTCTTCTAAATCAGAATTTGCAGGAGAGAGAAGTTTGTCTTTGTATTAATACTTAAGTGGGATAAAAAAAAAAAAGAAGGAAAGAACTTTCTGAGCAAATTATCTGTGTAGACAGGGAATATGTTTCACCCTCTTAATAATGAACTCCAGCAGCTCTGGCCGCAAACACTCTGAGAAGCTCTCTGGCGACGAATACGCAAATTCCAAGTGATTCCATGTTCTGCTGAAGCCCTTACAGGATTCTGGAAGCTCAGGACCCCTAATCTCTGTTCCCTGGGCCCCTGTCCACAGCAGTAATGGATGCCCAGAATGGGACTGGGCTTAGTTCTTTACACGTAACCTGGAAACCTGACTTTTCAGGAAGTCAGGCTGCCCCTAATCACCATCAATGGCAGAAATGGATACATCTTGGAATTGCCCCAAACAGGCATTTTACAGTCCCTGAAAGCTTGGGGTGGAGTTTACAGGAAAATGCAGCCAGTTGCTCAATCACAAGGTTATTACCTCTTATGAGATTTCAATGGTTACTTTAAGTTGACCTCCCCTGCAAAAGGCAGATGAAATGCAAAAGTATTGTGAGACTGGAAGAGAAAATAAGTCCAAACATCAGTTGTAAAAGCCCAGGCACTCTCACCCCCTGGCAAGCTGGTTTTCATTTCAGTACCTGTGGTTTGCTGTTAAGGAAAGTGGAGCCCATCAGAACCGGGTTAAAGCTGATGGGCCAAACAGTAGACTTCAGTTTCAAACTATCTAGAAACCACACCCAGCCACCAAAAACACATGTTAAAACAACTCTTAATTGTACGTTTCAAAGAACAAATAATTTCGTTTTGCTGTGGTCACTGGTAATTCCAAACTAAACACATCTATGTCTTGTGCTTTGTTTTTATGCATATTTTTGGGAAAGATTGGTTGGGTGTGAGCTATTGCTTTGCTTCCCTTTTTTTGTGTATAATTTAATATTGAGCCTTGAGGAGGGCAGCTCAAATACTGTAATGCACATTAAGCTCTGGGGGTAGCTGTTTGCCCGGCCTGAGACTCATGCCCCAGGTGGAGGGGAGGCACTTTGATTAACAAGTCCTCCAGGATTAGAGCCAGTAAGGGAAACTTTGCTGTTGGCAGAAAAAGGGAGCATGGAACCTAGGCAGGCAAACCCAGCGCTTGTCCACCGCAGTCTGGCTCCAAGCAGAAGAGGGCTTGCGAAACAGTTGGGGGGCAAAGGCTGCAGTTTGTTTCCACTTCATGGGACCAACAAGTAGCACAATGAATCCCCCTGGCATTGGACTCCACCTTCCCTGCTTCCTCTGTGTGATGGGTGGTGGGTCTCCTGGCCCTGGGCTCACTGTGTGGAGAGACTGTCAGGACCTTAGGGCCACCAGGGAGCCGCGAGTTCTGGGCTAACTGGGGCTGGGATCTCCATGCTGTGGGTGGCTCCTGAGCAACTAAGAGCCCACCAGGCTGCAGTCTTTCCAGCCTCTGACCCTTGAGAAGCACCCTAGTCCAGTGGCTTCCATCTCCTCAGGTGTGAAATGGTGACAAGTGCAGTGCCCAAATCACAAGGCAATCGGGAAGAAATAATATAATGTTCCCACAGTGCTGAACAAAAGCAGGTGCCTAGTGGATGCTGGCTATTGATGATATGGATCCATCCATAGCTATGGTCTGGCCTCAGCCACCCTAGTAGGACTCCAGTTCCCTCTTCTGAAGTCCTGTCTATTTGACTGGACACAGGGCACCTTGGCATCCCCCTCTCCTGGCAGCAAGGAGGGTACAAGTTCCTGTCTAAATACCTGAATGGTTGGGACACTGCTGTTCCTCACATCAGCGCCCAGGAACACCAGCCTGCCTAAGAGCATGTCTACTGCCCAGGAGAGATGGTGCCGCTGGGGCTGATCCCACTTCTGATACCAGGACCCCGCCCTGCAGCCAGGTCAGGTTTCACAGGCCTCAGCCTCCATCATTTCTCTAACCAACCTCTCCTGCTGAGATCCTAGCAAACGCGCGGGAGTGCAAATCTGGGAGATTTGGGGCAAACTCAGCCCCTTTCCTTGGACTCCCCAGCCCCAGATGGAATGAATCCTATAGCAAGTACAGAAAAAAACATAAAAAGACAAAGGGAGAAATCACCCATAATCCCACGTCTCAGAAATAACCACCCATTTCCTATGATTTTGTCTGTATTTTAAAAGATAAGGATGCCCCCCTCCACCATGAAAACATAACTGAGATCAAATGCACATACACTGGGTTTCTGTTCTAACATTATGCCCAAAATATCTTCCCATCATTCAATGTTTTTTAGATATATACTTTTTTTGTGGGTCCATAATTCCCTCAAATTTTATTTAAGTCATTGCCTAATGCTGAGTATTTAGGTTCTGGTCTCCTGGCCTCCCTTCCCTCCCAGGTCCCTGGGTATGGCTTGGTCCTGTCCCACTCACCCCTCAGTTACAGGCTGATCCCATACCTTCTCGAATCTCCTCTTCCCAGAAACACCTGGTGCCATCCCACCCAGCAGAGTGGGCCCTTCAGATACAACAGTAGGTGTTATGGGTTCAATTGCATCCTCCAAAAAGACACGTTCAAGTCCTAACCCCAGTACCTTAGAATGTGACCTTCTTTTTTTTTAGAAATAGGAATGTTACAGATATAAAGAGTTAAGATGAGATCATATTGGGGTAGAACGGGCCCTAACCCAAGATGCCTGGTCTCCTTATAAGAAGAGGAGAAAATAGCCATGGGACAACAGGGGCAGAGACTGGAGTGATGCATTTAAGGAAAGCCAAGGACTGTCAGCAAACCCTAGAAGCTACGAGAGGCAAGGAAGGATTCTCGTCTACAGGTTTCAGAGAAAGCATGGCCCTGTTGACACCTGGATTTCAGACTTCCGGAACTGTGAGACAGTAAGTTTCTGTTGTTTTAAGGCACCTAGTTTGTGGTACCTCGTACAGTAGCCTTAGGACACAAATACAGACTTGCTGAAATGCATGACACTGACCCACCCACCAGATGGACACTTTGGATACATTACCAGACAAAGGCAACCCAAGCTCCCGCACACCTTTGGAAGCAGGGACTTGGGCTTCTGACTCCCTTTTCTTCCTCTGCACCCCCGTCCTCCTCTGACCGTGTCACCACCCTTTCTGACCCGTCCTCTCCAGCCACACTCCTGATGTCCCAGAATGCCTTGCAGCCACCCCTAAGAAGGGTAGTATAGGATAATCCCAAGATTGGACCCTGCAGGGCAGTGTCCTGTCACCTTAAAAATGATGTGAGTGGGACTTCCCTGGTGGCGCAATGGTTAAGAATCCGCCTGCCAATGCACGGGACACGGGTTCGAGCCCTAGTCCGGGAAGATCCCGCGTGCCGCAGAGCAGCTAAGCCTGTGAGCCACAACTACTGAGCCCACGTGCCGCAACTACTGAAGTCCGTGCGCCTAGAGCCCGTGCTCTGCAACGAGAAGCCACCGCAATGAGAAGCCCGCGCACCGCAACGAAGAGTAGCCCCCGCTCGCTGCAACTAGAGAGAGCCCGCGCACAGCAATGAAGACCCAACGCAGCCAAAAATAAATAAATAAATAAATAAATAAATAAATAAATAAATAGATTAATTTAAAAAACATAGAAGAAAATAATGATGTGAGTGACATCACCAAGCCCTTGTTGTGTGCCTAGCACTGTGCTAAACTTTTCACGTGGACAGTAACACCTATTTGTCACAGCAACCCCTTGGGGTAGACGTTGTTTCACAAGGGAGGAAACTGAGGCACGGACGGATTAAGTAATTTGCAGTCGGTGGAGTAGCTGGAATTTGAATGTGGGAAGTTGAATTCCAGAGCCCAGCCAGCTCTGCCGTCTCTGCAGATGGACCATTAGGATCCTTCCCTCTCCAACAACTCTCAGATTAACATTTAATCGGGGATTTAAAACGCTGCTCTTGTTAGCATGCCTGTGGTCTCTGCGCTGCAATCTTCCCCATTAAGTCGTGTTATGTAAACCACCAGCCCAGATGCCTCAGAGCGCGTGTATCTCCTGGTGCCCAGACTTGGCTCTAAACCCTGGTTCTTTCAAACCGGCAGCAGGGCAGGGAGGTCCTCGCCTGAACTTCGAGCTGAACTGCCCCAGGAGGGGCCCACAGATCTCAGCCCCTGGGCTTGCCGGCTGGATGACCTTGGGTGTGTGGTCTTGCTTTCGTCTTCTGTAAAATGGTGCCCGTGGCATAGGAGGTTGCAAGAGTCAGAAGGGGTATCACTGATGATGTGCTTAGCATAGCGCTTGGGCTGTGTCTCTCCCTCCGAGGAAAGTCAGTTTCTCTCTCACACACAGACCCCATATATGGTCATTTATGGTAAGAATATCTGGCCATCTAACCTCCTCCTGGGTAAAAAAATGCACATTTAGCTTAAAACCCATGTGCCTCTGCACGTGTCAATGGAGTAAACATGAAAGAAACGAGGAGCAATGAGTAAATTCTCATTTAGGGAGCTTCGATGGACAAACAGCAAAGCTGGGGAAACGGCAACGCATACAGGAGGCGGCTACATCTCTCTACACGAAGAGCACTAACAAATCAAAAAGAAGAAGGGATTGTTTTCAAGTCTGATATAAAAATGGGCAAAGGATACGACCAGACATCTCACAGGAAAATCAGTGAGAGCGGTAAGACAGGTAAGACGCTCCTCTTTGCTCATGATTAAAGGAATGCGAGTCTAAACAACCAAGCATTGCCGCTGGTGGGATTTTTCAAGAACGATAATGACCAGGGTTGGCAAGGATGTGGGAAATGGGGGCTCTCATAGGCCATCCGTGGCGGGTGTTGACGGTGCAGCCCGTTCGGAAGGAAGGCTGGTAGAGGAACTTAACCCACACATTTTGCTGCGGCAATTCCACGGCTAGGAATTTATACCCAAATCTGCAGGGGAAGGGGAGGCTGGGGGCAGGGAACAGTGTTCTGAGCAGAAGGAACAGTGTGTGTGTGGAGACTGTGGTGGAAAAGGGGTGTGGCCTGATGGACAGGCCGACACAGTGACTGTGTCCTGGTCACAGAAGGTGGCTGGTGACCTCTTCTCTGCCAAGGAAGAAAGCTTGCCTGTGAAGTGTGTGGGGATGGGGGTCACATGGGGACCAAGGAGCATTGGCAGGGGCTCAGGGGAGGAGGCTGGGGTGTGAACATGGCTGAGCTGGACAAGAGGCTCTGGCTGGGACTGAGTCCCATACAACATAAGTGACTCGAGTTGGTGGACTTTCTTACCTCCTACATCTTGATAGAATATAAGTGTTTTAAATCGCAAAATGCCCCTGAGGGTGGCTGACCGCCTCGATTACATGCTAATGGTGGTAGTGAGGAGAGACCAGGGAAAATGAGCCAGAGTAATGGCCTAGAGGAGGCGTCTGGGGAGAGGCTGTGCGTCCCACCGTGCTCCTCCTCCCGGGGATGCTGTAAGATGGGGACCCGGGCAGAGCCTGCCTCAAGTGCTAAAGTAGGGGCGGCACGGAGCCCGGGATGGTTGGACACCTTGAATGCTGGTGAGTGTAGCCTATCGTCATTACCAGTATCCTTACTGGGCACTAAATTTTGAGGGGGGTCTATGGGGGGCCAAAATGACAGTCGAAAGCCCATGTCCTGTACTAGGAGGTTGGTGGGACTCCTTAGAATCGGAGACTTTCAGGGCTAGAAGCAAATCCAGGCAACTCCCTAGTCAGTGCCACCCACCATCATCCCGTTTGCTCTAGGATGCCTCCAGTGGTGAGGAGCTCACGACTTCTAGAGCCATCCCCTGCCCCTCCGCGCCCTGCTGAAAGCCCTTCAGGGGACCCTCCATTGCCCTTGACATTATGTCCGACTCCTTCCGAGGCCCCATGGCCCTCGACGGTTCAGCGCCTGCTAACCTCTGACCTCGTCCACCCCCTGCACCTTCACTCCCTCCTCACCAGCCTCACCGGCCTTCTCTCTGGTCCCCGAACATACTGCTGTTTTCTTCTGCACCCGGGCCTTTGCACATGCTGCTTCCTCTCCCGGGGTGAACCTACTCTTCCGTCTCCTCTAGTTAAACCACCCTCTTTTTTTCAAGTTTCAGCTATTTCACCTTTTCAGGGAGGCCTTCCTTAACCTCCCAGTCCAGGCTAGATGCCCCGGACCTGCTCTGTATAGTCCTCGTCACTCTCGTATCGTTATTACTTGCTAGCTGGAGATTTCATTGTCTGTCTGACTCCGACTTCGACAAGGGCAGGAGCTGCCCCATTTGTTTCTCGGTCCTCATCGTCTTCCCCCAGTGAGTGGCGCATACACATCAAGGCCCCCTAAACGCATTCTCTGATCAGAAACTCACCTGGGCCCCTCTCTGCTAGACAGGTCCGACCCCAGCAGTGAGGGCGGCCACCCTTCCCATTTCACAGGTCAGGAAACTGAGGCTGACAGCTGGGGCTGGAGGAGGGTTATAGGAGATGTTGTACAAGGAGGGCTGACCCTGGTTCACTGAACAGGAACAGTTGCTAATTTCGTTGCTGTTGTCGGTATCATTAGACTAGTCGTGGTGTTCTTGAGGACGCACGGAACATCAGAGTGGGAAGAAAATACAGCACCCACCAAAAGGAGATGGCCAGGAAGTGACACACCCAAGCTCAAGTTGAACTGGCGCCTGGCTGAGAGCCCTGACCTGCCTCTCTCTTCTCCGGGTCTGGAGAGTCGAGTGCAGGGTCCAGCTCTCAGCACTAACAGCAGGGAGGGTTCACAAGGCCCTTGGTGTCCAGTGCTGACCACACGACGTCTCATTTAACCCTTCGATCATCCCTTGAGGGTGCAGCTATCACCATTCTCAACTCACTGATGGGGACATAGGTGACAAAGCTAAAATGGGACCCAGGTCTGTTCAGTTCCCAAGATGCTGCTCTCAAGCTCTCCGTAGCACAGAGAGAGACATGTGATAGATTCTAAGACATGTGTTAGATTCAGCTGAGACCAGGCCACCTCCCGTTGCACAGGTAGAGGTCCTGGGCGGGCACCAGCCCTGCCTCCCCAGTGTCCCCATGCCCAATGGACTGGTTGCCCTTCCCACTGGGAGGCCTGACATTCTCTGGGACATCCTGTTCACCATGACACCTGCACTCCCGGCTCCAGGGTCGGGGGCGGGCTTTGCACAAAGGGCTTCTGAAAGCCATTCTGGTTTGAGGAACAGTCACACCACCACCCCTGGCCACAACTCATGGCCACCTCCGGCGCCAACTTCAGAATTCAGTTCCTTCCCTAGAGTCCCCCCAGCTCAGCTCAGATGCCCTCAAGTTCAGAGACTGACTTTGGCAGTGAAGGGCTGTTATCTTGGAAGTCTTCCCAGGGGCTCATTCTGGCTTTTACGGTTTTCATGAACATAGTGGACTTGCAGTACATTTCCCCAATACTTGTTCACGTGGAGCTTCTTACTAGTTTGCCATCCAGATGGTTTGGAAATCAAGGAAGCTGCTCTATTAGCCTTGAGTTGGTTGTTTTGAATTTGGAGATTCCAGCCTCGGTCAGAACATAAGTGAAACAGCTGGCCATGATGATCTGTCTACAACACGAGCCTCGCAAAGCGGCAAGGGGCAGATTCTGTTCAAAATTCTTCTTTGTTTTAAATAACGAATACAATTACCGATCGCTTTTCACCTTTGATTTTTCAGACGAGTGTACTTAAGTTAATTTTCTCCCCAGTTTTTACTCTTGGTTTTGAAACAGAGCCCCCATATCAACAAGTAATTTATTATGGAATGGCCCGTGAGTTTTTTCTAGTTAATCTGTCTCTAAATGATAACTTGCCATTGCAAAGTATATGGCTAGAGATAAAAGCAGGACTGAGATTAGAAAAAAAAAAAATATACAAATGAGAGGGAAAAAAAGAAGCTGTGGTTTTTCATTTTTCCCCTCAAGCATAAATTGTTGAGTAAGGAGATTTTTAAAAGCCAGAAATCGCTGAGGAGTGAACCAAAGCTGGAAGCCACTGCACTGGCACAAGACACATCTGGCGTTGCAGGGTTTTGAGGAGGGTTTGCTCCAGCGGGTAACTAACCACGCTTACCCACAGCCTAGCTCCTGTTATCCCCAGGGAGGACATTTTCAGAGACAAGAGGGAGAGAGGACAAATGCGAAAAATCAACATCCAAATTAGAAACTACCTAGATTGTGTTGTTTGTCTTGGGCCAACTGTGCGTTTGATTTCCTGATTGCTCAGAGCAAGCATAACAAAATCCATCTGACCCGGTGATTTTGACAGATTCATCTCAAAAGCTACCAGCTGAATTTGATGTGCCCACACCAGTGAGTCTCCACCGGGGACAACTGTGGCCCCCAGGGGACATCTGGCAGTGTTTGGAGACATTTTTGGTTGTCAAAACTGGGAGGTGTTGCTATTGGCATGTGGTAGGTGGAGGCCAGGGATGCCGCTTCACCTCCTCCAGTGCACGGGACGGCCCCCAGCAGAGAAGGATCTGGACCACGACATCAGCAGTGCCGAGGCTGAGAAACCCTGGTGTGTGTGTGTGTGTGTGTGTGTGTGTGTGTGTGTGTGTGTCAAGGTGGGTTCCCGTGCTGGGGTCGTTGGTGTGCCTACACTAAAGTTTTTGAACCTGGAGATGTGAAGTTCAGGCTTCCCTCAGCTCAGGTACCTAAATTATCTAAGTATCTGAAGGATTAACGGGGTTCTGTTTCCTTTCACTAAAGCGGGTTCCCGTCTGGGGTCGTTGGTGTGCCTACACTAAAGTTTTTGAACCTGGAGATGTGAAGTTCAGGCTTCCCTCAGCTCAGGTACCTAAATTATCTAAGTATCTGAAGGATTAACGGGGTTCTGTTTCCTTTCACTAAAGCACAAAGATCCTCTTGCCTGGTGATACAGCCAGTGGTGAAAAGGACTTCTGAAAAAGGGTTCAGTGGAAAATGGTTCCTGGCTTAGAGCAGGGAACTTTGAAGGCAGCCCGCACGGGACCGGCGCCCTTCCTAGCGTCTGGGTCTGAATCCCGGGCTCCACAGCGGACTCCTGCGCTCGCCTGGGCCCGCCGGGCACTCTTGGCTTCTCTCCTGTGGAATCTGTCTGACTTGCGGTGGTGAAAGGTCGCCAAGGAGCAAAGCAGCAGGACTCCGGAGAACGAGCCGCGAGGCTACACTTGCAGTGATTTTATTGGCATGACAGGAGCTCGGGGCTTGCCAAGGACAACAGCGCTGCGCGGTGACCAAGACTGCAGGTTTCTGGGGTAAAATCTGTCCTGCTGCGCTGGACTGTCCCATTCCCACGGGATGGAACAGCCCGGGAGGAGACATGAAGGCGCAGCACCCCCTTTCTCCCCTCCCCAGCTCCGCGCCCCGAAGGAAAGTACACAGACTCTTTGCTCAGCCACCCCTCCTCGCCCCCTTCCTTCCACTCTTGCTGTCCTGGCACAGGGCTGCCGTGGCCTGTTTTTGCTCTGAGGGAGGACTCCATGACGGTGGACGGCCGTGTGACCTCTCACCCCAGCCCTGAGATAAATGTCCCCTTGTGGTGGATGTATCTGCAGCTCTTCAAACTGTGAACAAACCTTCCCTCCACTTTCCTTCAGACCCCGTTCATCTCTTCTTCAAATATCTTGCTTAGAAAGTCGGGGCTGATTGCAGAACTCCTGCAGGGAGACCTGACTTTGCTTCTTGCCCGTAGTGGAGTAAAGCGTGCTTGGCTGTACCTGCGCAGCGTGTCTTCCTGCAGGACCTGGCGCCTCAGGGCCAGGAAGCAGGTGCTAGGTGCTTCTCCTGCTCTCCTTCTTGAAATCCTCACAGCAATCCCAGACAGAGGTGAGGATCTGGTGAGCCCATTTGACAGATGAGAAAGTTGAGTCTAAGCTGGCATTTGCAGACTTTTGTTCATTCCTACGCCCTAAGAAGACGCAGCGGGACAGCAGTTAGTCCCGGAGATGGCACTTGTCTCCTCTACCAGGGGTCCTGTGGTCCTTTGCCTCCCCGGCCCAGGCCTGCTGGGCACCAGGAGTTAGGGGAGGGCCCAGGGTCGCTACCCTCCCCTAACTTCTTCCCCAGCTCTGCTGCAGGACACAGCTCTGAGTCCCAGCGGGTCTAGGATTCAGTGGGCAAGACCAGATTCTGTAGCCTTGGTCTGAGTGACGTGGAGCTTGTACCTTGCCGAGGGAGTCTCAGTGGGCCTGAGATCCTCCTGAAGTTTTTTTGGAGGTCCCAACCACCCCAGGGCCCGGCACCAGGAGCTGCCCCGGGTGCCTGGAGGTCAGCCTGCTGCGGGCGCGCATGTGGTGCCGGAACCGGCTTACCCCACACGGGGCCCAGGAAGAGCCTGGAGGTGAGGCAGGTGCTGGCCGGTGAGGCTGGAGAAGAGAGCGCAAAGCGCAGAATCACCGGCCTGGTGCACAGGCGCATGCAGCAGTCCCCAAGAAGCCCCAAGGAACTTCAGACGGCAGCTCCCTCCCTTCCGACCTTAGGCGGCGAGCCGGTGGGGGGAGGGTGGCACCTACCTCCCAAAAGCACCAGGACGCAAGCGTAGGGGAGCATGGCTGCGGGCATCCCGTCGGGGTGGCAGGACGGCCCCCAGGGAGAGGAGGCGTGGGCGCGGGGCTGTCCGGTGGCAGCGGACTTCGGGAGCCCTCCGGGGTCCTGCGAGGAAGTTGCGAGGGTCCTGCGCCCCCCCTCGGCGCTCTCACGCGCTCACCTCCCGGGCTGTTGATGGTTGTAAGTCGAGCTGCGCACTCATGGGTCCAAGCTGCCAGAAGAGGTGGAGACAGCCTCGGGCGTTGCGCGCACTGCCGCGCCTCGCGCCCAGCCCTCTGGCGCAGCTCCTCCTCCCATTCGGAAGCCCCAGTCGACCCCCCTCCGTGCCCGGGTTCTTGCCTCCCCGCCAGGTCTTTGCATTGAGCAGGGAGGCCTCCCTCAAACTCTTGCCCGAGACAAGTCAGACGGTGCGGTGCGCTCCTCCAGCCAAAGCGCACCCCTATCCAGGCCATTTCCTAGAAGGCCGAGGAGGTCGGGGGAAGCTCCTGTACGCCCTCTGGGCCCTCAGACCCCCGAGGCTTCTATTCAGGCCTCACAGATACGTCTTGGAAAAGTTGCGTCAACTTGGAGGCCGGCGAGTGCAGGAGCGCAGTGAATGTGGCCAACCTGGGGCGCCCCGCAGCCCACAGCCGCTCTCTGGGATTAGCTCGTCTCCGCCCCAAAGAGCATCTGGGCAGAAACAGTGTGGAGTAGACCAGGGCGGTTCCCCCCACCCCAACTCCTCCCCCCCCCCCCTTTCCCATCTGAGTGAGTCAGCTGAGGGTGGCAGCTCAAGAGGCAAGGCAGCTGCGAGGAGAAGGGGGGCGTATGGATGGGATGCCCCCAAACCAGTCACCTCCTACCCCGGACCCCAGGCCCCGGGCCTCCCCAGGCAGCTCCCCAGTGGCAGGCAAGCCTTGAAGAACAGGAGTAGCATCTGGGAAGGAGGACCTCCCAAGTTCTTGGATTTATGAATGAAGAAGCGACAGAGAATCACTTGCATTAGAGACATGTGACTGGATTGTTCCTACAGCGCACAGACCGCCTGGAGAACGGAAGTAAAGCTGTGTGGGGGTGGGGGTGGAGGCCTGAGATGCGTAGATCAAGGTGTCTGTTTTCATTGTGTTGTCCTTAACTGGGAGAGGGGGAGAGACAGAGAGAGAGGAGGTAGAACCAAGAAAGGAGAGAGAAAGTAAAAAGGGAGAGGGGGAAGAGAGAAAAGGGCAGAGAGAGAGACGCAAAGAAAGGTGGGGACAAAGGAATAAGGCTGAGGGGAGAGAGAGATGGACAGAAAGGAGAATGGAAAAGGGAGAAAGAATAAGAGAACGGGAAGAGGGAGGAAGAGAGGGAGAGAATAAGAGAAGAAAGATGGAGATTGTCCCCTTGGGGAGGACTTGGGCACGTGGGGACGGGTCCGTGTCCAGGGTGCCTGTCCAGGTGGTTGACCTGCCCTCTAAAGGGCTTATAGACCCACCCGTCCACATTTGTGGGCTGCTTGGCCCTGGGGGTTGGTAGACAGCACCCCATCTTTTGATTCATTAGCAGAAGCTTGGGTGAGGCTCCCAGGGGCCTCCGGAGCCTTTCAGCTTCAACCCAAGGACCCCCGACTGGGGACCCCCGGGGCTGTCCTTAGCTTTCCTCTTCTCTGGAGGCAGGAATGAGGCCACAGAGTGATCTTACACGAATGGAAATGTGAGAGAAGCGATCAATTCCCTTCCTGAAAATGACATTTTTTTCGGGTCTCTATGGATTGCTGAGAACAGTGTGAGACTCGAGGTGGCCTTCCTGAAACCGCGATGGCACCAGCTCCCCGGCAGACAGTGGCCGCACGCATGCCACATATTAAGTTTCTGTGAAAGGGGTAACTTACGGGCGGGAGGGGAGCTGCGAGGGGTGATTATTTATAATTTTTGCATAATTGTGATTATTTGGGGCAATTTTGCGCCTTTACATTTTCAAAATGTACAATTATGGATAGTTTTAAACACTGCATTCTGTTCTGTCCATGAGTGTTTGAGGCTGTACTCTCTGGGCTTCCTGAATGCGGGCATTTTGCTGTCCCAGGTCACTGACGGGGCTTTGAGTATTAATGGTTTGACACGGGGAGGAGGCGTGACACTGATGTCTCAGGTGGGGTTATGATTCAGTACTTTCAGAACCTATTGTACTGCTATTAGAAATGGGAACTTCCCTGCAAAGCCTGGTGCTCATGTATTAATTGTTGTATCGGCTTATTTATAAATAAGAGGAATTTCTGATAATTATTTCGACCTTGGTGTGGGCCAGGTGCTTTAGATGCATATACTTTATATCCAGACAGCCTGATGAGAAGTAGAAAGTATTCTTGGCCCCATTTCACAGAACGAGGAAACTGAGTTCAGAGAGGTTGGACCACTGTCCCAAGGCCAGACAGCTGGAAGGTGGCAGAACTCCTGAGTCCCTGCTTGTGTCTGGGATGCTCTTGTGTCTGCACAGGATGCCCTGTCTGACCGTGCTCTTGGCTTCATTCTGAATCTGGAGATCCTAAACGAGAAAGCCCATTCTATAATAACAGCCATTCTTCGAAGCTTAGGAATGACAGGAAAGCACTATTGCAAAGTGATGCCTAAGTCTTAGCTAAACTCATCTGTTGAGATTGAGAGTTACAGGTGGTACCCGCGCCTGCCCAGCCACACCCTACCGGTGGGTGATGCTTGGGAGGATGGGAGAAGCTGGAAAGGGCCTTCGAGGCCGACTGGTGCCGCTCTCCTGGTTTTACAGGTGAGGAAACAGAGGCACAAGGGCAGATAAGCTCCCTGTTCAGCGCAGATTTTATTCAAAAAAAAAAGAAAGAAAGAAAAGAAAAGAAAAGAAACAAGTAGCAAAGTAAAGGAGCTGTTACATTGGAGGATTACTGGACTGAATGTCAATATTATGACATAGAAAAAAAATATATATATATGTGTGTGTGTCCTCTTGGGCATGTTACTTAACTTCTTGTCTCATATGTAAAATGGGTGTTGGGAAATTATGTGAGAGAGTATATGTAATGTGGAGCACTTAGAATGGTATATGGTTCAACCAAAGACTATATGTGCGTTTGCTTTCTTCATGGTATCTTATTGTGTATATGCAATATAATTAATGTAGCTAGTTTCCCATCGATCAATGTATAGCATTTTCAATTCCTCCGCTATTCCAGTGTTGTTGCGAATATCCTTACATATCCATCATGAACGAGACTCCCCTCTGGTCACAAGGAGATCAAACAAAAGAGAGAGAAGGAACTGAAGCTAAACTTATTTGGCTTCAAACACAGATATTTATTTTTAACCCCAAAAGTTATATTGTCCAGACCTTGCATTTTGCTGAAGAAAGGGTGGTTTTCGCTCGATTCCTGACCCCTTTCTTACCTACAGGACCATCACCCGAGAACGCTGGAAATGGTAGTAATTATAAGGTTTTTTGGGGGAGAAGCCAATTATTTCCTGAGCCCAGACTCTGCTGGCCGTGAGTCATGTCCGTGGGCATTATCGCGTTTTGGCCTCCAGAGGTGCGCTTTTCTGAGTTGTCAATGGCAGGGGCCCTCCCCAAGTGGTCAGAGCGGCAGGGGGTATGGGGGGGACACAGGGCGGGCTTTGCTGGAGCCAAGCACAACCCATGTGAGGGAGGGCCATGAGCCAGATGTCCAGGGTGGGTGGGAGGCCGGCCCTCTGTGCTCTGTGTTTATCTCCCACCCCACCCTCCCCCCAGATCAAAGTCCGGGGCTGGGCCGATAGGAGAGCTTCGCAGACTGGGCCGCTTTCTTCCCTCTCCACCGAACACCTACCTCCTCAACCTTGTCCCTGTTAAAAACACCACGGGAAGATAAGATCACCCCACGAAATCTTGCTATAAAATGGTCTGTTTCCTCTGCTTGTTATCAAGGGTGTCTGATCAAAGAAGTGGTGCCTGGGCCTGGTTATCTAATAACCAAATAAACATCCAGGCCGGCTTCCCTGGCTGGGAAAGGCAGGCAGGGGCTGCTCTGGATGAAGTGAGGGGCAGATCAGAGCAGGCTGGACGCCCCCCTTGGTGACCGTTCCTGCCTACAGAGCATCACATTTGCTGGCCCTGGAGTCAACCAGACCCTCACTACCACCCCTGTGTCTCAGATGGGGAAACTGTTCTTGTCCTCTGGGAAAGCCCATGGTCCCGGGGTAACGGACACTCATCTGTCGCCTCTGGTAGTTGCCGTGGTGGCGGCCTTGCCCCCATTGCACTGGTGCATGTCCCTGCCTGCACCCACCCCCATGCCTCGCACAGGCCTTTTGTGTGATGGGGGCTCACTACGTTTTGTTGAATGAATGAATGAATGAATGAATGATCAAGTAAACTATCACAGAATGAGCACTGGGTCATGTCAGAAGACTTGATGGCAAATCTTAATGCTGCCACTTAGCAACTCACGAGGGTTACGGCCAGGGTGAGGGGACCAGGGCTCGAAAGCTGAAGGGGTGCCCACCGTCAGGCTCTGCAGGTGCAGGGTGAGTGCCTGAAGCCGAGCACCTCCTTACATCCTGAGCCCTGGGTGCCTCCCTGGCCTCATCTGGTCCCAGCCCTGCAACTCACCCTGTCTCCGTTTCCTCCTCTGTAAAACGGGGATAATGCCCACGCCACCCTGTAGGATTAAGAAGACAGTGCCCAAGTGGGCACTGGGTGAGGATCCAGTCTTCTCAGGCCCTGAGGCTCCCTGGAGGGAAGTCAGAGCTCACACCGCTGGTGTGAGATGGAGCCTGGATGAGACCTGCTCTGGGGCTTAAGGTCCTGCTCCTCAGCCTGACCCTAACCGCCTGGGTCCGAAATGACTCCCGGTTCACCTGCCTCTGGGGGAGGCAGATTGTGAGAATGCCCTGGGATGCCCAGAAGCTCCTCCCACCAGCCCTCACACCTGTCTCAGTCTTCTTGCCCCCTCAGGCTGTTGTGGGGAGGAAGGGGTCACTGGAGGGCTCAACCCAGCACCTGACACATAGATGTTCAGTGAACACATTTTGTTTTTTGTTTTTTGTTTTTAATTTTATTTATATATTTATTTATTTTTGGCTGTGTTAGGTCTCCGTTGCTGCGCGCGGGCTTTCTCTAGTTGCGGCAAGCGGGGGCTACTCTTTGTTGCGGTGCGCGGGCCTCTCACTGCAGTGGCTTCTCTCATTGTGGAGCACGGATTCTAGGCGCGCGGGCTTCAGTAGTTGCGGCACGTGGGCTCAGTAGTTGTGGCTCACGGGCTCTAGAGCACAGGCTCAGTAGTTGTGGCACACAAGCTTAGTTGCTCCGCGGCATGTGGGATCTTCCCGGACCAGGGATCGAACCCGTGTCCCCTGCATTGGCAGGCGGATTCTCAACCACTTGCGCCACCGGGGAAGTCCAGTGAACACATTTTGGATGGATGGATGGATGGGTGGGTGGATGGATGGATGGATGGGTGGATAGTTGGATGGGTGGATGGACTGATGGGTAGAATGACCTACCACTACAGTTGTCATGATTGTTGTTCTGGGTGGTACCCAAGCTGAAAGGTTTGTTGATTTTATCCTCTCATTTATTAATTTGTTAGTAATAACTCACTAATACACTAACTCGCCCTTGGGTTGCTGGTCCCCACGCTGTGGAGATACATCATAATCCCTGCATTCAACATGTGCTCATTCACCAAAGTTGGGCTGTATGTTCCCCCATGAGTAGCCCCAGAGCCCAGCGTAGTGGGAAGATGCTTCAGCTGTTTCCTGAGTGAAGAGCAAACACTTGTTCTTATTGTCACCAGGCTTGCTTGCCTGGGAAGTTTGTGGTTGGTTTTCTTTTGAAATCTCTGGGTCCCCAGCCCAACCAGCATCTCTAATTGATGCCAGGGCTGCTCATGTTTGGCACAAAGTTGATTATTTCTCTCCCATTATAACATGAACACTGTTCCTGATATACTTTTTGGAAAATACAAAGTAGAAAGAATAAAAATGACAGTCACTCGGAATCTGACCACACGAGGACAAGCCTGGCTGACATTGGGATGTATGATTTTCTTCTCCATTTATATTTATATTTTCCTTTGATGTTGGACAGAGTTCATGTCTTGGCGCTGCCGTGCATGAGGTGTGTGACCTTGGGCAACCTCTCTGAGCCTTTCTGCTCATCTAAAAAGGGAGAATCCTCAGAAAGGTGATTCCGGAGGTGATGGCAAGTAGCTGTCAGCATGGGGCCTGGTGGGTTGTGGTCCTTGGTAAGATGGTGGCCATTTCCATTTGTGGGTGACTCCTGCATGCCTGAGACCCCACGCAGGGCACAGTACTCAGGGCGCTGGAGCTGGCAGGGCCTCAGGAGATGGACAGTTCCCTGGTTTTCAGATGGTCCCTTGGGGGCCTCCTTGGGCAGAGGAGATGGGAAGGGGGCAGGTGCAGGGCTCTGAGCTCCCGTTCCTCCCCGGCCCAGGCTGTCTTAGCTTCATCCTAGTGTCTTTGTCGGGGGGGGGGG
>NW_006774722.1:1395452-1408614 GCF_000442215.2 Lipotes vexillifer
GGGGGGGGGGGGGATGTGGCGGCCCCCTAGATGTCTGTCCAACATGGGGACTGCACTGGGGGTCCTTGATGCTGTCGGAGAAACCAACGAGATACACACAACCATACAGAGAGATCTAGAAAACGTCGTGTCCCGGGAAAGAGGTAGGAAGCCGAAGAGCTTATTCATGGAAACTCTGAACACAGATCCGCATCTACAGGTTTTCGTGTGTGTGTATCTAAGGCAATACGTCCAACAGATTGAAGAGGCTGCCTTTAGGCGGGAGAATAGGGAGGTGGGCGTGGAGATGGGACAGGGGAGGGAAATATGACAAAACACATCAAAGGAGGGGCCTCACACAGACGCGGGTTATTAGCCCACCGTGAACTCAGTAACATGATTGCAACTTTCTGCTCAGAGTTCAGAACGTAAGATGAGCAAAAGAGAGAGGAAAGCGTGGACTCCCCCTTCCTGCAACTGAGGCCCACCGAGGGCAGGAGGCATCACCCAGGTGGTCCTTCCCTCCGCTTCTCTCTGCCTAGACCCCGGGGTGCCACGCGGGTGCTAACTCTTCCTGCAGGTGTTTGCAGAAGAGCTGCCCGGAGCAGGGTCTCACCTGTCCTCAGCCACCAGCCTCCCCCGCTGCCCACCCCCCAACTGGGCGGCAAGCCAGCAGACCTACTGTGACAATTCCTCTGTTTTGAGGGACTTTTGTCAGAGGAGAAAAATTGAAAAAGGCAAGTTGGAGGGCATACATGGCCTCAAACAGTTGATTTTTTTTAACAATAAAGTTTATGCTTGTCCCCCAATTAGAAAAATCAATCTACGCTCCTAACGTAGCATTTAAAAAGCACAAAGTTGGTTATTTCTCTCCCATTATAACATGAACAGTGTTCCTAATATATTTTTTGGAAAATACAAAGTAGAAAGAATAAAAATGACGGTCACTCAGAATCTGACCACACGAGGACAAGCCTGGCTGACGCTGGGATGTATGACTTTCTTCTCCATTTATATATTTACATTTTCCAATCTGTGGTCAAACTTAATAATGTGAATGTCTAAATAAACCACTAATTCCCCAATTTCACCTTTTGGCTTAATTTTCCAGCCTTTAAGGAACAGCCAGGTGCAAGGCCACGGGGGCAGGGGAGACAAGAGGACAGAAAGCGACGTCGTATTAGTCATATTCTTTTTTGGCCTGTGTAGCCTGAGTGTTGGATTTCCTCTTGTTTTATTTTGTTTGAGCCTTTCGACGTGTTAGGCGTCTGTCTGTAAACTTTCCTCTGCTTCCGATTTCAGTCTGGAAGCAGCAGATTGATTTTAAATAGAAATACTTTGAAGGTGGTGTTGTTTGGGGACTGGAAAATCCATCCAGAGGGGTCCCACCATCAACTGCCAAGTGGAAGTTTTATGGCTGGTTCACTACATCAATAGAAGAGGCAGTGCGTCGTCTGGGGAGCAGATGAGCTACGTTCCAGGGGAGCAGACAGAAATTTGGGGGTGGGGGGAAGCTTACAAGTGCTCAGGGCACAGCCCAAGCAGAAGAACTTACTTAGTTTTTCTTTCCTTCTTTTCTTTTTTTTCCAGCTTACAATTAACATTCAGAGTTCAGTCTCCACCCTCCCTCTTGAAATGGAATTTTTATCTTTTGATTCCCACTACAAGATAAAATCCCTGTTTATCCAATTGCATGAATAATTGATAAGCTCTTTCCAACTTGCCAGAAGCAACTTAGCAGTCTCGCCTTGCAGCCTGGAAGCCCTGGCAATTTCTGGAGTGCCAGCGACAGACCTTTGCACAGTTTCTCCTTGGAGTCCACCGACTTTCTGTCTCAGGGGTGGGATTTATCTCTTGATCCAGATTCGGGAGTTACAGATTAGGGACCTAGGGTTCCAGCGTCGGGGATGCGGGGAGGAGGGGAGGGAACGTCTGTGTCCACTTAGATTTTCTGAAATCGAGTCTGTGACAGGTGTGGATTCCGCTGGGAGCCTCCTGGCTGGCGGCTTCAGAGTTCACGGCATTAATTAACTCTAATCTGTTCCCTGATAGTTTAAACCAGACCCGAGATGTGAAGGTATTTTCTTTCCTAAAATTTAAGGGGCTTAATGAGATAGCAATGAGGGCCTGTGTCTCGCCTCTTTAATGCACTTGGCTCTCTGGCCGTGTTTATATGATAAAAGCAGTGGGGTGTAATTTATGTGCTTAGCTGGGGTTTATCCTTTTTAAGCAGGTCTGGACGGCTTACCTGTTATATTTGGCTCAAGCTAGCTTAAAAAAGAATTTATAGAGTGTACTGCAGAATGTCCCCATTCTGCAACACCAAGGTACAAGTGACTTGGGGTAATGGGGCAAAATGCCCCTAAGGAAAAGGGTTAACAAGATAGTGTGTCTTCCTCCCCCTCCCACGCTCCAAGCATCTTCCCACCGGCTTTCAAGGTGGGTTTGATGGGGCTGAGATTGCCTGTGCCTTGTGGCTGGCGGGGCCTCAGATTGAAACCCGTTGAGAGGAGCCAGCTTCCAAGTCCCTCGGGAGCTGTGTAGTCCTATCTTGCCTCGGGGGAAGTGGGGAAGCGGGGCTTTAAGCAGCCGCTCTCATTTATCAGCCACACCATTCATTCTGTTTTCTCTTTCATTTGCAGAAGGTGGAGAGAAAATGAATCAGAGGCGGTTTTTTTTCCTGGCCTGTTTCCCCAAAGCTCCAGGAAATTAAGAAACATGCCATTAGTTTGAGCAAACAATTTAAGCAAACTCAAACCAGAGGTCTCACCAAAGGCCTAGGATCTGGATGAGACCCCATTAGTGGTCCTGGTCTTCCTCATGGATGCTGCCAGAAGTAGAGGAGGAGCCAGTGGGGAAGGAGGGGGAACGGGGGCATTTGCGGGCTGCTACTGACCTCCCTGCAGACCCCCAGGGTCAGTGGGCCTTTCCTTGGAAGCTGGTCCCCGACATGGCACTGGGTGGCCTTCTCCTGCCCCACCTAAATCCATAGGTTCCTGCATTGTCTCCAGGCTGTGTGGTTTATTCGGAAGCAGGGTGTGTGGCGGGTTTCAACTGTCTGCGCTCTACCAAAAATGTTAATGGGGTGAGCTCTGCCCCAGCGTGGACACGGTGGAACGCAGGTCGTACGGGCTGCACCATCACGAGGGTGATTCTGGTGTTTAAGATGCACGTTTTGTTGGACCACACTGATGGGTCTCCAATAGCTGTTCTGAGTAAATGAGAAGATGTATGTAAAGCTGCAGTCCTGGTGCTTGGCCCAAAGTGAGCGTCAGGTTGTGATGGCAGTGACGATGACAGTGATGATGACAGTGACGATGACCATGATCAGGAGGAGTCAGGATGTTAGGGGTCAGGGTTCTGGCTCCAGCCCAGCCAAACCACTCACCGCCACAGTGACCTCGGCGCATCCCTGTTTACCTCTGCGCTCACATTGTTTGTCCATAAAACATCCAAAATGCATTGGAGGGAGGTGAGAAGTGATCTTGAGAAACTGACACCCCACAGCTTCTGGCTTCCAGGGGTGCAGGTTTCTTTCCTCTCTCTCTCTCTCTTTTTTTTTTTTTTTTCTAATTCCAACGTGAAATACATGCCTATTACAGAAAATTGTAATAAGCTGAAACACACCCCTAGGAAGACCAGAGTCTACTCATCCTTCAGTCATTCATTCAGCAGACACTTGTTGGCGGTGGGGTGGGAATGGAACCAAGACTTGGGCTTTTGCGTAGAAATCAACACGTCGATTTTAAAATGCAAACAGTTGTGTGACTGGAATTGTGTTGACTCTATAAATTGGTTTTAGAAGGACTGACACCCTACTATTGACTCCCAATCCACTGACATGGCATCTCTCTCCATTTATTGAGGTCTTTGTTTCCTTCATTACTATTGTTTTGTTTTCAGCATATAGGGTTTGTATGTATTTTGTGAGATTCATACCTAATTATTCATGGATTTGGTGCTATTGTAAATGGTACCTTAAAATATTTCAATTTCCAATTGTTCATTGCAAGTGTCTAGAAATACAATTAATTTTTGTATATAGACCTTGTATCCTAGAACCTCACTAAATTCACTTTTTAGTTCTAGTAACTTTTTCGTAGATTCTTTGGAATTTTTTGTGTAGATAATTATGTAATCTATGAATATAGACAGTTTCATTTCTTCCTTTCTGAAGGAGATGCCCTTTTCCCCCTGGATTTATTGCAGCAGTACCAGATTGAGTAGGAATGATGAGAGCCAATATCCTTGTCTTGTCCTGGATCTTAGGAGTAAGGCATTTAGTCTTTATTATGTGTGATGTTAGCTGTAGGCTGTTTGTAGATGCCCTTTATCAGTTTAGGTGCTCTTCTAGTCCTTGTTTTCTGAGTTTTTGTTGTTGTTGTTGTTGTTGTTAATCGTGGATGTGTCTTTATAAAATACTTTCTCTGCATCTTTTGTGATGATCATATGATTTTTCTTCTTTAACCTGCTGATACGGTGAGTTTCATTGATTTTTTTAATGTTGAGCCAGCCGTACATTCCTGGGATAAAATCCGCTTGACTGTGATGAATTATCCTTTTTATATATTGTTGGATTTGATTTACTTGTATTTCATTAAAGATTTTTATCTATATTCATGGAGGTTATTCATCTGTAGTTTTCTTTTACTGTAATGTCTTTGATTTTGGCACCAGGGTAATACTGGTCTCATAAAAGGAGTTGGGAAGTGTTCCTTCCTCTTTTGTATTTCGGGAGAATATGTGAAAAATTGGTATTATCTCTTTCTTGAATATTTGGTAGAATTCAACATTGAAGCCATCTGGGCCTGGGGTTTTCTTTTTAAAAAGATTTTAACTGTACATTTAATTTATTTAATAGATAAAGGATTATTCAGGTTATTTATTTTTTCCTGAATGAGCTTTGGCAGTTTGTGTCTTTCAGGGAATTTCTCTATTTCATCTAAGTTGTCATATTTGTGGGCATAGAGTTGATTGTAATATTCCTTTATTATCTTTTAATCTTTTCAATGTGATGTCCAGTCTTTCATTCCTGATATTGATAATTTGTGTTATTCTCTTTTTCTATTGGTTAATCTGGTTAGAGTTTTATCTGCTTTATTTTTTCAAAGAAGAAGCTTTGGGTTTCATTTATTTTTCTCTGTTATTTTTCTGTCCTCAGTTTCAGTAGTTTCTGCTCTTTATTATTTCCATTCTTCTATTTATGATTCTATTTTATCTACCCTGTTGGCTTAGTATTTATATCTTAAAAATATTTTTTAGTGGTTGTCCTAGGTTTTTTTTTTTAGATTTTTTAAAAAAAACTTATTTATTTTATCTTTGGCTGTGTTGGGTCTTCTTTGCTGCACGCAGGCTTTCTCTAGTTGCGCCTAGCGGCGGCTACTCTTCATTGTGGTGCATGGGCTTCTCATTGAGGTGGCTCCTCTTGTTGCAGAGCATGGGCTCTAGTCACGCGGGCTCAGTAGTTGTGGCACGTGGGCTCAGTAGCTGTGGCTTAGGGACTCTAGAGCGCAGGCTCAGTAGTTGTGGTGCACGGGCTTAGTTGCTCTGCAGCATGTGAGATCTTCCTGGACCAGGGCTCAAACCCGTGTCCCCTGCATTGGCAGGTGGATTCTTAACCACTGCACCACCAGGGAAGCCCTGCCCTAGGTTTTACGATATAACTCTTTAATGAAAAATTCTGACTTCAAATAAAATGATACTGCGTTATGTCTAGTCTAGGAAACTTACAACAATATTCTAATAATTCTTCATTCAAATGCTTTGTCATAGGTGCCATGTATTTTAGTTTTGCGTATGATATGACCACACAGAAGCTTGCTACTACTTTTGCTTTTGCTACTACTTTTTTTGAAAATCAGTTATCTTTTAGAGCAGGAGTTGGCAAACTTTTTCTTTAGAGAGTCAGATGTAAGTACTTTAGGTTTTGTAGGCCATGTGGTTTTTGTCACAGCATCTTGACCCTACCACTGTAGTATGAAAGCAGCCACAGACAATATATGAATGAACTTTATAAATTCAATACAACTTTATTTACAAAAATAGGCAGCAGGCAGTATATGGCCCACAGCCTGGGAATAAATTTGGGTTGATAGTTTTTTTCTCCAACACTCCAAAGATGTCATTTCCATTGTCTTTTTTAGAAATCTTATTTTATTTTATTTTTTATTTTTTTTGGAGTACAGTTGATTTAAAATGTTGCCTTAGTTTCAGGTGTACAACAAAGTGATTCAGTTATATATATATATACACGTATCTATTCTTTTTCAGATTCTTTTCCCATTTAGATTACTACGGAATATTGAGGCGAGTTCCCTGTGCTATACGGTAAGACCTTGTTGATTATCTATTTTATATATAGTAGTGTGTATATGTTAATCCCAACCTCCTAATTTATCCCTTCCCCCCACCTTTCCTCTTTGGTAACCATAACTTTGTTCCATTGTCTTTTATCTTGCCTAGTTTCTGATGAGATGTCTGATGTAATTATTATCTTTGTTCCTCTGCATGTAATGTGTTTGTTTTTCTTCTGCCTACCTTTGATTTGCTCCTTGTCCTCAGTTTTCAGCAGTTTGACTATGATATGCCTGTTTCGGTGTTTGTTTTTGTTTATTTTATCCTGTTTGGTATTCTCTGAGCTCCTTGGATCTGTGGTTTGATGTCTGTCATTAGTTTTGGAAAATACCTTTTTTATAATTTCAATAATTTATTTTAAAGTATTAACATTGGTTTCATGGCCCAGAATATGGTTTGTCTTGGTGAATGTTCCTTGTGTACTTGGGTGGAGTTTTCTATAAATGTCAGTTAGATAATTATTTCTTCAAATATTTTTTCTGCCTCATTCACTCTTCTCCTTCTGGGATTCCAAATACACTTCTGTTGGACATTTGTTATTGTCCCAAAACTCTTGGACGCTCTGATGTTTTTAAAATTAAATTAATTAATTAATTTATTTATGGCTGCATTGGGTCTTCGTTGCTGCACGCGGGCTTTCTCTAGTAGTGGCGAGCGGGGGCTACTCTTCATTGTGGTGTGCGGGCTTCTCATTGTAGTGACTTCTCTTGCTGTGGAGCACAGGTTCTAGGCATGTGGGCTTCAGTAGTTGTGGCATGTGGGCTCAGTAGTTGTGGCACACGGGCTTAGTTGCTCTGTGGCATGTGGGATCTTCCCAGGTCAGGGCTCAAACCTGTGTCCTCTTCATTGGCAGGAGGATTCTTAACGACTGCGTCACCAGGGAAGTCCTGGATGCTCTGATTTTTTAAAAACTCTTTTTTCTCTTTGAGTTTCAATTTGAATAATTTCTATTGACCTGTCTTCAAGTTTGTTATTAACTGTGTTAAGTTTACTAATGAGTCTGTCAAAATCGTTCTTTGTCTTTGTTACTATGGTTTTTATTTCCAGTATTGCCATTTGATTCTTTCTTACAGTTTGTACTCTTTTGTTGAAATTACCCCGTGATCATTCATGGTGTCTTCATTTTGACTTGAGCCATTAACATGTTAATCAGTTATTTTAAGTTCCAGTCTGATAATTCCAACATCTATACCATATCTGAGTCTGATTCTGTTGATTCTTTTGTCTCTTGATGGCTTGTTGCTTTTTCTTTGAGTGCCTCAAAATTTTTTTATTGAAAGCCAGACATCTAGTGTTGGACAACAGGGACTGAGGTAAATAGATTTTATGTCTGGAAACAGAGCACGCCTTTATTTCTGCCAGGCCTTTAGTATGGGGAGATGAGTCAATCCACTTAGGAGTTCAGCTGGGTTTAGGTTTTGTTGTTGCTATAGTTACCCTCAATGTACCACTAGCTTCAAGCTGACCTCTTTGGTTAGCTTGTGTTTATGTGGGGAGTTGCTTTGCAAGAGCGTTTTCCGTAATGTCTGCTCCACCCTCAACTTTAAGTCTTCCTTTGCACTTTGCCAGAGAGGATCTCTCTACATCCTGTTGCCCCCCTCCTGGCAGCTGATGCTGTTACTGTGACTCCACACTGATTTACCTGGTGGTGGGCTGAGGGTGGGGGGAGTGTTCTCTGTTATGAGTATGCCTTGATCTCAGCCAGGCCCTGTGTGAGCCTGTCCAACCACAGCTGTGGGTCTGGGCTCAGGATGTCTTCCTTTGCATCCCACCCTACCCCAGGAATAGAGAGGTGTTTTTGGTTTTTTCCTTCAATCAGCTTCATTGGTTTTCACCAGTGTCCTAAGGGTACCAGGTTTTATTGCCCTTCCCCTAGAACTTTTAGGAGATGGGGAGAAGGACCTGGGTGGAGCTTTGTGCTTTTCCTGTGGTGGCCGCTGTTCCCTTCCTTCAGGCCTGCCCTATGAGGGAGCTCTCTCAGAATTCTCACCCTGCCCTTTCCTATCTGTCTGAGCACCAGTTCAGCGGTGGAAGCAAAACTGCATATAGAATGAATTCCTCTTATGTCTGTGGCTCCCAGAAGTCCTACACTGTCTAATGAGCCCACATCAACCTTTAGCAATTTGTTAAATATTTTAGCTTTTTGTCATACCAGTGTCCAATGTTATGTACTTCCAGTAAGCAAGTGCCCCAGTTCTGTCTCTCCCTAGAGGCACCTATCTTTCCTTAGATTTCAGATTAGTTGATTCCCTGGCAACTTCAGATCTCTGCTGGATTAAAGAAAAGCTGCCAAATTTCAACTTGTCTGGCTTGTTTTTTTGTTGTAGTAGTAAGGATGGGAGTGATGCCCTTTCTAGCTTTCTACATCTGAAGCTGTCTGACTTCTTTTAAAGAGAAATTTTTTTTCAGTAAAATTAACGTTTCCTTTAAATAATAAGTTCATAACAGGAAGAAAATAGTCATACAGTTTGTAGAGGAAGTGGCAAAAAAAATGGGGAGGTGACAGGTGAAGATGTGACGTGGGGAAACACTGCGTTAGGGACAGGAGCTTTGGAACCCATGTTCCACCTCGTGATATCTGCATGAACTTGGGTGAGGGACTCGACCTCAGTGAGTCTCAGTTTCCACTTCCTGTCTTGTACAATGGAAGTCAAATGTGATCTACTCCAGAGGATTACAAGTGCTAATATATAAATAGTGCTTGGTTTGGGGCTCGGCTCATGTTAAGTGCTCAATAAAGAGTGGTTATTCATTTTCATGGATCCAAAGGCCATTTTCACACTGTGGGAGGCACTTCTAGATGTATACAGACGAGAAGGGAGTGGCTTATTTTCTTTTTTAAAAAATTTATTTTATTGGGGCTTCCCCGGTGGCGCAGTGGTTGAGAGTCCGCCTGCCGATGCAGGGGACGCGGGTTCGTGTCCCGGTCCAGGAGGATCCCACATGCCGTGTAGCGGCTGTGCGCGTGAGCCGTGGCCGCTGAGCCTGCGCGTCCGGAGCCTGTGCTCCGCAACGGGAGAGGCCACGACAGTGAGAGGCCCGCGTACAGCAAAAAGCACCCAAAAAAAAAAAAAAAAGAAAAGAAAAATTTATTTTATTGAAGTATAGTCGATTTACAATGTTGTCTTAGTTTCTGCTGTGCAGCAAAGTGATCCAGTTATACACAGACATAGATATATATTCTTTTCCATTCTGGTTTATCTCAGGATATTGATTATAGTTCCCTGTGCTCCACAGTAGGACCTTGCTGTTTATCCACTCTCTATATAAGAGTTTGCATCTGCTGATCCCAAACTCCCAGTCCATCCCTCCCCCATCCCCCTCCCCCTTGACAATCACAAGTCTGTTCTCTCTGTGAGTCTGTTTCTGTTTCATAGACACGTTCATTTGTGTCATGTTTTAGATTCCACATATAAGTGCTCTCATATGGTATTTGTCTTTCTCTGTCTGACTTAACTTCACTTAGTATGACAATCCCTGGGTCCATCCATGTTGCTGCAAATGGCATTATTTCATTCTTTGTATGGCTGAGCAATATTCCATTGTATATATGTACCACATCTTCTTTACCCATTCATCTGTCGATGGACATTTAGGTTGTTTCCATGTCTTGGCTATTGTGAATAGTGCTGCTATGAACATAGGGGTACAGGTATCTTTTTGAATTACGGTTTTGTCTGGATATATGCCCAGGAATGGGATTCCTAGGTCATATGGTAGCTCTATTTTTACTTTTTTAAGGAACCTCCATACCGTTCTCCGTAGGGGCTGTACCAATTTACATTCCCACCAACGGTGCAAGAGTGTTCCCTTTTCTCCACACCCTCTCCAGCATTTGTTTTTTGCCGACTTTTTGATGATGGCCATTCTGACGGATGTGAGGTGACACCTCGTTGTAGTTTTGATTTGCATTTCTCAAATAATTAGCGATGTTGAGCATCTTTTCATGGGCCCGTTGGCCGCCTGTATGCCTTCTTTGGAGAAATGTCTATTTAGGTCTTCTGCCCATTTTTCGGCTGGGTTGTTTGTTTTTTTGTTGTTGAGTTGTATGAGCTATTTGTAGAGTTGGTTATTTTCTATATGATTCCCAAGTCTCCTAGACTCTGGCTGGTGTGTGTGTGTGTGTGTGTGTGTGTGTGTGTGTGTGTATATGAGACTCTGATGGGATTTTCTAAAGTAGCGTCTGCATTACTCCCACTGTGGAATTGTATGTTAAGAAAATGTATTGATCAGGAAATATTTTAACGAGTGAGAGAGAGGGAAGTAACCAGCCCAGCACAGGGCGTCCAGAAAGCCCTCAGAAAACACTGGCAAAATGAGAAGTAGGAAATCTTCACCTGGGGCTGGGGCTAAACTTCCAGCTTCATCTCACTTTTGTCAGTCACGTGTCTGCTTGACCTTAGGAGACCCATGACCTCTCTAAGCCTCAATTTCCCACCAGCAAGATGGCAGACACCTTTGCTGCCCTCACTTAGCTCCTATGATTGTTATGATGTTGAAACAGAGAGATGTCTGTGACCATCTGAAAACTCTACGAACATACAAGGCATTAGTGTTAAAAATGATCACTCAAATCCATTCTGAAAGGTTGAAGGATATGTGAATAGTGGACCCTGGGGCCTTCTCAATTACGGCTTCAGGAATAGTTACGGTAAAGTCGGTCAGCGAGTGATCAATTCTTTTTTGAAGTTTCTCTCCCAAGGAGGCATTGGGAGTTTTGCAGCTGCCTGACGTGTTTCTTAACAAGTTATCTCCAACTGGAGAAACATCAGTAGTTGTCGAGACCACGGTTTGTCTGCCTGATTTATACAAATTGGTGAAACAATATCTGCAGCCTGTTCTTTGATCTTGGTTTGAAGCAAGTCAACTTAAACACTCATGGGAGCTGGAAGGAGATCCTTCATATAAATGTGTCCACAAATCTTGCCCGGACGCTCAGGGTGAGGCCTACGCCAGTTGCTTCAAAGGCCTCATCCATCACAACAGGGGGGATAAAAACTCAAGTTCTGCTGTATTAATCTTATTGATTGCCATCCTTGACCCAACTCAACCCATATCCAACTGCGGTAGGAATTTCTAAGTCAACTTTTGTTCTAGACCTTCAGTCTCTCCACCGTCGCCCCACACCATTCCCCCGCGGCCATACCTCTTTTTAATCAAGGAGGAGGGTGGGTGGGGAAGGAAGCTCTCGTTGCTGAGCATTGGCGGTTAATGGCAGCCCTGGAGCCCGACTGCCCGAGTTTGAATCTCAGCTCCAGCCTATTCCAGCGGGGGGACCGTGGACCAGCTGTAGCAGCCTGCTCCTGTTTCAGTTTCCCTGTTTAGAAATTTGGATGGTGTATCAGTCAGGGTTACACTAGAGAAACAGAACCAGTAGGATATTTATGTTAAGGGATGCATTTTAGGGAATTGGCTTATGGGATTGGGGGGGTCTGGCTAGGTAAGTTGAAATCTGTAGGCAGATGCCTGAGGCCCCTGTGTCCACAGGCAGAATTTCTTCCTCAAGGAGTCTTCAGTTCTGCCTTTCAACTGACTGGGTGAAGCCCACCCGCCCTGGCCCCCGCCACACACACATTATTATGGATCATCTCCTTTATTTAATGTTTTTCCCAAAAGGTGTTTGATTTTTGCTTTATTTAGAGCAGAAAAATTTACTCCTAAAAACCCTAAAATTGGGGGGAGGCAGTTAAAATGTCAGTTTAAAAATTTTATTTTCTGAATGAAGTCCATTTACAGCTCAAAGAAAAAATTCAAAAAGAAAAGAAAGAAAAGGGCACGTGGACTTCCGGTGTATGCAAACAGTTGTGCTGCTGTGCTCTGTTCCAGTCTCTTGGCCCCATGTGCGTGGGGCGATGAGGAGAAGGGCATTTGGGGAGACAGAGATGAATTCAATATCAGATTCATCTCTTGCTACTTTATGGTCTTTTCGGGTTGTGTAACGGTTCTCTATCTCATTTAACAAGACTACAAAGTGAGATGATAATAGTACATGACCTACAGGGACATTGTGAAAATTCAATGAGAGAACACAGATTGCTTACCCTTGAGCTTTGCATGCATTTATAAATGTTCATTATTAATAATGAAAAAAAAGTAAAGTCACCTGTCAATGCTCGTCCGTCTACAAAATACCTTCACCACAGCACCTAGGTTAGTGTTTGGTGGAATAACAAGGTTCAGTAGCCGAGCCAAGCTGACACGTGACATTGACCATCCCAGATAGCATAGAATTGATGGGAAAAAAGATGAGGGTTACATGTAAAGTGGGGCCTGGCAAAGAGGGTGCTCTCCATAAATGTTAGATTATTATTGGGAAGAGGATTAGGTGAGAGAATACTCACAATAGGCCGGCACATAGTAAGTGCTCAGTAAACATTAGCTATTAACGATGTCTTTGCCGTTTCACTCAGTAGATCTGTATGGAGCTTCTGCCACGTGCCAGGCATTGTTGGGTTGGGGATATGATGGTGTGTGCTCTGACTCAGGCCTATGGTAACAAGTCATTGCGTGCGCACACTCACACCACACACACACACACACACACACAGAGCTGATGACAATTGGTGGCTCCAGAGGCTGACATGAGAGCTAATCATGGAGAGTCTGGGGGCTTGGGGATGCTTCCTTGAGAGTGTGAGTTTGGAGCTGAGGTTTGAAGGGTGAGTGTGGGGGGCTAGGACGTGGGTGGTGGGGTGGAGGGGGGGCTATGGAAGCACATCTTGGGGAGAAAGATGGGCACAAACACAGGCCCCCTATGCAGGGGCCAGGAGCCACGGGCTGGTTCCCAGCCAACATGGGAGTCTTAACTATGGATACCTGATTGCTTAGA